>NW_024412463.1:5175036-5202022 GCF_014898765.1 Herpailurus yagouaroundi | reverse complement strand
AGAAACTCCCTAGGTAATTCTAATCTCTAACTAGGGTTGAAAAACCTCTAGATATTTTGCTCTGTAGAACTCTTATAAATAATGTTAAATTGGGGGGCGGGAGGGAGGAGAGGGTGGGTGATGGGTATTGAGGAGGGCACCTTTTGGGATGAGCACTGGGTGTTGTATGGAAACCAATTTGACAATAAATTTCATATATTAAAAAAAAAAAACAGAAAAAACAAAAAAGAAAAAAAAAAGAACAATATACTTAACACCTACTCTATGCTAGGCATTGTGTTGGGTGGTTTATTTACATAAGCTTGTTTCATCTCCAACAAGCCCTTGGGGAAAGATTCTAGTATAATAATTAAGGTGTAGGTCTTTAGATAACTAGACTTCATAGGAGTAGAACAACGGCAGTCTTGTCCATTTAATCCTTAGCGCCTGCAATACTACACTACAAGACAGTGTGCAGTAAATATGCACTGAATGAATGAATTTGCCTGAGGCTCCCAAGTTCATAACCTAGGAGCTGGGACTAGACTGAGGTTCCCCTCTTCCTCCCATCATGCCACGCTGTGTCTTCTGTAGTTGGCACCTCGGGGCACGGTGATCAGCATTATTCCCCGGGGAGCTTTAGAGAAACACAAGATCCCATTCCCTCCACCTTCAGAACCTCTGAATCAGAATCTGCATTTCACAAGAATTCCAGGGGATCCTTGTAGACAGGGAAGCTTGAGAAGCGCTGTTGAAGGACGCGTTTTATGGGAAGCATCCAAGATCTGTAATAACTCTCATGCTTCATCGACATCTTATCATTTTCCAACAGAAGTGGAAGACCCAACTGCTAATAATCAAAAATGTAAATGGCCAAAGTAGCCAGTTTTGGGGCACCTCCCCTGTGCCAGATGGTGTATCAGGGACCAGAATTACGAATATCAATAAGGACGGTGCCTGCCTTTAAGGGGCTCAGAGGTCAGTGCAGCTCTTAACCTGGGACCCATGCATTTTGCTTCCCCCGCCATGGGCAATCTGACCTGTCATACACACCGCGTTTTCCACTATGCACGTGAGTGAACCGAGGTACATTTTTCATCTGTAAAGGCCCAAAACTTTCATCAGACTTAAAAGGGTAACTAAAAGTCATTTCCTTAATATCAAAAATAAAAATAAAAAATGGATCACTAATGCTAGCATAGAGGAAAATCATTTAAAATTTTTCAATTGAGTTTAACAGAATTCTATATATAATATACCTATCTAAATATATATCCCCACACATAGATATGCTTCATATATACACATATTATACCTACGTATATGAAACATACATCTCCATTATGGATACATACGCATGAACATTGAACTCTGTGTTCTATTTCTCTTTAGCCATTTGTCCTTACAAATAACAACAAAGCAGCGATAACAGCTGATACTTTTGAGACTCTACCAAGTGATTTTAAGCACTGTGTCAAGTTCATGACAATCAGAATTGACATGACAACTGGACATTATTCCCATTTTACAAATTGGTCCGCTGAGGCTGTGGAGGTAAGCTAACTGCCCAAGGTCACACAGCTGGAAAGCGCAAGTACCAGGACTCAAGGGGGGACAGTCTGGCTCCCGCCAGGCCCTTAGCCACCACTCAGCCTGTTAATAAATGGAAATGTGCTGAGGACCGTCAGCGGGGTTAACAGTGATGCTGCTGCTGGAACCAGAGAAGGAAGAAGAAGTTACAAGTGGGGCCAACCTAGTCCCCACGGCGCTATTAGAAGACCAGCTTAGGTTCTAGAAATTTGTCGCTTCGCTGGGTCAGACACGTGTGCGTGCACCAGAACAGACCGTGCATGTGTGTGCACGCATCACGCAACTCTAACTGGATACACGCAGATGTGCACAAACGTGCACGTAGGCAGACACAGACGCGCACACTTCCGCACACTAGTGGTCCTGACTCAGGGATGGAAATCGTTTCAGCCTCTCTTTCCGTTTCTTTGACGAAACTTGTCTGCATATTCCATGGTAACCAGATCACTGGTTCCGCAGGGGTTCTTAACCACATGCATCTGAATTACTGGAGGGGCTTGTTAACAATTCAAGTACCTGGGGCGCCTGGGTGGCGCAGTCGGTTAAGCGTCCGACTTCCGCCAGGTCACGATCTCGCGGTCCGGGAGTTCGAGCCCCGTGTCAGGCTCTGGGCTGATGGCTCGGAGCCTGGAGCCTGTTTCCGATTCTGTGTCTCCCTCTCTCTCTGCCCCTCCCCCGTTCATGCTCTGTCTCTCTCTGTCCCAAAAATAAACGTTGAAAAAAAAAAATTAAAAAAAAAATAATAATAATTCAAGTACCTGAAACCCAACCTAACCCACTGAAAAAACTATCTTCAGGGTTGGGCCCACGCAACTATAATTTCTAACAAGCTTTGGGAATGAATATATATATATATGTATATATATATTTATATATATATATATATTTTTTTTTAATGAGCTCTTCAAGCGTTTGTAAGGCTCAGCTAAGTTTGGGAACAAATGCTCTCTACTGACCCTTAAAGGTACCTTCAGACTTCCTGGCCATCTTATTAAGATGTGGCTTCCAGTCCAGCAAACCTGGGCTCAGGCCTGTGAGTCTACATTTCTGGCCGGCTGCCGCCGGTCTGTGCAACACCCTGTGAGTGGCGAGGCTGAATATCATTTTAATATTTATTTGCAGCATACGTGGTGGCCCCAGTTTTAGCACCCCGCAAAACTAGAAACGATGCCCTTTACCAGTCTGAGGACCAAAAGCACTCCGGAGGGTAAGAGCACCCTGGACTTCTCAGGAACCAAATGGAGAGATTTTTTTTTTTTTTTTTTTTTTTTTTTTTTTTTTGCTTTGGGGGGTGTCTGATGTGAACCAACTGAAAACAGGTTATTCACTGCAGACAGGAGGGCTGTTCCATGTCTTTCATACCAAAGTTCCCTCTGTAGCTTGCCAGCGTGGTTACGTGCCAGGACACAAAATGACAATCTAAATGTTAACAAGTTGTCATCAAAGAGTGATGGCCACTTTCAAAGAACAAGTAATCCCCGACATCCTATAACGAGGTGATGGAAGACGTGATATTTTATTCATCCCGAGGCTTCATTAAGAAATCTTCTTGGGGCGCCTGGGTGGCACAGTCGGTTAAGCGTCCGACTTCAGCCAGGTCACGATCTCGCGATCTCGCGGTCTGGGAGTTCGAGCCCCGCGTCAGGCTCTGGGCGGATGGCTCGGAGCCTGGAGCCTGTTTCCGATTCTGTGTCTCCCTCTCTCTCTGCCCCTCCCCCGTTCATGCTCTGTCTCTCTCTGTCCCAAAAATAAATAAAAAATGTTGAAAAAAAAAATTAAAAAAAAAAAAAAGAAATCTTCTTTAAGGCAGCTGGGACTCTAGTACCTTATCTGGAGAGCTTTGCCGCTGACTGGTGTAGTGATGGGTCAAACCTAAAAATTGCGAGGATGTAGTGGCAAGAGGTAGATTTCGTGGGAAGAAGGGAAGCACCTTTCCAATGGAAGCATGCAAAATTTCTCTTGCCCACTGTACCCACAGAGGTCTGATTTCACGTTGCCAGAGGCATGCTGACCTAAGATCCTGCCCGTTCATTGTGCAGCGGTTAGAGAAGCGGGGTGGGGGAAAGGGAGCTAATTCCCACCTGTGCCGCCCACGTTTCCATGTCCACATTTTCCAGGGACATGGAAAATGTCACAGCAGCAACTGTCACACACACAGCACATTGTCACAGCAGCAATAGAAATAACAGCAATCATCATCATCACTGTCATTATCACCATCATCCTCACCAGCCATGGAAGTTATAAGTGATAAAACCCAACTCAAATCGGCTTAAGAAAAAAAAAAAACGAATAATTTATCGGCTTATAGAATTTTAAAATGCCTAAGTGGAATGAGGGGCCTTGATGACTGACACGGTATTTTGCTTTCTCTCTTCCTACTGTTCAGTTTTGTTGTCTTCCTTCTTGGGGTTGGAATCTCTCACAGGCAGACCCTCTCCAACAGAGACTTCTAGAAACTTTATGTTTACTAGCAGTACTCCCAAACGAATTCTTAACAACTACGGCAACATTCCTGGGCATCAGGTCTCATTGGGCCAATCTGGCACCATATATTCGTTCGTCCATGAACCAGTCAGTTTGGCTGGGGGATGGAATGTACCCAGGGGCCTGGATCACAAGACCAACTCATGACTCTTAGGTGGGAGTCAGGGTAGCAGTTCTAAATCAACTAAATGACAGAAAGCAAAAGAAAGAACTGTTATCAGAAAAGAAAACACTGGGGCGCCTGGGTGGCTCAGTCGGTTAAGCAACTGACTTCGGCTCAGGTCTTGATCTCAGAGTTCGTGGGTTCAAGCCCCGCATCGGGCTCTGTGCTGACAGCTTGGAGCCTGGAGCCTACTTTGGATTTTGTCTCCCTCTCTCTGCCCCTCCCCCACTTGTGCTTTGTCTCTCTCTCTCTCTCTCTCTCTCGCTCTCTCAAAAATAAAATGTAAGAAAAAACAAATTTTTAAAAAAGAAAACACTGTCTAGAGCAGACTACAATTCCATTTGATCCTCATAACACTAGGAGATAGATCGATGCACAATAGATATGTTCTATATATAAAGACAGACATATTCTGTTCCTAAAATGTGAAAAACAAAGCATAGAGGGATGTATTAGCAGGATTCCTTTGGTTTCAAGACATGGAATCTTCATTCAAAACAAGAGTGGAAGAAAAAAAAAAAAAAACCCAGAATCATAGGAGAGAAATATGTATTGGTTCACATAATGGAAAAGTGGAAAATGCTGCCTCCTCTCACAGCTGAGTCCATAAGGCTGTCTCCCCACCTGTGCTCAGGCACTGTCTTCCCTTACGGTGGTAAAGTTAATGCCAGTAACTCTACGGCAGTATTGTCTTTGTGGTGACACCAGAGATAAACTTAGTGGTTTTTAACAACACCTTAGCAATTTTTCCTAGAATGACTAGGATTTGGGTAGTGTGTAATCTATACCTATCTTTACCCCAGCCACTGTGGACATGGGTTATACTGACCAGCCAGTCTAAGTCACATCATTTTGTCACAAAAAACACAGGGATGCGATTGTCAGTTCCATCAGGTAAGCAAGAGGCAGTTACGGAAAAAAAATAAATAGCCAAAAAAAACCTTTCAAGAGCCTGCTGTCTACTCCAAGAGATTAAGTAATTTATCCAAAGTCAAACCACAAGAAAGGACTTTCCATCTAATTAAAATGGAGTAACAGGGACCAGGCTGACCGTCCCACCTACAGCCACAACCAGAACGATAAAAATAAAACTGATCAAATGTATGAAACAACAGTTTGCAAGACACTGGATTTCAACAACAGAGGACACCAATTCCCTGAAAACATGGGAAGCAAATGAAGTAACCCCTAGGATGTCCCCAGTTTACGAGATTGAGAGTTTTCCAGCCACAGAAAAGGGAGAGAGCTTGGTGGAGGCCCATGGACTCCCTGAGTCGAGGAATCAGAGAGGAGACAAGGAGACAAGGGGCCAGAGTTCACAAGATAGAACACTGGAGAGGAGAGAGATGCACACAGAGAGAATCCCAGCGATCTGCAGAGATCTGCTGAGTACTTACACAGGATCAGACACAGTGCCCTCTCTATGAGCCAGACTGAAAATCCCTCCTCATTTATGGGGTCTCTGGTAGGGTACTCAGAGGGGTCTTGATTCAGGAGTTGGAAATAATTGATTAGCCCTGGGCAAAAAGCTACTTAGGTCCAACCTTACAAATATTAAAAACGAGACTTGAAAGGATCAAACTATCTCCAAGTAATTTAACTTAATTCTAGAACAGTGCTCAAGAATATATTAGAAAATAGGTAGTACCCAGAAGATCAAGTCCATTTGACAGCATTTTTTTCTTTCTTAGGGGCACATAAACTAAGGTGGCATATTTTAATAAGCAGTATCTTAGAGTTGCTGAAATATGGTTTTATTATAAGTTGGTCTTTCCCTGCTTTTCCCATTTTCTGAATCACGTTGCCCCACTGCGTCTTTCATAACATCCAAAAAACCCCGTGATGTGTCAGTTCACCGTTCTCCTGCCTCGACTTACCAGCTCTGTATCTGACATTCAACCAGGGCACCTTGACACGACAGAATGCTCGAACTCATTCTTTTATTAGCCACTCCCTGAGTGCCCAGAGATAACATATCTTAAAAGCAAAAGGAAAATTTTATTGAGAGAAATAAATGAATTGGAAAAAATGAATATAGAAAAATTAATTTAGAGGAAAAGAGAGTGATAGATACCACTTCTGCTGGCTCAGCATGCGGTCCGCATCTCCTCTACCGAAAAACAGTAAATCCCAAAACACATTCTACAGACAGCTTCTCAAGTGGCCTTTAAAGTAATTAGTAAGTCGAACGAATGCCATACAAAAGAATGGGTGAAAGCTCTTCTAATTTGGACATTTCTAGTGTGTGTGTGTGTGTGTGTGTGTGTGTGTGTGTGTGTGTGTGTGTAAAAACCACTTCATACCTTGAAAAATGTCGACAATCTCCGGTTCTTGTTGTTGTTGCTGTTTTTATTTCTTTTTAATGCTCATTTATTTATATATTTGGGAGAGAGAGAGAAAGAGGGAGGGAAAGAGAGAGAGGGAGAGAGACAATCCCAAGCAGGCTCCACGCTGCCAGCACAGAGCCCTATGCGGGGCTTGAACTCACCAACTGTGAGCTCATGCCCTGAGCCGAGATCAAGAGTCGGACACTTAATTGACCGAGCCACCCAGGCGCCCCACTGTTGCTGTTTTTAATGTAGACTCTTCCTGCACCCTTGCCTTCCACATTTCCTTAAGTGACTCGTCATCTCAGTGCCTGACCAAAGGGCCATAAACTCACAAGTGCTCAGTTGAAAACAGTTACAGTTGAAACTCAAACATTTTCTTGGGGACCATGTAACTAAGCTTCAAGTACTGTCTCTCAGACAAGTGTTGGCAGAATATTCCAGCCAGAATTAGATTTATGAAGAGTACAGGATGAAGTGACTCATTAGCAAAATAATGAAGATGGGGAGGCAGGTGGGGGGGAGGGACTGGTGGTGCTTTGCTTATAGAGTTAAGGTTCTGGAAATAACTGAGGATACGATATGTTCCTCAGACATCAATACTTCTAATGAGCGTGATAACACATAAAGAAGAACCTACCGAAAACACATACTGCCTGTCGAAGAAAATGAACAGATCAGGACTCCTAGGACTAAACCATTGCTTCTGAGGTAGCAAATTTTGTGCTTCCCAGAGACCCCTTCTAAGAGATGTCACTTAATTAGCATTCCACTAAGTCTACTCCACCCAGGTGAATTTGACCCCTTTCTCCTCCAAATTATGAAGTGGACCAACAGGAAAAAAGTTTGCTGCCCCCAGAAAACGGTTTGCAAAAGACGACTTCGGTTGTCCATATAACATGAATCATTTCCAGGCTTCACTGGCATTGAGAAATAATTAAGATTGCATGTATTTCCTTTAAAAAAAAAATTACAGCTCTTTCTAGGTACTAAAACTCATATAGGTACTTCACACATGTTTAATCCTGTGAAATACATACTATTATTTTCCACGTTTTTCTGATGAGGATATACTGAGCTGTGAAGGACAAAAGTGATTTACAGCTGGACTGGGAAAGCTCTGTCTTTTTTTTTTGCCTGGGTGCCTGGGTGTCTGGGTGCGACTCTCGGCCAAAATAAGGGTAGTGGGCTTTGTGAAGTACTATTCAGAGTCCAGTGTCAGAGTCCCCGAGTCAGAGTCTCGAGGGCCAGTTTCCTCACTGATGGCTCTGTGACTAGCTGAACTCAGCCGAACTCATTCAATCAGCTTGGCTAACACCTGGGAACTTTGCCTTGAACTTTCCTGAAGCCAAGATTTTTTTTTTAATTTTTTTTACTGTTTATTTATTTTTGAGACAGAGAAAGAGACAGAGCACGAGTGGGGAAAGGGCAGAGAGAGAGGGAGACACCGAATCCCAAGCAGGCTCCAGGCTCCGAGCTGCCAGCACAGAGGCTGATGTGGGGCTCGAACTCACGAACCTCGAGATCATGAGCTCCGCTGAACTCGAATGCTTAACTGACTGAGCCAGCCAGGCGCCCCCAAGATTCTTCACACTGATCTTGCTGGTCTCACCTGGAGAGACAGTGAGAGAGCAGCCAGCTTCCCCCCTACAAATGAGGACCAGGGGAGCACATGCCAAGATGATGTCTCCTGAACCCTTGATGCTTGGCTGCACTTTCTTTCTCTTGCTGCACCATATCCTGTGCCTTGAAGTACAAGATTTACAAGGGGGGCCTGGGTGGCTCAGTCGGTGAAGCAACCGACTTGGGCTCAGGTCACGATCTCACGGTTCGAGGGTTCGAGCCCTGCATTGGGCTCTGTGCTGACGGCTCGGGGCCTGGAGCCCGCTTCGGATTCTGGGTCTCCCTCTCTCTCTGCCCCTCCCCTGCTCACCCTCGTCTCTCTCTGCCTCTCAAAAATAAATAAACATGATAAAAAATTAAAAAAAAAAAAAGATTTATGGGAGGGGGCTGTGTGGAACTGGGCAAATCTTTTCAAACACCCAAACTCATGAATCTCTACAGGAGACACATAAGTTAGCTACTGGCCGGAGTTCTGAGGGCTCCTTAATGACAGAGCCAGGCTTTGAAGTTCATCAGTCTGGCCCCATAACCACAATGCGATGCTGCTTGTTACGCACATCAGTACCTAAAATATAATGGTACGTGGGCCTCTGGAGATGTCTACCTCTGCTCTTTCTCAAGTATCCACAAGTATTTTTTTTAAGTTTATTTATTTATTTTGAGAGAGGGAGAGGGAGGGAGAGGGAGAGAGAGAGAGAGAGAGAGAGAGCACAAGCAGGGGAGGGGCAGAGTGAGAGGCAGAGAGAGAACCCCCCAAACTCAGATCACGCCCTGAGCCAAAATCAAGAGTCTGACTCAACCTACTGTGCCCCTACAGGTGTTTTAGTGAGACCCTAGGGTTGTCCCATACGGGCTTCATGCCTGTCCTCCAAGGTTCTTCTAGATGAGACTCCTTGTTGATCTCCCTGCGGTAGGCAGAATTCCAAAACATCCCCTGAGATTTCTCAACCCCCTGGTATACAAGCCTCATACAATCCCTTGTCTGAATATGGTAGATGTTACCCTGTGGTGACGTTACATTATACACATGCTATATGGAACAGCTGACTTCAACGTATGGAGATGATCCAGGTGGGCCTGACCTAATCAGGTAAGTCCCTTAAAAGCAGGGAGTTTCTCTAGGTAGGTGGCAGGTGAATGCTCAGGGATGAAAAGGGTCACAGGGATAGGAAATGAGGACAGCCTCTCAGAAGTTGAGACTGACCCCCACAGACCAAAAAAAAAAAAAAAAAGGGACCTCAGCTCAGTCCTCCAGCTGCAAAGACCTGAGTTCTTACAGCCACCTGAGTGATCCTGAAAATAGATGCTCCTCCCACCCAGTAATCTGGCCTCCAGATCAAAGCCGGCCTGGCCAGTCTTGATTTCAGCCTGGTGAGATCCTAAGTGCAGAACTCAGTTAAGCCCACCCAGACTTCTGCCCTACAGAACTGAGACATCATAAATGCGTGTTACATTAAGCTGCTAAATTTGTGGCCATTTAGCACGCACCACAGAAGATGAATACAGTCCCTGAGCCATAGTCACTTGAGGGAGGGGCCCAGCATGGCCACTCCTGAAAGCACCTTCCTTGATAACATCTCTGTGTTCCAGTAGCTGCTATGCTACAGAAACTTCAAGGTGGCAATCCTGGAGGACTTCCTGCAGTGCTCCTTGGGGCAGTCTCTGCCTCCCACAGAACTGGGGAGAAACTTCCCACAGGAATCTATGAATCCCTCTGCCCCCAGGGCCTCGAGCAATACTGTCTATGCCTGAAAGCAGTCCGTCTCCTGAGGAAAACAGCCCGGCCACCTTAACTTTCAGCTCTGTCTTTCCACGGACATTCCCAGGCTTGACTGAGAGAGCCTGAGCGAGTATCGCCTTCTGCTTCCTCTCTCCTCTCTCTCATCCCGGCCACAGCCTCAGGGCATCACAGTCAGACATCCATCCAGTTCCCAGATTTTTGAGGAACAATGTGAGCAAGGGAATGTTATAGACAGCAGACTCCTGTCCTCGGAAGTTCATATAGGGAAGCCCTAACCCCCAGGGTGATGGTATTTGGAGGTGGGTCTTTGGGAACGGTTAGGTTTAGATGAGGTCCCGAGGGTGGGGCCCCACGACGGGATTAGTGCCCTCCTAAGAAGAGGGAGAAGCGAGCTGGCTCTCCCTTGTGAGCACACAGCAAGAACAGGAAATGGGTTCTTACCAGACACTGAATGTGCTGGGACCTTGATCTTGGACTTCCCAGCCTCCAGAACTGTGAGAAATAAATCGTTTAAGCCACCCAGTCTGTGGTGTATTTCTTACAACAGCCTGAACTGAAAAAGACAAAGAATCTCTTCAGGTTTTTTTCCCTCCCTGGGGCTGCTGAGAGGCTCCATGAGAGCCTGAGCAGTTTACAGTTCCCAGTTCCCACCTCCAGGAGACCCTGCCTGAGAAGGAAACCAGCCCCGGAAAAGAAGAGCCAGAGTGGGTGATGGGGGAGGGAGGCTGTGGGGGAGACGGCGGGGGGTCTAGGACTTAGATCCCATCGTTTAAGGTAAGAGTCCGTGCATATCCTTTTTTTCTTTTCTCTATCCTCTTTGGCTTCAGTTTTTGTCATTTACACCGAAAAACCCCCCACAAAATGTGGTTCATTCCTGTAGAATTCCTGCTGGCCTCCTCCCCAAGCTCAGTTAGGTCACACCCACCCTCCCCCTCCTGCTGAATGTTTGCTTTCTGGCTGACGGAGCTCTTTGCATTTTTTGTTTTTTTATTCTTTTACTTACTTTTAATGCTTCGTAATCTTGCATATGTCATCTCTCCATTGTCCTGGACAAATGCCACCCACAGAAAAGTCTCCCAGTGTGCCTCTAATTAAACTTCATGAACTACTTCTTCTGAGAGAACTTCAGCCAGCTACCACGGTCAGAGATTTTATGATCTTTCCAGGCAAGAAGTGAAGGAGACAGGAAGACGGAGAGGCCCCGTAAACCAACAATCGCCCAAGGTACTCGGTTTGGGAGATGAGACTGTCAAGGGAGAAATAGTACATATAAAAGTAAAAAACGACCTTGGTGCCTGGGCAACCCTGTTTGTGTTGCACTTACACTGGAGGTTCAGAGAAGCTCTACGAAAGCTTTCAGCGGAGAAGAAATGCCACCGTGTCCGAGAAATTACCTCCGCAGACGTGTTTCTTGCACCCAACGAAGAGAGCCGCACGCTGGGTGACCGAGAGAGTGGCTGTGAACCTTAACTCATGATTTGATTCACTCCGCTGCGTCAAAGTCAAACCTATTCTACAGGTGTGTGTGTGTGGCCGTTGGAAAATTCAAGAAGGAGCGTAATCCTGATGACATAATCTCAGGGCCCCGTCCGCATTCACCATTACTTACTGGGCACTTTGTAGGCAGCAGGCATCACCAAAGCGTCACAAAAATCTGCAAGGCGAGTCTTAGATCTCTGGTGCGTTTCAGGCAGGGTAGAGCACTTACATCAGTTACTAATCGGTGTGCGAGGCATGCTTTGAAACTAAGTCTCTGATTCCAAAATCCTTTTTGGGGGGGGGGGGGAACCCCTCCACACATGAAATGTCGGGTATACAACTGCTGTTCTCCTAACCCACACCAACATCTTCTACACACACCCACATACACCCAACATGTGCACACACATTTCCCTGCACCAAGGGCTCTTTTTGCTTACAGATTTTTGTGTTCTAAGAGGAAGACCCCAGACACAGCCTGAAGGGTTACGTATCGATCCATGTGAGAAAATCATGGCAATTTAATCTCCCTTAATTCGCTTAGAAAGTAGTGTAGGACCCAATTCTATCAAAGGAGATACAGTGAGAATGCACTGCCAGAACTTGAGGAAAATGTTTCTTAGCTCTTCAAAAAAGAAGAGATGCAAGGAAGAGACAGGCCCTTTTTCCTACTTCTGAACAGCGATGTGTGCTCAGGAGCTAGTGCAGCCATTGTGTGATCCTGAGGAAGTGAGACGGCATGCCGAGGATGACCAGGTAGAAATTTAAAAAAAACAAAAAACCTGGGCTTCTATTAGCATCATTAAAACTCTGAACTGGCCAAGCTAAAAGCTATTCCAACTTGAGATTTAATATCTGAAAAATAAATCCCTTTATTTATTTTATCATTGCGACTTAGATCTGGTGGCTCTTAACAGTCAGACACTTTAAGATACTCAGAACATTTCACTGCACACTTGTGAGACTTGGAATAAATAAGATGCCCGCTGATTTACATTCTATTCCTCTAATCCTTACATTTGACTCCTCCCATCCTGTGGGCCTAAAATATTTTTTTTTCCTACAAAAATAAAAGAATGCAGCAACCCAACCCACCACGTGATTGTTTGATTAGGTTGCATAAAATTGTAGCATCATCTTGCTGGACTCCTTTATTCCCATGACGGCTTTGAGCAAGCAAGCACAGCGTTACGGAACCCCAAATAACAAGGAATGTTAAGAGGCGTCTAGAAGCTCAGGGTGACCTCCAGCAGACAACCAACAAGAAACTGAAACCCTCAGTCCTGCAGCTGCGAGAAAGTGAATTCTGCCAATGGGGTGGGTTTGGAAGTGGATTCTTCTACAGACAAGCTTCTGGATAAGTCCTCAGCCCTGGCTGGCACAGTAAAGTCAGTCTTACAGAGGACCCAGCTAAGTCATGCCGAGACTTCTAACCCCCAGAAACTTCAGGGAAAGGAATATATGTTATTTAAACCACTGTACTTGTAGTCATTTGTCGGGCAGTGATGAAAACTACCACAGAAGGTGGCTTGCACAGGCCTAAGAAGAGGCACTTCCAGCAGCTTCCTTGCCCCCCCCCCCCGCCCCCACCCAGTTCCCTCCTTGACACAACATATTTTGGCAGCTACAGAGTTTGGGAGGAGGATTTGACAGAAGTGAGTCATATCTCAGCTGTTCAATTAAACTAGCATTACCGTTTGCCCCTCTTTATAAAGTGTTAAATACAAAATGGTTAAGAATATTTAGCCCTTGGTAGTATTGAACTAATTACATTTTACAAAAAGCACAGGTTCCCCCACCCCCGAAAAATACCAGTAATTCCTGGGTTTGGTCTACATCCGTTTTTACAACCACTCATATACACAGCCTAAGAAAGTACCTGTGCTTTATTTCTTGCCATCTCTGCCAGGTCACCGTAAAAACCCAGTGTTTGAGAAAAGAATTCAACAGTGATCACGATGCAAGCCAAAACAGTCAGAATTTCCAAGTTTTCTTTTTAATGTAAAAATTCCAGAAGATCCGCAGTCAGAAAAATGTGGGTTTAATTCTGGCTGCTCTATAATTCACAAGGTGTATGACTTGAGAAAATTATTTTTCTCCCAGCTTCCTGTCCCTTATCTGAAACACGCAGAGACTAATAATGCCCGCCACATCGGAAGACTTTCACGAAATCATACCAATAAAGTTCTCAGCATGGTTCCAGGCACAGAACATGCAGTCGATAAATAACAATGACCGAAAACATTTAATAAATACCAATTATGTGTTAGCTCCTGAACCAAAACTTTACTTCCATTAGTCCATAAAACTTTTATTACAAACATGTAGTTGCATTATACCCATTTTACAGATGGCACCCTAGAAGTGTCACCTTGCAGTGAGCCCTGGAAGGAGCAAGTAACTTACCCAGAGTTCTATCGATCATTAATGAATCAAAAGGAGGCAATTCAGTATCCGAGCCGCCCCCACCATGCTCCTCTCTCCTGCGCCCCACTGTTAACTGCTACTCTTTAGTAGAGATGTGATTTCCCTGCACTTTTTTTTTTTTTTTTTAAGAACGGGCCTCTCTGCTAACATTAGGTCCCCTGCATTATCAGGTAATGATACAAGGAGATGTGTCGCAAATTGTCTCGAGATTGCTTTGCTGTAAGTAACTTAGGTCTCCTTAGCTTTTTTACTTTTCTTTTAAAGGGACAGATCTGGGCTTCTTCTCAATTTTAATCACTGTTCTTCTCATCGGATATAACCTTCAAATGGAAGTTACAAAATATCCAAATATATATTAGTGGAGTCATTGGGCACTCCAGCTGAATCGTCATCTTCCTTCACACTTGCCCCGAAGGAGACTCCCTCCTCTTCCTCCACCCACTCCCACCCACCCTAATTCACTCACACAGAGTAGGAAGAAGAATTTTGTGGATCTCACCCCACCCTCTATTTGCATCTGAATAAACAGATTCCTCCTGAGTGAACTTTAAAGAACCAAAAAACCGACTTCAGCCAGGTCACGATCTCGCGGTCCGTGAGTTCAAGCCCCGCGTCGGGCTCTGGGCTGATGGCTCGGAGCCTGGAGCCTGTTTCCGATTCTGTGTCTCCCTCTCTCTCTGCCCCTCCCCCGTTCATGTTCTGTCTCTCTCTGTCCCAAAAATAAATAAACGTTGAAAAAAAAAATAAATTAAAAAAAAAATAATAAAGAACCAAAAAAAAAAAAAATGCAAAACACGGAAGCCAGAAAGACTAAAATACAATGATTTTGAATGGGAGGAGAGGGAGAGTCTGGTCCAGATAAATGTGTATTAGTCATGAGTTTCATATATATCATAAATATTTCCTTCTGCTTTCGCCCACCGAGGTGGAAAACTGATTGACCTGCTCTGCCAAGGAGCATTGTGTCTGTTCTCTGTAATCCACTGGCGATCTTAATTGATGGAGAACTGACTGTCTCTGGCTGGACACATAATCAGAACCCTAGTCCTATTAAGTATTTTCTGCTGCAGGAGGATGAGGAAAACAATCTTCAGGTGTTACACTGAAGAATTTCATTAAATTATCTCTCCAACCTGCCCTCAAACCAATCCAGCAGCTTATTAATTTTGTAAACCTAGATGTCGTTCATTTAAGGCAGGACACTCAGGTATTAAATTCTACTGATCATACAGGATGGACCAGTTTAAAAAGAATCTACTTTTTCACAGAACTTAAATTTAGAATTTGCCATGAATATTTGCATCTTGCCTCCTCAGCATTTATTTACCACCTACCCTCCCCCATTTTTTCCAACCATCTATGGATTTTAAAGGGAATCTTCCCACTTTCCATTCTCAACATCCATGACCAATCCCCAGAACTGGATCAAACAGCAGAACAACTTGTCCTGAGCAGACTCGGATTTGGGCATCATGTTATCTAAGCCCAATGAAAGTGACCAATGAAAGTGATCATGATCTAAGACCAATGAAAGTGAAGAGTGGGGCTTTGCCTAGAAATAATGGGGAGAAAGGGCTCATGTTTCTTTACTAGATTTGACCTTGGAAGGATAAGGGCTCATGTTTCTTTGCTGGATTTGACCTCAGAAGGATTTTAGCCTCGGGTTGTTATGGCAACCATGCTGCAAATAAAAAAGAAAGGTTGTCTGGGAATGGAATCAACAGAGAAGACCCAGA
The DNA here is from genome assembly GCF_014898765.1 of Herpailurus yagouaroundi. Classification (NCBI taxonomy): domain Eukaryota; kingdom Metazoa; phylum Chordata; class Mammalia; order Carnivora; family Felidae; genus Herpailurus; species Herpailurus yagouaroundi. The sequence goes on along the minus strand of NW_024412463.1, from coordinate 5,186,470 downwards.
CTTGAGTGATGAAGAAAGAGAAGGGCGCAACTTTTGTCAGTTTGAGTACCTGCATCCAGTCTGACCCGAACTGGATTTTGCCCTGTTCTGTTCCACTGTGCAAGCCAGCAAATTTAATTTCTCTGCCTAGGACAACTGGAATAGATACTTTGACACTTGCCACTAAAGGAGAGCTAAAAGATATAATGTGCATAATTTCCTTGTTCATTTAGATTAAAGCAAACAAACAAAAAGATGCCCCAATGCACATCTGATAGGCATGGCTGGAAGCACTTGTTTAAAAAAAATATTTATTTTTGAGGGGGGGGGAGAGAGAGAGTGGGGGGGGGCGGGACACAGAAAGAGGGGGAGAGAGAATCCCATGCTGTCAGCGCAGAGCCTGATACAGGGCTCGAACCCATGAACTGTGAGATCATGACCTGAGCCAAAAACAAGAGTCAGACACTTGACCGACTGAGCCACCCAGGTGCCCCCTGAAAGCACTCTCTGTCAGAAGCTCCCTACCCTAAGTTCTGTTTCGTCCATCTGATTCATATGACCCATAGAGCATGAGCTAAAAGCTCAGTCTATGCAGCTAGACCAGCTGACTCAAATCCCATTTCACCAACAAGCCCTTTCACCCCGCTGTGCTCCAGTCTCCCATCTATAATACAAGTATATTCCTCCTAAGGGTGTTATAAGGCGAGAATGGGCTAATTTATGAGAACCATAAATGAATAAATGAATAAAATGTCAGTCTTAAAATCTCATTTCACCTGAGAGTTGTCATATTTATAATAAATGTTCTATACCAACTGACATGAATATATATCGACCATGGATACCAATTTTTTAAATTTTTAAACATGTACTTCCTTGTCTAATATCACCTCTTCCTTGCTAGGTACCCACTGCCATTTTGCTCCCCATGGTCCCCCATACCAAATTTACATCTAAAAGAAACTCATAGAAATTGTTTCCCCGCTTCTTCCCATTCTGTCCCAAACAAATTAAACTTAGAAAGGCACTTATAAAGGGAGTCACACATTGGGGCGCCTGGGTGGCGCAGTCGGTTAAGCGTCCGACTTCAGCCAGGTCACGATCTCGCGGTCCGGGAGTTCGAGCCCCACGTCGGGCTCTGGGCTGATGGCTCGGAGCCTGGAGCCTGTTTCCGATTCTGTGTCTCCCTCTCTCTCTGCCCCTCCCCCGTCCATGCTCTGTCTCTCTCTGTCCCAAAAATAAATAAAAAACGTTGAAAAAAAAAATTTAAAGGGAGTCACACGCATATGAAAACAGGTGGTTATAGTTAATGCATTGATCTTACTCTCTATGTATATATCCATGTGTTTAAAAATTAAGAACGTACCCTAACACAGAGGACTAGGTCAACGATATTAGAGGCTGAGGGACCCGAAATGGATTCATGGAACAGTTTTTTGTGACAGAGGGAAATTACCAGGATACAAGAAATAATTCTGCTTAAGTGGTCCCCTTTTTAGGACCTACTTGGATCCATGATCCCAAATGAGACATTTCTAGTTAAGGGGCTTAATTAGCACAGCCCATCATTAATGATCCTATAGCACCACACTTATTAGCATCTACTTGTGTGACAGGCACTCTGAGGGGGGAGGTACAAAAAAGAATAGTGTATTATCCTTATCATGAAGTTGCTCCCACTCTAGTGGAGAAGACAAAACCCAAATAATAGGAAAGCAATGTGATAAGATACTTCAATAAATACATTCCGATTCTCTCCTAGGAGCTGTATTAAATGCTAGTGATCCTAAGACGAACTTTCACATAAATCGCATCCTTGAAGAACTCACGGCCACATGTCTGTGACCTATGCAATACGGTAAAGCCACTTAGAGCACACTACTGTGGCACAGAGGAAGCAGTCGGCGAGGTCTCTAAAGAGGAGACTGGCTCGGAGGATTGGCCAAATTCTGTAATAGATTTTTAATAGGACGCTCTCTGGCGACAGGTGGTTTAAGAAGGTTTTGAGTGTTCTCAGACTAATGGGAAAACTAATCATGACTGGGATCCCCCATGTTTAGGACGGTCCTTAATAAATAAATCTCAGCTTAACATGAAAAATACAACTGCATGTCTTCCTATCCCTGTGAGCATAAATTTTACTGGCTGAGAAGCCATCTTTACAGAACTTGGTGAAAAGACCCACTCATGCAAATAGATGTCAGCTTCCCTTCACATAAGGCAGCCTCACTGAGCAGAAAGGAAAGACCACAAGACTTCACAGGCTGAAAATCACATGAAATCCAAGAAGTCTGTAGAGTCTATGCTCCATAAACAAAATTAAAGGTTTATCACAAGATAGGGTTACATGTTTGCAGAAAAGGGCTTGGCATCCTTATAAATCAATGAGCAGAAAAGGAACACTCCCAGAATAGAAACTCCAGAACAGGGCCTGAGTCTGTCCGATGTGCTTATGTCCTTGGTGCTGAACCAAATGACCAGCACAGATTAGGTGTAGTCCCTGCACAGAGCCCTGATTTTTAATCCAAATTATTGATGATTTACAGACTATCATTTCCAGAATGAAGAGGGAAAAATGATCTCTCAAATGCCATGGTGGAAATACAATTTGATATGAACGGTAGAGCTTTACAGAGAACAATTTGGCAGTATGTATCGAAAGCTTTGAACATGTGCTTCGTCATCATTTCCATCATCGTCATTATCATATAAGCTCAATACCTTTGAGCTGACAAGACAGGCACTGTGCTGCCACATACTTAATATGCATGAGTTCATTTGATCCTCATCACGGCCTAAGGTGCTACATACTCACATTAACTCCAGGCTTACCTGCAAGAAAGCATTCTTGGAAACACACGTGTGCAAGCAAGTGGTAAAACCAAAACTCTAACATGTCCACTTCCGATTTGAGACTGAAGCATCTCACTGCTATGGTACATTGTCCCCAGACAGATAATATAATGCATTTTTTTAATGGTGTGGTACCATTTCTACTAATTAGATGAGAATAATTAAGTCTGTGCTTCAAAATCCAGTCAAAGTGTAAGTTTTGCTTAACATTCTTGCCTCGTCCTTCTGTGTCTTGCTAAAATTATATTACGTGAGCCTTTTTCTTTTTTTTTTGCAAAAATGTTATTTCCCACTCAACAGTTTGGAGAATTTGGGGGGGGGCAAGAAAAAAAGCTTAAAATTAAATATCAGGCACCCTATCTGTTAAAATCTATTGGTGCTCCACACTGTAGACCCCCTACCAGCTGTCTCTCTTCTTGGATCACCATGCCATTATTTTCTAGAATGAGCTTCTTCCATACCTAGTGACTCCTCTCATTTGTTCTTAAATTCACATCTGCAGACCCCTACTTTTGGTAAATAGACCATTCAGTGAACTGGCTTTCAGTGAACTAGCCCATATTTTCTACTCTAGGGCCACCAAGGGAAAACATACTGAGTTACTTCATTATGCAGAACAATTGACCTCCTTCAACTCAGTCACTCCGTTTTAGATCAGACTCTGAGATTGGCTAAATAATTTATGGTATAGTAATACAACAGAATATTGCAGAGCAAATAAAAATTATATTGTACAAGAACAGTTAATAATCTGGCAAGACATTTCAAATATACTAAGTGAATAAATATACTAAGGTTACAAAAAGGAGCAAATATATTACAACATTTCAAAGGAAAAATTTAAGTGGCATTTGTGTTTCTAATGATATACATCACAGTTTTTAATAATAGTTTTTTCTGCATTGTGGGATTATAGGCTTTTGTTAAAACCTATATAAATACACACATAGATGTGTACAACTGCATACCTTGATGAAACCTGGAAGAAAATTCAAAATACTTACCTGCATTGTCTAATTATTCTAAAATAAATGCTTTAGGATGTGACTCCACCAGGACAGGAATTTTTGTCTGTATCCCCATTCTCTAGAATTGTCCCTGAAATGTCATAGGCACTTAACCATTTTTGAATGAATAAACATATATTCTTTTATAATATCTATTTTTTCATTAAATGATGCTGAGACAATTAATCATCTGTCAAGTAAAGGAACTGGGCGCCTACAATGTGCCATGTGCCAAAAATTAATTGCAAATAGATACAAGGCTTGGACGTAAACTACGAGTCTCTTGTCCTAACTCCAATCTATTCCTGACACGGTCCGTGTGATCTTTCTGCGACATACTCTTGGTCGTATCACTGCTCTATGTAAAAACTTGGAAGGCTTTCCCACTGCATTGGTATCAGAGTTCAAAATGTACAGTAAACTCAGCACAGCCTCGAGGCTCTGCATGGTATGATGAACCCAACTGCATATTTGAATGGGATTTTTCTCTCCTTCTCTGACAGCTCAAGACCCTTGGCCTTAGGGACTTCCCATGTGCCATTTCCTCCGGAAACACCTCCCAACAGAATCCTCGTACCTAACCAACCAATCACTCCTCATTTCTCAAATGGGACTTCCTGGATATTTGCATGGTTTCAAAGTATCACCCCACAAAACACACAGTTATTAAAGAGGGGAAAACAGTAACTCCCTAGTACAAAAGTTGGCAGACACCTCCTTAATCAAGTGGGCAAATCTTCCTGAGGGTACAGACGGAAAAGAACACGACATTACTCCTATAGTGTTCCCCCCACAACTGCATAATGTGAAGTTAATCACGAGAAAGCATCATCAAACCCAAACAGAGATATTCTATGTACAGCCAGTGGTGTTCAAGAACAGTGAGGTCATGAGGTGCCTGGGTGGCTCAGTCGGTTGAGCATCCGACTTCGGCTCAGGTCATGATCTCACGGTTCGTGGGTTCGGGCCCCACGTCGGGCTCTGTGCTGACAACATAGAGCCTGGATCCTGCTTCGAATTGTGTCTCCCTCTCTCTCTTCTCCTCCCCCGCTCACGCTCTCTCTCTCTCTCTCTCTCTCTCCTTCAAAAACTAAATAAAAAAACATTAAAAAAATAAAAAATAAAAGAACAGCGAGGTCGTGAAATAAAAATACTGAAGAACTCTTCCAGATTAAAGGAGATTAAAGAGACTTGACAAATAAATGGAATGCAGAATTCTAGACTGAATCCCAGACCACGGAAAGGACAATGGTGGGACACCTGGAAAAATCTGAAAAGATATGTTGACTGAACTACACAGTTACTGCTGTCGTTAATTTCCTGGTTTTGTAATTTGTACTCTGGTTATAGGAGAGAATATCCTTGTTGTCTAGAAAACACACATTGAAATCTTTATAAGTGAAATGGCATCATTTCTTCAACTCACTCTCAAACATTTGAGAAAATAAAATATATAGATAAATACGCGTATATACACACACACGCGAGTGCATACACACACAAACACACACACACACCCAGGGGCAGGTCTAGATTATAAGGCAATGTACTAAAATGTTAATATTTGGGGAATGTAGACAAAGGGGATATGAAAATTCCTTATTCTATTTTTGCAGGATTTTAAGTTAACCCTTCTATTTTCAATAATTATAGATGTAAATTTAGTTATAAGAAATAATACGGAGAGATGTCTCACACACTTCATCCAGTTTCCCCTAATGGTAATATCTTGTAAAACCATAGCATGGGGGCGCCTCGGTGATTCAGTCAGTTAAGCGACTGAGTCCTGATTTTGGCTCAGGTCATGATCTCATGGTTGTGAGATTGAGCCCTGAGTCAGGCTCCGTGCTGGGGGTGGAGCCTGCTTGGGATTCTTTCTCTCTCTCCCTCCCTCTGCACCTCCCCTGCTCACTAGTGTATGTATTTTGTCTATTTCTTTTTTTTTTTTTTTCAACGTTTATTTATTTTTGGGACAGAGAGAGACAGAGCATGAACGGGGGAGGGGCAGAGAGAGAGGAAGACACAGAATCGGAAACAGGCTCCAGGCTCTGAGCCATCACCCCAGAGCCCGACGCGGGGCTCGAACTCACGGACCGCGAGATCGTGACCTGGCTGAAGTCGGACGCTTAACCGACTGTGCCACCCAGGCGCCCGTGTCTATTTCTCTCTTAAATAAATAAATACATACATACATACATACATACATACATAATAGTAGAATAGCACAGCCAGCCTATTGATACTGATGCAGCAGAGACACAGAACTTTATCAGCATCATGTTCCTCATTGACCTTTGACAGCCACACCTCTTCCCACTCACTGGCTCTCTCTGACCCCCATTAACCACTAGTCTTTTCTCCATCTCTACAATGTGCTCCTTCTAAGAATCTTTAAAAAAAAAAAAAAACAGAATCATACAGTCTGCATGCTTTTGGGTTGACTTTTCATAATTCCCTCAGCATAATTCCCTGGCGATTCATCCAGGCTATGGTTGATATCGACAGCTTGTTACTTTTCATTGCTGAGTAGTATTCCATGGTATAGACGTATTCGTTTGCTTAAGGTAACTGAATATTTGGGGTTTTCTTTTCAACTTTGTGCTGCTATGAATAAAGCTGCTATAAACATAAATGTACAGATTTTTTAATTGAGCATAGCTCTTCATTTATTTCAGATAAATGCCCAGGAGAGTAATTGCTGGGCCATAGGATGGTCACATGTTTGTTTGTTTGAAGTTTTTTTTTAATTTAAGAGAGCGTGAGTGTGAGCAGGGGAGAGAGGCAGACAGAGGGGGAGAGAGAATCTCAAGCAGGCTCTCACTGTCAGCACAGAGCCCTATGTGGAGCTCGAACCCATGAACCCTGAGATCAGGACCTGAGCCAAAATCAAGAGTCAGACACTTAACTGACTAAGCCACCCAAGCACCCCCTCACACGTTTTGTTTTTTGGTTTTTTGGTTTTTTAAGAAACTGCCACTTTGTTTTCCAGAGTGGCTATACCACTCAGCAATGTATAAGTAATCCAGATTCTCCCCATCCTTGCCTCTATTTGGTATTGCCACTTTTTTTTTTAATTATAGCCATTGTAATAGATATATAGTAGCTTACTGTGGTTCTAATCTGCATGTCCTTCAGAGCTAATGTTGAATATTTCTTCATATGGTTATTTTCCATCTACAAATCTTCTTTCCCTCTTGGACTATTATAAACAATGCTTCTAAAAATGTCCATGTTAAAGGCTCTGTGTAGACATTTTTCTTAATTCTCTTGGGTATAAACCTAAGAGCAGAATTATGGGGTCATAGGGTAGCCCTATTTTTAACATTTTGAGAAACTACTAAACTGTTCTCAAAAGTGAACTGTACCAATTTCACGTTCCCACCAGCAGGTATTAAGGTTTCAATTTTCCCAAACCCTCACCAAATCTTTTTGTCTGTCTTTTGATTTTATCTATTCTAGTGACTATGAAGCAGCATCTCACCACAGTTTTAATTTGCATTTTCCTTATGATCAATGAAGCTGAGCAGATTGTTATACGTTACTGGTTATTCAGACATCTTCCTTGGAAAAACAGCCAGTCAAATCATTTGCCCACTTTTTTTAAGTGTTTTTTTTTAATGTTTATTAATTTTTGAGAGAGAGAGAGAGAGAGAGAGACTGTGCACAAGCAAGGGAGGGGGAGAGAAAGAGAGGGGGACACACAAAATCCGAAGCAGGCTCCAGGCTCCAGGCTCTGAGCTGTCAGCACAGAGCATGACACAGGGATGAAACTCACCAACCCTGCAATCATGACCTGAGCCCAGGTCAGACACTTAACCAACTGAGCCACCTAGGCACCCCTCATTTGCCCACTTTTTATTTAATATAAATTATATTAAATAATTTATATTATTTATTTATATTATTATATTTATATTATTATATTAATTTATACTATAACTATCAAGTTAGCTAACATACAGTATACACACAGTGTGTCCTTGGTTTTGGGGGTAGATTCCCGGGGTTCATTGCTTCCATATACTACCCAGTGCTCATTCCAACAAGTGCCCTCCTCCATGCCCATCACCCATTTCCCCCCTCCCCTGCCCCAACCAACCCTCAGTTCTCTGTATTTAAGAGTTTCTTATGATTTGCCTCCCCCTCTGTTTGAAACTATTTTAACCCTTACCCTCCCCCATGGTCTTCTGTTAAGTTTCTCAAGTTCCACGTGAGTGAAAACATATGTTTTTCTCTGACTGACTTATTTCACTTAGCGTAACACCTTCCAGTTCCATCCACACTGTTGCAAATGGAAGGATTTCATTCTTTCTCATTGCCAAGCAGTATTCCATCGTATATATAAACCACATCTTCTTTATCCATTCATCAGTTGATGGACATTTAGGCTCTTTCCATAATTTGGCTGTTGTTAAGCGCTGCTGTAAACATTGGGGTACATGTGCCTCTATGAATCAGCACTCCTGTATCCCTTGGATAAATTCCTAGTAGTGCTATTGCTGGGTCATAGGGTAGTTCTGATTTTTTGAGGAACCTCCACACTGTCTTCCAGGGTGGCTGCCCTAGTTTGCATTCCCACCAACAGTGCAGGAGGGTTCCCGTTTCTCCACACCCTCACCAACATCTGTTGTTGCCGGAGTTGTTAATTTTAGCCACTCTGACTGGTGTGAGGTGGTATCTCAGTGTGGTTTTGATTTGTATTTCCCTGATGGTGAGTGATGTTGAGCATCTTTTCATGTGTCTGTTGATCATCTGGATGTCTTCTTTGGAAAAGTGTCTATTCGTGTCTTTTGCCCATTTCTTCACTGGATTACTTGTTTTTCGGGTGTTGAGTTTGGTAAGTTCTTTATAGATTTTGGATACTAACCTTTTATCCAATATGTCATTTGCAAATACTTTTTTCCCATTTCATCAGTTGTCTTTTAGTTTTGCTGATTGTGTCCTTTGCAGTGCAGAAGCTTTCTATCTTGATGAGTTCCCAATAGTTCATTTTTGCTTTTAATTCCCTTGCCTTTGGAGATGTGTCAAGTAAGAAATTGCTGCAGCTGAGGCCAAAGGGGTTGTTGCCTGTTTTCTCCTCTAGGGTTTTGATGGTTTCCTGTCTCACATTTAGGTCTTTCATCCATTTCGAGTTTATTTTTGTGAATGGTGTAAGAAAGTGGTCCAGGTTCATTCTCCTGCATGTCGCTGTCCAGTTTTCCCAGCACCATTTGTTAAAGAGACTGTCTTTTTTCCATTGGATACCCTTTCCTGTTTTGTCAAAGATTAGTTGGCCATATGTTTCTGGGTCCAATTCTGGGCTCTCTATTCTATTCCATTGGTCTATGTGTCTATTTTTTGTGCCAATACCATACTGCCTTGATGATTACAGCCTTGTAGTAGAGGCTAAAGTCCAGGATTGTGATGCCTCCCACTTTGGTTTTCTTTTTCAACATAACTTTGGCTATTCGGGGTCTTTTGTGGTTCCATACACATTTTAGGATTTTTGTTCTAGCTTTGAGAAGAATGACAGTGCAATTCTGATTTGGATTGCATTGAATGTGTAGATTGTTTTGGGTAGTGTTTGTTGACATTTTAACAATATTTTTTCTTCCCAACTATGAGTACACCCACTTTTTAAACGGGTTACCCTGTCTTTTTATTACTGAGTTGTAGGAGTTCACTATATATTCTGGATTCAAGTCCCTTAGTTATTTGATTTGCAAATATTTTCTTCTAGCCTATGATTTCTTTTACTTCACTTTCTTGGTTTTTGTCTTTTGAAGGACAAACATTTTGAATTTTTACAAAATTCATAGGTATTGCTTTTATGTATTTTTAAAACTTATTTATTTAAATTCAGGTTAGTTAACACAGTGTAGTATTGGTTTTAGGAATAGAACCCAGTGATTCATCACTTACATATAATACCCAGTGCCCATCTGAACAAGTACTCTCCTTAATGCCCATCACCCATTTAGCCCATCCCCCCCCCCCCATCTCTCCTGCAGCAATCCTCAGTTTGTTCTCTGTATTTAAGAGTCTCTTAATGGTTTGCCTTCCTCTCTGTTTTTATCTTATTTTTCCTTCCCTTCCCTTATGGTCATCTGTTGTGTTTATTAAATTCCACATATTTGTGAAATCATATGATATTTGTCTTTCTCTGCCTGACTTATTTCACTTAGCATAACACACTCTACTTCTATCCATGTTGTTGCAAATGGCAAGATTTCATTTTTTTAATCTCCAAGTAGTATTCCATTGTAGGATAGGTAGGTAGATAGATAGATATACATCAGAGGTATTTTTAATTTATATATATAAGAAAAAATACGTATAATTTATATTTGTATATATATGTGAAAATAACTATTTGGAAAAGACAAACTGAAACATAAACGTGTATTTGTGACAAAGTTGGCTTAAGATCACAGAGCTCAAGTAAACACAACATACAGTCAGTTATAAGGGAAGCAGTCATAAAGAGTACCCATATCAATGTATCCATTCGAAGCCTCATTATGAAATATGTGGCATTTTTATATACACAAATCCCTGAGCCTGATATAATATCACTATCCTACCAGTTAACATGAGCTTTCACCCAGTTTAAAAGTCAATCTTCTATGTGAACCATAAGGAATGACACTAATGAGGACCACATAGGATACTAAGGAGCCAAGAGTAAGTAGAGATATTGTTGTTATAATTGAAGTCCACTGAGATATTCTTATTAAAACCTGAAACTTTTCACACCAGGAATCTTTTTACTATTTATTAGGTCATCTTTTGAAAAAGGTGTGTATGAAGTGAAAAACAAAATAACATTTCTCCTATAAAAAAAAATTATCCTGAAATGGAGAAACACCTATCACAAATGAAACCTAATAAAAAAATTGTATTTCAAGTCCAATTTATGAAAGTCTCTAGAGAAACAATATTCTTTAAGTTTTTTTAAAATGAGTAGCAAACTGATGTTACCAATACCACACCTGTTTTCAGCAATGAATATATATTTAAGAATTTGAACACTGAAAATAATGGCAAGTGGATATTCAAAAAACACATTTAGAAAATTAGCCTTTAAAATTGTTTTTCCTCAGGGGAAAAAAAAATCATCTTGAATCATCAACGAAGAATAATATCGCAGCCCATCTTTTCTCAGTACCTTCGAAATGGAGAACTAAGCCAATGTTAGTTCCATTCAAGAAATGTAAAAAGCCAATAGTTAGATGAGAAATTGTGTGCATATGGTCTTATCTAGAAGAAGGATACTGTGCCCCAAAAATGAAAACCAGACTATAATTCCACTAGGAAACTGTTCAAATGACCCTATCAATAATTTATACACTGTGAGGTTGAATGAAATACTTTATTTTAACAAAGAACACTTGGTGTTGCATGTTTAATAAGGAACGAGCATGGGGCGCCTGGGTGGCGCAGTCGGTTAAGCGTCCGACTTCAGCTCAGGTCACGATCTCGCGGTCCGTGAGTTCAAGCCCCGCGTCAGGCTCTGGGCTGATGGCTCAGAGCCTGGAGCCTGTTTCCGATTCTGTGTCTCCCTCTCTCTCTGCCCCTCCCCCATTCATGCTCTGTCTCTCTCTGTCCCAAAAAAT
>NW_024412463.1:5137356-5174936 GCF_014898765.1 Herpailurus yagouaroundi | reverse complement strand
TCTGTCTCTCTCTGTCCCAAAAATAAATAAATGTTGAAAAAAAAATTTAAAAAAATTAAAAAAAAATAAGGAACGAGCATATTTGGATATGTTATAAAATGTTATCCTACATTGCCTTGCTTTGTTCGCTTCAAATAGTCATTAATAAATTATCACACTCACTTAAACTGAACATCAGTTTATAAGCAGAATTTTTTTTTCCAACGTTTTTATTTATTTTTTTTGGGACAGAGAGAGACAGAGCATGAACGGGGAGGGGCAGAGAGAGAGGGAGACACAGAATCGGAAGCAGGCTCCAGGCTCCGAGCCATCAGCCCAGAGCCCGACGCAGGGCTCAAACTTACAGACCGCGAGATCGTGACCAGGCTGAAGTCGGACGCTTAACCGACTGCGCCACCCAGGCGCCCCTGAACATCAGTTTATAAAGTTCCAATTATTAGCATAATTATTTGGGGATAATCCCTGGATATTTGCTGACCTGGAGATACAATATTTGTTCAGTGAGGCAAAGTGGCATTGTCCTAGGATATGTCTTTTAAACATCTACAATTTGAGATGAAGTCTTTCCCCTGTCAAATATTATTGGCTATTTGATAAGCAAATTCCATATGAAGCATTAGACTTGACTGCCCCCTTTTCAATCTTATATTCAACAGATTTGTGAAACACTAAGTGCCTGGAAGTGGGTATGTTACCAATGCTTGTAGAAGACTTACTAACGTAACATTTTAAACACTATGTATATATTCATAGAATAACTTTATCTGAATGAAAATTAGTTACTTCATTTTAAGAAACATAAAGAGAATCAGTAGCTTTCTCAAGGGGTCATACCTAGTAAATGGTGAAGTAGGTTTTTTGTCTTTAGAGCTCAACTCGTAACAACCACACCATACCATCTCCTTATTAAAAATTTAAGTGTCTGGCAAGTAAATGCAAGTCTACAGTCCTTTATCGGAAACCCAAGGGGCAGAATTTGATTCTATGTTGAGAACTTGTCAATTCCAGAAGAGTAACAGAATTGCCCAGTAACCAATCACCTTACTGTTTCTGCAGTCAAATGTATGAATGAAGGGTACTCTTGCTTCAAATCAACTTAGGTTATGTTTACCACCCCGTGAATTTTGGCTACAATTTCACCAAAAACACAAAGGTTGACCCTCAGAGCCTTTTGCACTTGAGAATTACAAATAAGGGATAAGTGGGCCCATTTTTCAAGTCAGAAGTGCCACCTTAGTGTTTCATAGAGTTCGTCTAGAAGCACGTGACACATTCCCTGATCCTGTCTGCCTTTCTGAGTTGACTCTCCCGCAAACCACAGCCTTTTCTGGACAGGTTGCTGCCACACACACACAGATTCTGAGTTTCCACAGCGTGTTGACACAAGCCCTCATCTAACAACCTCACACTGGAAGCATCCGTGGTAACCTGAATTCAGTGGGGAAAAGATTCTCATTATCAAATGATGTTTTTTAAGTAAAAACTTCAAAACTTGTTTTTAAAAAGTAAAGGAGGGGCGCCTGGGTGGCGCAGTCGGTTAAGCGTCCAACTTCAGCCAGGTCACGATCTCGCGGTCCGTGAGTTCGAGCCCTGCGTCAGGCTCTGGGCTGATGGCTGGGAGCCTGGAGCCTGTTTCCGATTCTGTGTCTCCCTCTCTCTCTGCCCCTCCCCCGTTCATGCTCTGTCTCTCTCTGTCCCAAAAATAAATAAAAAACGTTGAAAAAAAAATTTAAAAAGTAAAGGAAAATGCTTATACTTCTACATATAAAGAACTAATCTCACCTTAGTCTAAAAGTATACCCACAATTAAAAAAGAAATGGCAGGAGAATATAGTACATTGTTAGCAGGCTGCTATTAGCAGTAATTGCTCATTTTACTTTTCCATATACATCTTTTTTTCAGTTTTCTATGCACATTTTCACTCACTCAATAAACATTTTGGAGCACCCATCTGTGTTACTTGCTGCTCAGTGAAGGAATGAATGAATACTGGGTGCTTGGAATACAACAAAAAGTTACTGATCTCCTAATGTCCACAGCCTAGTAGAAAACTAAGAATGCATTTCATTAAAAGAATACATAGGAAGGGCGCCTGGGTGACTCAGTCGGTTAAGCGACCAACTTCACCTCAAGTCATGATCTCACAGTTCATGAGTTTGAGCCCCGGGTAGAGCTCTGTGCTGACAGCTGAGAGCCTGAAGCCTGCTTGGGATTGTCTCCCTCTCGCTCTCTGCCCCTCCCCCACTTGCATTTTCTCTCTCTCTCTCTCTCTCTCCCTCTCTCAAAAATAAACATTAACAAAAAAAGAACGTGGGGCACATGGCTGTGAGCGTCTGACTTTCACTCAGGTCATGATCTCGCGGTCCGTGAGTTCGAGCCCCACATCGGGCTCTGTGCTGACAGCTCAGAGCCTGGAGCCTGCTTCAGATTCTGTGTCTCCCTCTCTCTCTGACCCTCCCCCATTCATGCTCTGTCTCTCTCTGTCTCAAAAATAAATAAACGTTAAAAAAAAAAAAGCATAGGAAAAAATGCGAAAGTATTTTATTTTTATTTTTTTAAGATTTTTATTTTTAAGTGATCTCTACACCCAACATGGGGCTCAAACTCACAACCCTGAGATCAAGAGTTGCATTGCTCCACACACTGAGCCAGCCAGGCACACCCCACAAATAGAATTTTAACATCAGTACACCTGGGTGGCTCAGTTGGCTAATCATCCAACTTCAGTGGAGATCATGATCTCACGGTTTGTGAGCTCGAGCTCTGCATTGGGCTTGGCACTGAGGGTGTAGAGCATGCTTGGGATTTTCTCTCTCTCTCTCTCTCTCTCTCTCTCTCTCTCTCTCTGCCCCTCCCCCACTCACACTTTCTCTCTCAAAATAAATAAATCTTGTTTAATAAAAAAAAAAAGATATACCAAAATCTCACTAAATTACTTAGTATTAGTAGGTAAAGACAAATGTGAATTAATTTAAATGTATGTTTCTTATAACTTAGAAAATGTTTATAGTTTTATAACTTTCAACAGTCTCTACTAATATACTCAGGGCATGGAACTTAAAAAGCTAAGACTTTAAGTGAAACTGAAAAGTTTTAGTACATTCCAGGAATATAAAAGCTATTGCATTAGAAAGTTGATTAAAATTTACTTTTAGTTATTTATCTTATTTCATTACTAATTTCCTTTACAAACTCCTTTTAAAAGTTGTGCAAAGATATATTTTACCACAGAGGCCTGAAATATGGCAATTTTCAAAAGAATGAATTCTGGGCATGTAGGTGGCTCAGTGTGTTAAGCATCCAACTTCAGCTCAGGTCATGATCACGTGGTTTATGAGTTCAAGCCCTGCATCAGGCTCTGTGCTGACAGCTCAGAGCTTGGAGCCTGCTTCCGATTCTGTGTCTCCCTCTCTCTCTGCCCCTCCCCTGCTTGTGTTTTGTCTATCTCAAAAATAAATAAACATTAAAAAAAGAATTAATTCCAAATTAATATGGAACCCAGTATCATCTGATTAACACCTCGTAAGTGATCAATACCCAATGAATAAACCAAAGTATAGCTACAGTATACCATATACAGTTGACCTTTGAACAGCCCAAGGGTTAGACGCTTTGACCCTCCATGCAGTGGAAAGTCTGCATTTAACTTCTGACTGCTCCAAAACTGTACTAATCAACTAATCATCTACTGTTGACTGGAAGCCTTACTGATGACATAAACACTAGATCAACACACACTTTGCACATTATACATATTATATACTGTATTCTTAAAGTAAGCCAGAGAAAAGAATGTCATTAAGAAAATCATTAGGAAGAGAAAATACATTTATAGTACCGTACTGTATTTATAGAAAAAAATCTGCACGTAAATGGACCCACACAGTTCAAACCCATGTTGTTGGAAGGTCAACTATATAGTGTATATAGTCAGACAGCATGTATCACATCTAGCTACAGAATACTACAGTGCAGCTAAAATGACATCTTGAACAAAGTCAGTAACAGTTCCCTGGCCCTAACCTAAAATGCAGTTTCTCTGTTTACAGTTTTACAATACTCCATAGAAAAATGCAGTCAAAACTCCATCTTTGATCTTAAACAACAAAAACACAAATCTATATATATGTGTGTGTGTGTGTGTGTGTTAATTTATTCATTTATGTACTTATTTATTTATTTATTTTGAGAGAGAGAGAGAGAGAGAGAGAGAGCGAGCGCAAGAGAGAGAGAGGAAGCTGGGGAGGGGCAGAGAGAGAATCCCAAGCAGGCTCTGAGCTGTGAGTGCAGAGCCCAGCTTGGGGCTTGAACTCACGAACCAGGAAATCATGACCTGACCTGACACCAAGAGTAGGAGGCTTAGCCAACTGAGCCACCCAGGTGCCCCCACCAAAAAAATATTTAGAGTGATTGACCATTTTCTTATTGAACTGATCATTTGTTTACCCATTTGTGGTCAGTTGCACAACAGGAACAATTGTTTTAAATGATGAATTAACTGGACATGTAGATACTATTTCTTTTTTCCTGAGCAATTACAATGTGCCAGGAAGTATTCTAATATTACAGAGGATTGTTTCATTTAACCTACAATGTAACCCTATCATAGAGCAACACTTTTATAGAACCTATTTTATAGTCAAGGAAACTGACATACAGAGAGCTTAAATAATTTGCCCAAATTATGCCACTAATAAACTGTGGAGCTGGGATTAGATTCTAAACAGAATTATTCCAAGTAAATTACTTAGTTAATTTATAAATCAGCCAAGAAGAGCTGAAAACAGAAAATTAAAATGGGTTTAGTGTAATCACTTTAGAGGACTGTCCAGACATCCTCCCTACAATTCCTCCAGAGATCTGCTTTTCTTACTTCTGAAAATAATCAGACCTTTAGACAAATTGGACACTGTTCTACTCCCCCCAAAACAAAACAAAACAACAACAAAAAAAAAACGAGGTAGATATATGCCAATTTATTAATTTGACAGAAAAGTCCAACTGTCAAATGAATGATAAATGGGTTGACAAGACTGTTGCCTTTGTTGCCAAATAAAAATCAAGCTTCATGTAAAATCAAGTCATAATCAGAAGACATTTGAAGAATATGCCAAGAAAAATTATTCTCCTATAGACTGAAATTATTCAAAGTCCATATGTTGAAACCTTCAACAGATTACATAGAAATCATACTATTGTTGATAAAAATGCAACGAACGAGTAGTGTGCTAGCTGAACCAAAAATGCCTTGGCATCAGTTAAGATTTACTTAATTCCACAAGCATCGACTTAAGTCCAGCAATATGACAGAGACTGGGACTATGACAGTGAACAGGACATATTAAATCTGATAAAGATTTAACCTGGCGTCTAACAAAGACATAATGAATTCCTTCCCCCCAACAGAGTATTTTACTTATTTAATAACCACTTACGTAAAAGACATTGTAACTAAATGTTTTACAAGTATTAACTTGGTTATTACAACCATTCCATAAGGTGGTGTTAAAGAAAAAATTATTCATGATACTTGTTAAAAGGGTAAGGCCCACTTTATTCGGGAGATTAGTATACTGTGGTTTTGCAGCAGAGGAGAGAGATTAGGTTCAGTTTTGAACACAACAAAGGAAAAGGGGGTTTACAGTCAGGGACCAGAGTGGGGAGGGGTAGTTGGCAGATGGAAAGTTAGTAAGGGATTAGGGTAATCCTTGCTAAGTAACCCAACAGGTGAAGACAAGTCAGGGTGATAAGATACTAAGATAATACCTAGGGATGAGGAATGTGGTCAGGTAACAGGGAGATCATGTATCAGGGATGGGAGATTCTGGCTAAACTGACTTAGCAGGATTCTTGCCAAGGGTAGAAACATAAGATCAAGGTCGGGCAGAGGGCTCAAAGGAGCCCTACTAAAGTTTGGTCAAGGAGAGAATCTCTATGGGTAGGTATTATTATAATCCCATTTTACAAACCAAGGCAAAATGTGGTTAAGTAACTAGGTTAATATCATCAGCCAGTAGCTAAGGGAGCCAGGAAATCACTCCCAATATTGCTTTAAGAATAGAACTATATTGGTGGAGCCTCCAACTCTTGATTTCAGCTCAGGTCATGATTTCACAGTCGTGGGATTGAGCCCTGCATCAGGCTCTGTGCAGATCATGGAGCTGCTTGGGATTCTCTCTCAACTTCTCTCTGCCCCTCCCTGCTCACACATGCTTGTGTGCTCTCTTGGTCTCTCTCTCTCTCTCTCTCTCTCAAAATAAATAAATTTAAAAAAAAAAAAAAAATATTTTTATATTTTTTTTTTCTTTTCCCCCACCACACACCCGCGCCTTTCCCCCCCCCCCCCCCCCCACACACACACACACACACACACACACACACACACACACACACACTGCATTATCTTCATTCTTCATATAAATGCATGAAGCCCTTTCATTCAGATTTCCTCTCCAGGGCAGTTCTTGGGGTGGGAACTGCCAACATTTCTCCTCAACAATACTTTTACTATGTTCCTTCTGCTTGCTGGCATTTTCTTTATTAAATAAAATAAATCAGGTACCTAATCTGAAATGAGTTGGCATTATTTTCTGGCCTGTCCAACAACATGTCGATTTTCTATGTTAAGAAAGGCACTGTTAGTGGTACACAAGTATCTTTCCACTGAATTTGTTGATAAAAGGGGCCACCTCCCCAAACTTTCTTGTAGCAGCAGTGGACACGGGACAGCAGTTCTCATCTATAAGACTTAAGTGGGAATCTACGGCATGGAAAGTGATTACGTTCCCGAAAAGGGCTGCAGACGTGCGTGGCACTTGCCTTGTGGCCTCTGCCCTTCCCCTCTCTTTGCCTGGAATGCACATAGCATGGCACGGCTTCAGCAGCCATGCTGAGACCATGGGTGGAGGCCACACGGCCGAGAAAAGCACAGCAAAACTACAAATGTCACCTGCATCCAGGCCGGCATCACAGAGCTACCATTTCACCCTCAGATTTCTTCTTCAACCCACTTCCTGTGTGAGAAAAATCAATGCTCATGTGGTTAATCCAGGACAGTAGAGTCTGCATCTCACGCAACTGGAAATAAGCAAAAGTAAAACACACACCAACTCTGAAATGGAAATTACTGATGTGATTTTCTTATTCTTGGTGAACATCTCGGTATTGCCATTAAGTGCTTACAGTAAATATTACCACTGACAAAACTGTATCCAATAAAATGAGGTACATACCTTAAGCAATAATATGCAAAAAAAAAAAAAAAAAACATTACTTAGATATTGTTTCCCCTGTTGTTTCTAGCACTCTTTCTTCTTCTAGTTATTTTGGTTATTTTACCAGATGACTTTCTAGAGAAATAAAAGTTGCATTTTGTATTTAAGCCCTTTGGTGTTGATCGGTTACTTGGAAAGATGGTGACCCTAGAAAAATAAAAGTGGAGGTGGTAGAGATTAGCATTCTGAAATATCTTTGGAATAAACTGTAAATTGTGCAGCCTCAATCTCAGATATAATCTGATCTGAATTCAAAGAACTTGAATGTTCGGCCACTTAAGTTAATTCTCAATGAAAAGGAGTATGAGATTTTCAAAAGATAACACAATTAAGTATATGCTCACTTTTCTGAAGGCCCACTCATTATTTTGCAAGCACCTTTGCTTCAAAACCAGCCTTTTCCAGAAATGCAGTCTTCATTTGTGAGTGATTTTATAGCCACGATTAAGGAAGGGAGTTCAGAAAAATCCAGTGGTCCAGATTAT
The DNA here is from genome assembly GCF_014898765.1 of Herpailurus yagouaroundi. Taxonomy (NCBI): domain Eukaryota; kingdom Metazoa; phylum Chordata; class Mammalia; order Carnivora; family Felidae; genus Herpailurus; species Herpailurus yagouaroundi. The sequence goes on along the minus strand of NW_024412463.1, from coordinate 5,167,176 downwards.
CTGGGGAGACAGTTGGCATGAAAAATGGTCCCTGGCATAAAATTTCACTTTTGAGAAACAGAAAACCTAGGGGGAAGAAAAAAAATACAGACGCTAAGGTCTGTGAACTGCCTCAGAAAAACATTTTAGATTGCTCTGCTGCTGTAGCAAGCAGCAGAGTTTATTGTTTTGTTCGCAGACTGAGGCCTGCAGAAAATAAATATCTGTAGCAGAGGAAATCCAGAGATAATGAACATCCGGAAGTACGACTACACCCCAAGGTATTTTGGGAATCGCCTTACTGACAGAGAAAAAAGGAGATAAAGTAGCAGAGGAGAAATCTTCTCGGTGGCAAAACAAAGGAGAGGTTCCGAGAGAGCAGTTGGTGGGGGAGGGAACAGAATTCTATCCCCAATCAGCAGCCACAGCCACTCAAGGATCATTAAAGAACAGGATTCAGTCAAGTTCTGCTGTATGGCTTTCAGCATCTGGCATGGTAATCAACCAGAGAAACAGTTACAATTCCACCAAGTTGAACTGCGACCTGTTTCATTCTCTTTCATCAGCTACATCCCCTTGCAGAGAGCCCAGTAAGACCATCACACCCAGGAAGGTGCCATTCATATTCATTTTTTAAAAATGCTTCTAAGTGAAAGGTGGAAAAGAGTTCATGGTCCTAGAAAACTCAAGCCAGTTGAGCTGGTTCCTCTACTCTTTTTATAAATTGTGTATCACGCTACGACATGATTTTTAAAAATGCTGTGTGGGAGTTTTTGTTTCTAATTTGTGTCTCAGGTCCCAGATTATTTCCCATACCTTGGCGAATAACGTGAAACATCTGGGTTACTGAGTGTTCTAGAAAGCAAAATTTTAATATTCTCAGGTGAGGCTGAGTCACTGCAAATTGGCAAAGGGTCTGATGAATCACGTACCTATTCAAATTGCCTTTATTCGTGCTCGCTTCGGCAGCACATATACAAATTGCCTTTATTCATTCACATGTGACTTTATTGATTCCACAAATGTCTACCTTGTACCTCCTATACCCAAAGCATTCTCCCAGGTACTGATCCACACAGGCAGGTGTACTAAACACGGGATGTGTAAGGTAGGATACGAGGGGGAAATAAGCTTATTTGTAAGGAAGTAAAAAGTAGACGACTTCGATGACAGAAAACAATCTGGGAATTCAGTATGGGAACATTCACAGCTATGAAATCAAGGAAAGCTTTATGGACACAGTGCATGAACTTGACCTTTGTGACTATTTGGAATTTAGTTACGATGAGATAGGAGCAAGAGAGAAGAAACAGTAAGCTATTATAATTGGAAAATGTATTGTTCATGGAGAAAGGTAAGCCTATGTCTGGAGAGCAGCATTCATCAAAAGTCACAAAGTGAAATCATGTCCTATGATTATCTCTGTTATTATCCAGTTATACGGGTATTGCCGATAGGAAGTTTGCATATCAACTCACTTTCGCGGACTTAATATTTTGTTATTAAATTGATTCACTTTTTGGGGGCGCCTGGGTGGCACAGTCGGTTAAGCGTCCGACTTCAGCCAGGTCACGATCTCGCGGTCCGTGAGTTCGAGCCCCGCGTCGGGCTCTGGGCTGATGGCTCAGAGCCTGGAGCCTGTTTCCGATTCTGTGTCTCCCTCTCTCTCTCTCTGCCCCTCCCCCGTTCATGCTCTATCTCTCTCTGTCCCAAAAATAAATAAACGTTGAAAAAAAAAATTTAAAAAAAAATGGAGATTAAAGAGAGTTAGGGAGGACTTAGTACCTCCTAGGACCAAACCAGGAGTTTCTCCTTGACACGGTGCAGAAGGAACCAATGTCTCATCATTGAACGCTGTTCAATGTTATGTCTGAATTCCATAAAAATGCAGCTTATATGTGCCAAAGATATAAGTGGCACACTTTGGGAAAATCGACCTATAGGAAGGCTTGGATTCAAATTACAGCTGTACAGTAAAATAACTAACAATTCTATGTGTCAAAACTTTCCTGAAAAGGTGTCTGTTTCTCTCTCTCTCTCTCTGTCTCTCTCTCTCTGTCACCATAGATAGGGGTGTGTGTATAATATATATAACATATACCATTACATACAATCATATATGGCATTATATATATACTTGATTTATAAATAATCGGTATCATATATGTGAGTATATAAATATTGATGTGTACAGAGATAGCTACACTTAGCCCTGTAACAACACAGGTTGAACTAGGAAGATCTACTTACATATGAATTTTTTTCAAAAAAAAAAAAAAAAACAGGACAGTACTGTAAAGTATTTTCTCTTCCTTTTGATTTTCTTAACATTTGATTTTCTCTAGCTTACTTTATGGTGAGAATACAGTATGTAATACATATAACATACAAAACGTGTTAATTGTCTGTTTATGTTATCAGTAAGGCTTCCAATCAACAGTTGGCTGTTAGTAGTTGAGTTTAGGGGAAGTCAAGTTATATACGGATTTTTGACTATGGGTGGGGGGGGAGGTAAGGAAGAGGGGAACTCACCATCTTTAACCTTTGTGTTGTTCAAGGATCAACCGTAGATATAAAAAGAAAAAGTGACAGAGAGAGACATGTAAATGTACATTTGTATCTATATCATTTAATGTCAATGTATACATATATACAGACATTTGTGTGTGTGTGTGTATACATGAGACATATAGAGAGAGACAGAGAGACATCTAAATGTACAGCTGTCTATCTGTCAGAGAGAGAGAGAAAGAGAGAGAGAGAGAGGGAGAGGTATATACCAAGTCTTCAATATAGTATTACAATCCTAAAAATAAAGGTAGGTAAAAATTTGGGATCAAATCATGGAGCTTCAGACCAGACATCACTAAAAGTACATATTTCAGAAAAACAAAAGCACATCAGAATGCTATTACATTGTCATAAACAAGAAAAAATGGACGTGGTTAGTGCTCAAGGGGACACAAAATGTCAACTGAATTCCAAATTTACAAAATTCAAATTTAAGTGCTAGCGAATATTCATGTATTGTTTGTGGGTGTATGTGTGTGTGTGTATTCATGTATTGTTTATATACACAAACATACATAAATTCGTTTTCATTTCAGAAAAGTTTGAAATAGGTTACATATATTTATCTTATCAAAAATCGAAGTGACGCTCTAAGATCTTCCAAACAAAAAGAGAACGGTTCAAATAACCATCTACATACCTCATCAAGCAATAATTTGTCCTTTTGGTGGGGGATGGGATTTCCCCAGAGATTTTACTGATCTCTTTTTTGTTCGGTAAAATGACTAACTAGTTGAGTATTCCAGCAAAAGAACATAAATGACTGTTGCTTACAGTCAAGACTCAATTATCCATATGCAAATAATTTCCTATGTGTTCGTTATCCCAGTCTGCCATTATCCTTCTGCCAAGAAGAGTTTTCTAGGCCAATTTTCCCCACTGCTGATTGGGATATACTTAGAAAATTCACAGAGGTTTCAGCATGAGCCTCAGCAAACCATAATTAGGTGAGTCTGCTAAAACAAAACACAGCCAAACTAAATAATGCATTCCAAGACCAAGTATCAATTACGGTAGATGATACAAGTCTCTGAGCTGCCATCCATTGGCATGGATAAATGAAACTCACATTTTATCTTCATTTTATACTTGAGTCTCTATGAAAATTGGGGAATAAAGTGCTTGATTCTCACATCTGCCCTTCACACCCTAGGTATTCATTCAAAAAAGAGAGTTGAGAAACTATTTATGTGTCCAGAGGAAATCTCTCTGTGATTTGATACACCTGACTTGTCATTCTATCTTTCTTTACCTTCTAATTAGAGAAATCATGTTTTTTGACTTCCATTTCCCGCCTCCCCCCACCCCACCTCTTTCCCAGGGGAAATAAAAAAAACAAAAGACGATGCATCCCACTTGATGATACGAGTTTATAGGTTCACAAGTCAATTCGTAGTTGGCTTGTCCCTGTAGTAATTTTAATTGAAGACAAACTGATGATGCCCTTTAATTGGAAGAACACACTGTATGCAAATTATAGCATCTTTCATTTTCTGACTATTGTCTGAGCATTTACTATGTGCCAGACACTTTGCTAAACCTTAGTAAAATGAACTGTGCTACATAACACAGCACTCTAAGGTAGGAACTGTAGGTATCCTGCAGTTCAAACATATTCAAAAATATTAAGTTTCTTGTCCAAAGACATAGGGAGAAAGTGGTAGAGACAGGGCTTGAGCCCTAGGACGCCTGACTCTAATGCCCACGTTCTTCTACCTCCTTGCTTGTTTCCAGATCCACAGACAGGATGGCACTAAACGATCCACAAGCCAGAAAAGTTCACTCTGATCAGTTAACAGTGAAACCTAAGAGTTTACATCCTCAAATGTGACTTAAGCTTGCAGTGCTAACAAAGCAGAGAAAAAGCCGTTGGAAGATAGCTGGTGGCTGGAGGACAAAGAAAGAAGGTCCAGAAGCCTGAAGGCCGTGTCTCCCCCAACGCAGATTTCAGCTGTTTCAAAGTTGCTGCTTAATGTTGTTGTCTTTTCTAATCTATTTATCCAAAAAAAGGTCATTTCAAACTCCATGTCTTCTTGATGGTGACATACTGATCTTTATCAGAATTTCCAACTGGATTTACTAAAGCCTGAGAAGGTCAATGGCACTGAGTCACAGTCTCTGACCACCCTGGCGTTGAGACTACTTGGCCCACTGCTCTTTGCTCTTTGCTAATCACTCCCACTATTTGTTTAACACTGTGGTTCATCAGACAAAATTCCTTGTGTTACACTGAAGGACTCAAAGATCCAATACTATTTCCCATCTGATGTCTGCTATAATCAAGTTTCGATGAAATAAAATGCACTGGGAAAGTAAGAAATTGTATTTTATGTACGAAGAATCTCACGTATTAAATTTATGTTAAAAGAGTGCCAAAGAGTGTGCCAGGTGGTATGGAAGGAGAGCCGGAGAGGTAAGTTTTCTGTTCACATGGAGATTACATGCTAGAGGGCATCTCGTAGGTCTACCCAGTCCCCCCTACTCATTACTCCTTCTCATTACTGAAAACTGATTGTTCTTTCAGGAACCACTGCTCTGCCTCTCTGAGTCCATGTGGTTTGGGTAAAATCTGGCCCAAACCTGGCTGTGAAGAAGGGTGGTGGATGAAAAAGGATGAAGCACATGACCCGGCCCTGGCCAATCAGCACTGTCCACTCCATTAGTCACACTGATGGGTTCCAAGACTGGTGTATGACCCAAGTGGGGCAAATGAGACTTATTTTAGAACTTCCGGAAGTTTGAAAACACCTCCGCTGCTGAACAGGGTGGTAGAATGTAATCCTGGAACAGCTGGTAGCCATCTTGCCACACCACGAGGAAAGAGACCGCCTGAGGCAGAAGAATCCAACATACACACACAACAGTAAAGAGAAGTAGAAAAATTCCTAGGATGCTATATGAGCCCATACGTCCAACTGAAGTTGTGTCTACCTCTGTGCCTCTTAAGTTACAAGAGAACGAACTTTCCTTTTTTCTTCTCGGGCTGGGTTAAGGAGGGATTCTGTTCACTTATAAGCATAAGAGTTCTGATTAATAACTCTAAGAATAATTTAGGCTTTATCTTTTTAAAAGTTATTTCTAAAATGAAGAGTTCTACCTTCCCGCCATAACAAATATAGGCATCATAAGCTTTGCTTGCTAAGTTAGGGTCTTATGCAGAACATCAAGTCTCAAACTTACAGATGGAGGAGGAGAAGGAGGTTGGCTACAATCATTTTTGGCTCTGAAGCCACCCTTGGAGTAAGGGATTATTCAACAAGTAGCTGATACCCATTTATTTCTAGTCATTTTCCTTTTCCTTCTCTAAAAATCAAAGGGAGTAATAAAAAAATGTTTATATATGTATGTATTTTATTGTATTATATGTAATATATACTTTGGCAAAGCTGGCTTACACCTAATCTGATCTGTCCTCTGAGTAGCATGCTTTCTTCCATGTCCCAACTTCCTAAAAGTTGGAGTGGCCAGTGTCATATTTAGTTTGGTGAAAAAGAAACTGGAAGAAGACAGAGCACCAGCCAATTACCTGAGGTCCTAGAAAAAGATCTGTAATTGTTTTTCTCTAGTCAACCAAATCAGCCATTGAAAGCCAAATGATGGGAAAAGGAAAGAATGAAAAAGAATGAGAGGGAAGGAGGGAAGGAAGGAAGAAAAGAAGAAAGGGAGGGAGGGAGGGAGGGAGGGAGGGAGGGAGGAAGGAAGGAAGGAAGGAAGGAAGGAAGGAAGGAGGGAAGGAGGGAAACCAGCTATGTGGGGTAAGCCTACAGATGTTTGATAACATAAAGGTTACAAAGTCAGACTGTCTAAGCCTCAATGGCCTCAGGGACCATCTAGTTCAATGGCTACATTCCACCACCTTGGCTCCAGACAGCCCATTTTTCACTCATCAGCAGAATATCTGAAGTGAAATGAAGGAATACAATAGAACAGAATACAGTAATAAAACAAAATCTTGAGATGCCCTATTGAAAAACCTCCGATACTTCCCCACCATGTTTAGGATAACATAAAATCCCTTAACCTGGTCTATCAGATGGCCCACATTCTGACTCATTTCTACCTGTTCTCTTCACCTCTCCAGACTGTCCTTACTGCCTCGCTCTCTGGTTTTTCTCATTTTCGCACGTGAGTTCCTTCCAGACTCAGGACTGTTTGTTTTATTCTGTTTAATCCCTTTCATTGGATAATTCCAATTCCTCCCACAATCTCGGCTTACAATTAATTTATTTAGAAATTTGTTTTGGCATTACTAAAACAATTAAGACCTCTCATTTAAATGTTAATTGAGCATGCTATATATTCTTTTGTTTCTTGTTTTTGTTTCTTCTCATTGAAGATTTTATTTATTTATTTATTTTAAATGTAAAGTTTAGTTAACGTCCAGTGCAATATTGGTTTCAGGAGTAAAATTCAGGGATTCGTCACTTACATCCAACACCCAGTGCTCAACCCAACAAGCGCCCTCCTTGATGACCATCCCCCATTTAGCCCATCCCCCCACCCACCTCCCCTCCAGCAACCCTCAGTGTGTTCTGTATAGTTAAGTGTCTGTTAGGTTTGCCTCCCTCTCTGTTTGAGCACACAATAGATTCTTTATGTTTCCCATAATCCCTCATTATATAGCTGACGTATACGTCTTCCAATGTCTGTTTGCCCACTGGTCTTTAAGCTATGAGCTCAGGGAACGTGTTTGTTTTACAACAAGCTAATGGCCCCAGCATATAGCAGATATTCAACAAGCTTCTTCAAAGAATTAGTAAAATAAGTGGGAATGTCTAGAGAAGTGAAATAACTCGCCCTTAGATGTTTCCATATTTTTGAGCCAACGAGTCCAATGATTCTTTAGCATTTGTTTTTAGTGGTAATGACATGTTGGCATACATGTGTAAATCAACAGATATTTATATACACCGTAATTCTCTTCAATTTTCTGCTAGTTATATTAACATGCAACTGTAGGTTGTAACAATACCATGTTATGAATTAAAATATAAAAAACATAACTGAAAGTATCAGAATGCACTGTACGTAGTAAGGTGGGGGTTATCTCATATACAAATGTTTTATACAGAATAGACATGTATCTCCTCCACATATACCCACATGCATATATATATATATATACACACACACACACACACATACACACATGCACATATACACACGCACACCCGCACCTACACACATACATCTATACACACACGTATGGGTACACTAAGTCACAATACAAAATGTGTTCTCATTATGAATTGCAGAGTGCTTGAAAACCACTAAGTTTGTCTTTCAATGATAAACCCTCATTAGCTTCTAACTCTTAAAAAGCATTTTTTTCTCTAGCCTACCACCAACCACACTTAACAAAGTCACTGTTGGCATCCTGTCTTGTATTTTGTGTCATTTATAACCCAAAAGGGTACAATGAACTTGAGATTCACAGCCAACTAATATTCATGGAGAAAAAGCAAGCGTCCTCATTGTCTGAAAGTACCTTTCAGTACCACGAAACCACAGCAGGATCAATAATTCAAAGCACACATTCCCAAATCCACCCAAAGGCTTAGAAGTCCTAAGTTTTCTAAAAGAAATTGTGTGTGTGTGTGTGTATGTATATATACATATATATACATATGTATGTGTATATATACATACGTATATACATATGTATATGTGTGTATATATACACACACGTATACATGTACATACATATGTATATATATACATATGTACATACGTATATATAGGTATATGTATATATATGTACATATATATACGTATATTATATACACACACATATATATACACACACACAATTTCTTTCAGAAATATATGTGTATACATACACACACACACACACACACACACACACACACACACCACTAAATATTTCTTCTCCCTCAGTCCCTCAGGGAGTGCCTGCCCACAGAGAAACTAGTTCATTGCTCTACTGAAAAAAAACACAGAGCTGTAAGCCCAGGAAACAAGTACTTCTTAGGTGAGGTTTGGGGGAACTCAACAAGGAATTCTAAATGAAAGAAGAACAAAAGTCCTGTGCTTGAAAATCCTTCAGGAATCTGGCTCCTATTTCCAATTAGTCTTATTGTCTCTATGGTCTTTAGAAGCCAGGCTTATCCTCTGTCAGATCTTAGTTAATGAATTGTAACTGGACCCTTAGCAGAGAATATATGATGGGAAGAAAGAAAATTAGCAATGGCAAAGAAGGTACTTTCTAAAACCAAACAGCCTGAATTTAAATTCCAATTCTGACACTTCCCACAAGGGAGATCTTCAGCGAAGTGCTTAGGCTCACCTGGTCTCAGATCTCTCATCTGTACAGGGGACATCACCAGTGCCTTGCCATAAGGACAAAATGAGGGCATCCAGGTAAAATTATAAGCTTAGCAGCTGTCATGTAGAAAGATCTGGTGTGTATTTGCTACTGTTGTTATTTCTTTGCTACTGTTATTTATTTGCTACTGTTGTTATGAATATAAATATAAAAGTCTTCCCTGACTAAAACATAACTCCTCTAACTTGTTATTGGATCTGCATATTTAAATTCAATGTTTACATTTCAGTATATTGTTAGATCTAAGTTCCAATTCCAGTCAATACCAATATTCAATATTTGTTAGGATCTACTATGTATAAGGCAACACACTATGTAATAGCGAAACAGACACGAAGAAGACACAATGCCTGTTGCTTTTTTCTTTATTTTTTAAAGTCTAGTTTTGAGAGACAGAGCGTGAGCAGGGGAGGGGCAGAGAGAGAGGGAGACACAAAATCTGAGCTGTCAGCCCAGAGCCTGACGCGGGGCTCGAACTCACAAACTGTGAGATCATGACCTGAGCCGACGTTAGACACTTAATTGACTGAACCACCCAGGCACCCCAATGCCTATTTTCTTAAAGACTCCCTTTAACACTGTATTCTTAAAAAGCTTTTGGTATGATGGGTGATGGTACATTCTGTGTCCACAGTTTCTTCTCTTTCAGAAAGGCTGACTCTCACTAAATACCACTACAATATATTAGCCACATAACAACAGTACAATAACATTGATCAATTCAAAAAGTCAACAATGGTTACTACATTTTAAGCAAAGCTTTACTAACCACAAAATTAAACATACTCTGTTATCAAAGCCTATCTTCTCAAAATCATTAAACCCAAATGAACAAAAACATTTTTAGGTGATTATGTGTTTGCTTTCATCAGATTAAAAAATAATAATAAAATTTGTATTTGAATTAAATTTTACCAAGAGAAAGGACATCTGAAGGTGACTTTGCCCATTATGTGATTTCACAGAAATAATCCAGAGTTTATTTCTACAACTAGTTAAAAAAAATTTTAAGTACTTATTTGAAAATAAAACCAGGCCGCCTGGATGGCTCAGTCGGTTAAGCATGTCATGATCTCATGTTCATGTCTTGATCTCATGATCATGATCATGTCATGATCTCATGTTCAGCTCATGTCATGATCTCATAGTTCATGAGTTCGAGCCCTGCATCGGGCTCTGTGCTGACAGCTTAGAGCCTGGAGCCTGCTTCAAATTCTATGTCTCCCTCTCTGCTCCTCCCCAGTTCATGCTCAGTCTCTCTCTCCTTCAAAAATAAATTAAAAAAACTTTTTTTTTAATTTTTAAAAAATAAATAAATAAAAAGTAAAAATAAAACCTACACAGCTACTTTCCAGTGAGTCCTTTGAACTGACTGAGGGTTTCAGTATCGTGGGGTCAATCCACAATGTTGCAAGAATAAAAATAACTGAGGATGGTCAAAAAGTATATGATTAAATACATCACTTACTTCTAGAAGGGTCAGAAATCAGTTCATCTTCAATATTTCAATTCTTTTTTTTTTTTTTTTTTTCTTCAAATTGGAGAAGTCGAAAGGGGGAAACATGGCATGGTCTGCTCACATTCAAAACAGAGATGCTCACATTTCAAATACTTCACCTTGATCCCCATACTGGGTGTGGTATAACTAGGCTGGGTGTTCTTGAGAGGGAGAATGGGAAGACCAACAGCTTGGAAACACCTGCCCTATCTCAGGCTCAACAGCTGTGACCTCACCTTACCACTGAAACTGCTTCCCAGGTCAAACATGTTGGCTGTCTCTTTGCAGAGAAAATGCCTAACCTGTTTAGGCCACATCTTTACTTAAAACGATCCGCTGTTTCTGCAGTTACTACAGCTGGATTTTCTACATTCCTTAGCAAGGCTTGACCTCCTTGGGAGTAGCCAATTGCTGAAGGAAGAAAGGGGCCATCAGTTAAGTTAGAAGTGGCCACAGTGCAAGGGGCCCAGGCCAGCCTGAAAAGCCACTAAGATACAGATCCACACCACCTTCCACATCAGGATTTCCCCCACGCGGGAAAGCCCCCAGCTGGAATAGACGAACAAACCCTTCTATTGCCAACTAAACCCATTCCCTCGGGATCTCGTTCTGTGTCCTCCGCCCAAACTTCTCCCAAACTTCCTCCCACGTGGTGTTAGCCAGAATGCTCGTTGCTCTACCCAATCACAATTCACTTAAATTGCATGTGGCTCTTCTCCTGACAATATTGGTGTGAAGGGATGGGGGTAGGGGCGTCCCTTAACAGAGAAAAACAAGGAACGGGCCACATAGTCTCCGCTTAACCGGACCACAGAACCACTCCTTTGCCATCACGAGACTGTAATGACTTTCCAGTCTCTATCATCTTGCTCATTTTTCACTCAGTGTTTACGTTCTCTTTCACTCCCTTTTATTTCAATGAATTAATGTGTAAAAATCCCAGAGCATATTTAATTAATCTCATAATCACAAAATCTCATAATTGACAAAATCTCTCACCCAACAAGAGCTCTACAGAGAAACCTACATGACAAGAACTGTTTTAAGAGCACCCCTGTATTCGAACCGTCACTCCTTATCGAAGTCTCACAGGGAGTTACTAATACTACTCTCGTTCTATGAAATAGAACAAAGACGCACAGAGAGGTTCAGTCGCTCCCTCAAGGTCTCGCAGCTAGTAAGCTTAGGTGGTTGGGATGAAAATGTGGGCATTCTGAATGTACAACTCACCCCTTCAGTACCACGTTTACCTTCCATGTATTAAATTCCTTAATCCAAATGCATAGGAAAATTCCAAACAGCATCACTCATCAGACAACAGGGAATCGTATGGAAGGTGAGCCCTGGGAGTACACAGGGTGAGTGAAAACCAAGTGCGTGCGAAATAAATGTACGGGCGGGTGGACTGAAGGCTGCCATAATGTCTTGCACTAATCACTGCCCCTACTGCCCTGCTCCTCCCCGGGGAGAACCTTCCTCCTCCTCTCAAAGTCTTACTCCCGCCAGGCACGGACAAGCAGGTGGAAGCCCATCTGACCTCACTGCCCCAGGATTACCAAGGGTTCGAGTTAGACCCTTCAGATTCTCTACCCCAGAGATTTTGGAATTGGGTTTAAGAGACTCACGTGAGCTCTGAACTTGAACAGGGATGTAGAGGCACCCTGGGGTGGCCTGGCTACAGAGAGCAAATTATATCTTTTTTTTTTTTAATTTTTTTAAAAATGTTTATTTATTTTTGAGAGAGAGACAGAGTGTGAGTGGGGGAGGGGCAGACAGAGAGAGGGAGACACAGAATACGAAGCAGGCTCCAGGCTCTGAGCTGTCAGCACAGAGCCTGGCACAGGGTTTGAACTCACGGACCGTGAGATCATGACCTGAGCCCAAGTAGGCCGCTCAACTGACTGAGCCCCCCAGGAGCCCCTGGCCACCGGCTTTCTTAATGTTTATTTATTCTGGGGGGAGAAAGAGAGAGACAGAGCATGAACAGGGGAGGGGCAGAGAGAGAGGGAGACACAGAATCCGAAGCAGGCTCCAGGCTCTGAGCTGTCAGCCCAGAGCCCAACGGTGGACTCGAACCCATGAACCATGAGATCATGACCTGAGCTGAAATCGGATGCCTAACCGACTGAGCCACCCAGGTGCCCCAAGAGAACAAATTATATCTACACAGACAAGAAGAAATGGATTCCATTCGAACCATAAAAGGTAAAGAGAATAACTTTAGTTTTTAACTTTATAGTTTCTGGCCCTGTTCCCTCAAATCTGTGTAGATTTCTCCTGCCTGAGTTCTTTTTTTTTTTTTTTTAATTTTTTTTTTCAACATTTATTTATTTTTGGGACAGAGAGAGACAGAGCATGAACGGGGGAGGGGCAGAGAGAGAGGGAGACACAGAATCGGAAACAGGCTCCAGACTCTGAGCCATCAGCCCAGAGCCTGACGCGGGGCTCGAACTCACGGACCGTGAGATCGTGACCTGGCTGAAGTCGGACGCTTAACCGACTGCGCCACCCAGGCGCCCCTCTCCTGCCTGAGTTCTTAAGACACCCTGATCCTCCCGACATGGTCACACATACACACACGTACATATATATTTTTTTTTTCTAAAACTTAATTGAGTTGCATTAGGTTTCTGTTACTCGGAACCAAAAAATTACTGAAAACAAGAATCAAATTATTATAACAAAAAATAGCAACGAAGCGAATTGCTCAGTTGAGTCTACTCATCATAAATAAAATGCTAACATTCCTATACTGTCAATTCAGTCAACAAAGATAACACATAAAAAAAAAAAATCAAACACCCTGGGGTGCCAGGGTGGCTCAGTCTATTAAGCATCTGACTCTTAGTTTCAGCTCGGGTCATGATCTCACGTTCACGGGTTTGAGCCCTGCATCAGGCTCTGTGCTGACAGTGCACAGCCTGCTTGGGATTCTCTCTCTCCCTCTTGTGCTGTCTCTGTCTCTCTCAAAATAAATAAATAAACTTAAAAAAAATTTTTTTTAATTAAAAAGAAATCAAATACCCTACAATATTCTTTGGTATCTAAATTGGCCACATCTATTAATGCCCCTTATTTCATAAAATAGATAAATTTTATGTTTTTCTTGCATTAGTCCACCGGGGAAGAAGTCTTTGGGTAGCTTCGGAGTCACAGATTAGGATTAGGAGGTGACACTGGGTCTAGGAGACCACGTATGAGTCCTAAAATACTAAGGGCCAAGAACCAGTAAGACAGACATCTGATGTCACGGATCCATGTTGGCCACAAGAGTCCTGTGGCCCGATGCCCTTGAGACCCGGTAGGTGTCAGGTTCCTAAGATGTTACTCTCAGATCACAAAGGGACGGCTCAGGAGAGACATGGTTTCCCCAGCTAAAAATGCAAAGTTTAGGAGCCTACGCTGCTCCGTCAGCCATCAAATGGATCAGATCCTTGAGTGAATATTTACTTCCAAATCAGATAATGTGCTAATAAAATGTAAGGTAACCACAACCACGGTGAAGGTAAGAACAGAGCTGTCCGGCACCAGACCGATGAAAGATTGATAACACTGCCCCTTGGAAGCTGCAGGAACTTCAGCAAGTTGCTGAACTACTCTGAGCATCAGTCTCATGGCAGCAAAATGAACAGAAGGACAATTCGCCTTTCATAAGGATCTTGTAAAGATTAAATATGATGACGCTTTGAAAGTTCCAGGAACAGCCCCCCAGCACGGAGTAAGTGCTCATAAATGTGAGTCATCATCACCACCTGCCCTGTTAGGAAACACACCCCCCCAACTCTTCCTTGGAGCTTAGATTCAGGTAGTAAAGAGTGTCCCTCTCCTGCTGTTAATGCACTTGGATCCACTTATCTATGTTGTTTATGATTAATTTCAGACTTATAATCATGCTTTGTTTGCAGTCTAAACATTTAAGACCAAAGGCTCTCCTTTTTGAGCTTCCTGTTCATATACACCCTATTTCTCACCCCCTCAAATCCGAGATTCCTAGCAATTTGAGTCTCGTAATACCAAGAAATCCTCGAGGACTGATGTGGAATTAACTGGGGCTTTCTTGTGTCTCTTTTTGAGAATGCCTCCTGTCATTAAAGTTACTGATGGGCTGTCGTTTATTTCTTAAGTGTTGTCTGATTACACACACACACACACACACACACACACACACACACACACACACACTGACTTTATGGGGTGTGATGTTTGAGAGCTGAAAGCAGGAAGCCTAAAGCCATTTAGCTGTATAAAAGGCAGTATTGACACTTGGTTCGGGTTGCCCGTGGGACCTACAAAACTGACCTCAGGGCGGAAACTCCCAGAGCAGAGAAAATACATAATTTTGGAGACTGTACCCTCCAGACGCCCCCGACCAGGTTCAAACCTTACATTACAGAATAGCTTTCCTGCATTTCCCTGTGTGATTCATTCATGTCTTGTGGTGAATACTTGTATAGCTTCTGTTATTATTCTGAAAACCAGGTGTGAGGTCGTGAGGCACTAACACAATGACATCTTGCCACTTTAATCTCCAGCATATTCCCCAATTAATGTGAAATGTTTGGTAGGTGAGAAGACATTTTCTAAAGGGAACCAGGGATAATCATTTCAGAGATCTAGTTTGAAGCTCATCTGCTTTGTCTCTTTCGAATTAACTGTTTGCTTTTCCTTCTCAGAGTGTTGCAAAACAAAATTCCTTTCTTGAGTTGGGCGCAGTTGAGTATGCATTCTCAATGTGACAACTCCACTGCTATAAACCACATAAATAGGATGACCATCTCCCTCCTCGCCGCCCCCCGCCCCAGGTTCAGTATGCATGTGCCTACAATTGTTTATTCACAGGTGGCCTTCTGTGAGGTGGGAAACTAAACAGGGAAGCAAATGGACCACTAGGAGCAGGGTAGGGCTCCAGGGGAAGAGTTCCATTTCTTTATTTTTTTTAATGCTTATTTATTTTAGAGAGAGAGAGAGAGGAAGAGACAGAGTGAGAGGGAGAGAGAATCCCAAGCACCTCTGTGCAGAGCCCAACACAAGGCTTGATCATGAGATTGTGAGATCATGACCTGAACCAAAATCAAGAGCCAGACACTCGACAGACTGAGCCACCCAAGCGCCCCAGAATTCCAGTCCTGAAAAACAAATGACCCAGGGACTTAACTTACCCCACCCCCACCTCCATTTCTACTGGGATACCAACAGGAAACAGAAGTTCTCCTTCCAATCAGAGTAGCTTATGTTTATGCAGAAAAAGGGGACAAATGGCAGAGTTACATCAAGGAACCAGAACATGCTATACCCTCCACTAAGGTACATCTTTAGAAAATATTAGTACGTTTGACATCTTATCTGATGAGACAAAGTGAGTCCCATGTGCCACTCAGAGGACTCACTGAAGGTCAGGATTGAGGATTGGGGGCAAGCTCCGAGAGGAATAGGAGCTAGAAGCTAGAACTGCATCTTGCCTGGAAATGTTAAAGAGAAACAGACATCTGATAGCAAACATGAAGACAATGAGAGTATGTACCAAGGATGATCCCCACTAACTTTATTGTTGTTGCTACTGAACCCATCTGCCAAGACTTTTAAAGTGGCTTTAGCCGTGGACCCCTGGTTATTTCACGGTTATTGGCAAGCGTTTGCAGCACAGCAACCCTGCAATCTTTTCTCCCTTTTTATTGTGGATGCCTCAGAAAAGAAAGGAAAGTGAACCAATCAAATCTCCTCGAAAATATACTGAAGACGGATCAACCCACAAATGTGGGATATTCACGAGTCGGAGAATCCTTACCTATGACATGTTTTCAGTAGAATAAACCTGGTCTGTCTGGGGTTGTTAGTGGTAGACAAATCTGGACTCTATGGATCTCTGGGACATGGCTCCCTGAAAATTGCTGCATGAGCTACGCAGCTACCAGAGAGTATAAAACAGAGATGTTTGTGTAAGTCATGCACCGGCAGACATTTCTGAGACACCTTGCGTGTTAAATTTGCCTAGAGCACGTCCAAATACAGCAAGAGCAGACCTGGGGAGCTCCCCGGACAGTCCTTGGCTTCTCTTTGCTTTGCCTACACTTGGTGATCACTTGTATCCTTGAAGTAATTAGGAAAGCTTGATGCCGAGTGAGAACTTAGTCTCTGGGCTCACTTCACAATTTAATCAATGCCTCGATATGCAAAAAAATAAATATAATTACTGTAGTTTACTTATATTATTATTTTACATATAAATTGAAATGCAGGTTCAAATCATTACATTACAGAATCGGATATATACTAAAATTCCATTTATTACAACGTACACATGCACCCCCATACACACCCTCTTGCAAATACTTAGGAAATAATCTGAAAGATTATTTACATATATCAAACTGTTATAAGTAGTGGCTGTTGTAGATTAAAATTGAGTAGAGGAGATTTAAAAGTCTTCCCCTTCTTCCTTTATACACTTTTCAAGTATAATCACGTATTATCAAAATAAAAATCTAATATAGACACCTTTAAAGTAAAAGAGTTCAGTATTTTACACGTAATGCAATGTCTTTGAAAAGCACACCACAGTCACATTGGTGACTGGATTTGGTAGCTCCAGTCTCCTGCGATTCTCATCATCCAATTGATTTTGGGGTTGTTTTTTTCGTTTTTTGTTTTGGTTTGGTTTGGGGTTTTTTGGTTTTTTTGGCATTGCATACCCTACATGATCATGTCAATCCTGTCTAATACAGATAAGCAAATCCAAATGCCAAGCATTTTTCCATTTCCTTTCAAACTTTAGTATTCAACTGACTCATTCAAAAGCCTAAGGATGAGGCAGTAATCAGTTGTTTCAAGGTGGAGAATAAAGACTATCTAACAAATTCTTGATGTTTTACAAATAAATATAAAAATAAGACAGGGAATTGGGGCGCCTGGGTGGCACAGTCGGTTAAGCGTCCGACTTCAGCCAGGTCACGATCTCGCAGTCCGGGAGTTCGAGCCCCGCGTCGGGCTCTGGGCTGATGGCTCAGAGCCTGGAGCCTGTTTCCGATTCTGTGTCTCCCTCTCTCTCTGCCCCTCCCCCGTTCATGCTCTGTCTCTCTCTGTCCCAAAAATAAATAAACGTTGAAAAAAAAATTTAAAAAAAAATAATAAATAAAAAAAAATAAATAAAAAAAAATAAGACAGGGAAGTCCAGCCCGGCAGTTCCATTCTTACGTGTGTGTCCTGGAGAAGCTTCCCCACCATTTGTCTAAGGAGATTCGCACATCGATGCAGCGCACCAATGTTTGCAAGCACGAAAGACTAAACAACTTACACATCAGTTGAGAGAGGGATCGATTCATCGCGATATATTCTTACAACAGTATCACCGCACAGCAATTAAATAAATGAAATAGGGATGATTTATCAGCCTGAATACATCTCAAAAAAAAAAAAAAAAAGCGGAGTGAATAAAGGAAATGGACCGAGATGCTGCAGAAAGATACAGCTAACGAAGTATTACTTACCTTGCTTAACAACAAAAATACGATACTGCATTTTAAATATCGGCCTGTGGACCACCCATTTATGTTAAAGTACTAAAACCAGGGATGCAGAGGATACGCAGCAGCTTCAGAACAGCATTAACTGGAGGCGGGAAGAAGCAGAACAGGGAAGGAAATAGAACACAGTAGGACTTATCGTATCCACTGTTTTCCTTCCTTCTTTCTTTCTTTCTTTCTCTCTCTCTCTCTCTCTCTCTCTTTCTTTCTTTCAAGTTTATTTATTTATCTTGAGACAGAGAGAATGTGAGCAGGGGAGGAGCAGAGAGAAAGGGAGGGAGAGAGAATCCCAAGCAGGCTCCACGTTTTCAGCACAGATCCCGAAGCAGGGCTCAAGCTTACCAACCATGAGATCATAACCTGAGCCAAATCAAGAGTCGGACCCTTAATGAGCCACCCAGGCACCCCCACAGTGTTTTGTTTCTATAAAAAAACTAAATAAAATTGGGGTGCCTGGGTGGCTCGGTGTGTTAAGCATCTGACTCTTGATTTCGGCTCAGGTCATGATCTCACAGGTGGTGAGCTTGAGCCTCATGTGGGGCTGTGCTGACAGCATGGAGCCTGCTTGGGATTCTGTCTCCCTCTCTCTCTGCCCATTCCCCGCTCATGCTTGCATGTGTGCTCTCTCTCTCCTCTCTCTCAAAATAAATAAACTTTTACAAAGATCAAATAAAATTTTTAAAGTTAATATTATTATATCTGGGTAATACATGCATAGGTGTTGTTACACTATTGTCTGAATCTTTCTCTAGTTTTGAGATACTATGACATCTCAAATGATATAAAAATGGTATAAAATACACATAGGGGCGCCTGGGTGGCGCAGTCGGTTAAGCGTCCGACTTCAGCCAGGTCACGATCTCGCGGTCTGTGAGTTCGAGCCCCGCATCAGGCTCTGGGCTGATGGCCCAGAGCCTGGAGCCTGTTTCCGATTCTGTGTCTCCCTCTCTCTCTGCTCCTCCCCTGTTCATGCTCTGTCTCTCTCTGTCCCAAAAATAAATAAACGTTGAAAAAAAAATTAAAAAAAATAAAAATAAAAATAAAATAAAATACACATAAAATATATGTATTTCTAATGAGATGTACGTATTTATATATTATACAACTATTAACATATTATAAATGTTCATACAACTTTACGTATAAAATACTTATAAAAATACTTTCAGTATAAAAGATATATAAAATATACAACGTATTCAATAAATATATACCATTCAAAAAGAAAATTACAGTGCTTGCTTCAGTGTGACATATACTAAAACTGAAATGATACAGAGCAGATTAGCATGGCCCCTGTGGCAAGGATGATGTACAAATTCATGAAGCGTTCCATATTTTTTGGTACACTTATCGCGATGAGCACTGAGTAATGTATAGAATTGTTGAATTACTATATTATGCCCCTGAAACTAACATAACACTATGTTAATTACACTGGAATTAAAAAAAAATTAAATGAGAGAGAAAATCACAGAATATAGTACATAATATAGGTTACGATCAAATGAGAAACAGTAGGAAACACCCCCAAAGTGATACAGTAGCATCCTGGTAGATGTTATACCTTTCCTTGTTATTGCCTGTCCTTCCACCAATAGCTAATAATATACACAGTATCCTATATATACGTGGCGAGGGCAGAGCCTCAAACTTTCCAAATCAACGGTGCACTCACAGAAAGTTCACACGGGTGAATGAGGCAGGGTAATGCTGAGCACAGCAGCGGACACATTAACAAATAAGACCCGACATTCATCTTGTGCTTCTAGGCACCAGCCTGTTCTGAGGGCTTTATGGTCCATTCACTTCTTACGTAGCTCCATGAGTTAGGTATTATGACTGTGCCCATTTCTCAGATGAGGAAGTGCATCACAAACAACGCAAGCGACGTGCCAGATCACAAGCAAGGAAGCACCCAGGCAGCATCTGAACCAGGCCCTCTGGCTCCAAAGTCTGCATTCCAAACTAAAGAGCTCATTCGGCGGCAAAAGCAAACATCTCAGTATTGCGCAATGCGAGAGCTTCCGCCTAAAACACACTCGGGTATACTCACTTTCATTGGTGTTTTCAAACTACCTCATGCAAGTTAAAAACTGAATATAGGGGCTGGGGCACCTGGATGGCTCAGACGGTTAAGCATCCGACTTTGGCTCAGGTCATGATCTCACAGTTTGTGAGTTCGAGCCCCGCGTCCGGCTCTATGCTGACAGCTCAGAGCCTGGAGCCTGCTTGGGATTCTGTGTCCCCTCCTCTCTCTGCCCCTCCCCTCAGGCTCTGTCTCTGTCTCTCAATAATAAATAAACGTTAAAAAATTAAAAAAATAAATATAGGGGGCACCTGGCTGTCTCAGTTGGAAGAGCTGGCGACTCCTGGTTTCAGAATTAAGTTCCAGCCCCACCCTGGGTGTAGACATTCCTTAAAAATAAAATCTTAAAAAAAATACATATGTACGTACACACACACACACACACACACACAGCATGGCATGTTTTCAGTCTCCCTTAAGCAACGGCATAGAACAGAAAAATACTACAACTCATGGCGGGAATCTTCGATATGGGGAGGTAAACCCCGAGACCTTCTTGAACCCCACCCTCAAGAACAGCAACTAGCACGGCGCCGGGGGGCCCGGGCGCGGGCCCCCCCCCCCGCGCCCCGCCCCCCCCCCCCCCCCCCAGACACACACACACACCCTGGGCAAAGACTAACTTAGAGCACAGGAGTGTGCCTCGTCTTGAACACGGCTGGCCAAGCCCCACAGAAGGGCAGGGCTGTGGTGCACTGGGCCTCCGTAAGCGGATGACCCTGGCAGACAGAGGCCAGCCCCGCGTGGCCCGGGGACGCGCAGGTGCTCACCGGGCGCTGGGCTCGCTCCCTCCCCACCGCAGGCCGTGGTCCTCCAAGTTCAAGTCCAGCCTCGGAGTCGCAGCAGCCAGGCGCGGTGCGGCGACTCACAGGGCCCTTCGGAACCGCTCGGGTGTCGGGAAACCGTAGGGCCCGGGAGGGGGTGGGGGCTGAGAGGTCACGACCCCTCCGTGACCTCCGTGACCTCCGCTGACCCGCCCCCGCCTCGGCACTGGAGGCTCCCGGCCCCGCCCCGTCGGGGGTGCGGTGTGCGCGCTCCTGCCTTCCGTTCCGCCTCTGCAGACATGTTCAAGGTCGCAGGCCTGAGTGAGCCCGCGGGGTGCAGGCCCTCTGGACGGTGGGCGCCGCCGGGCCCCTTGGGAGGCCTCTGTAAACTTTAAGATGCTGGAGGGCAGGGCGGCGCTGACATCTCCTGGTCTCTGGCCCAAGAGGAGCCTTGTCTGCAGGTTCCCCTGCGGCGCATCCGGAGTGACTCCTCTGGGGCAGGAGGAGCCCCTGCCTCCCACCTCGCCCTCCCCCCTCCACCCCCCCAGGGCACGACCGGTTTCCCACTTGTCCCCCTCCTGCTGTGGGAACCAACATGGGGTTAGGCCAGGTGGAGCAGAGGCCCCGAGGGAGCAAGCGCGGCGGGCACAGAGCTCGGGGACACCAGGACCGCCGCTGCTCCCCCTGCCTGAGAAGATGCTCTTGTCGCTGTTTAGTCCTCCTGTGTCATCTTCTCTATCCTTTTCTACACTCTCCTCCCTTCCAAGTGCCTCCTGGCCCTGTGCTTCAACTTTGATTCTTCGCCACCTATATTCTGTGTCCTCTCTGCCATGCCAAACCCAAAGAATCTGACGGGACCGGTCTCTCACTCCCCAGCGCAGAGCATCCTTCTTGGCGGGACCCCTCCAAACAGGTGGTCCAGGAGGCTCCTGGCCTCTCTCCTGACTTAGCCACTTCTGGGTTTGTATCAATTTAGGAAGTTACTTAACCTCCCTGTGCCTCAGTTTCCGTGGATGTAAAAGGATTATCACAGCATATTTTGTCAAGGAAATGATCCATGGGGAGGTATTTAGAAGTGTGTTCAGGGGGCATGGGCTGCTGTGTCTTATGCCCGAACGAGGTTGTCCAGGCCTGTCCCAGTTCACACTGATTGCTCCAGCATTGTATTGATAAAGCCCCTTTCCCTCTCACTATTGGCCTCATTTTGAGCGTAATGTATTTGGACAACTTACCTATATCCGTCCTATACTTACTTTTGGGTCAGACATTAACCTCTCATCTAAGTTGAGAGGGCTGGGTGTCATGGTCCCATGGCCCAAAACCTGGCTGGCTGTGAGCTAGGAACCCTGCCAGCTATTTCATGGATAAGGACCATGTAAATATAATGGATTCTCAACATGTCACAGACTCCCTTCTGTGACACCCATGGGTAGAACAAAGCACTAATACCAATCCTCAAAGAACAAGCATTTTCTATAGAGAAGAAACAAAACTGCATTTATCCCATAGGACATACCCTTCCGGACCTTTTATTTTTTTAACCCCCTTAAACTTGTGTGTTAATACCAAAAAGAGGGGGCCTCACTTCCTCTTGGTTGAGCTGAAAAATCATAAACCGTGCCTGGATTGTCTTCCTTTCTGATAGATTAGCTCTGGCCCTTCCTAAGGGAAAGCCAGGTCCAGATGACCTTTCTGCTAGCCCTGGGCTTCTCCAGGCCACGCATGGGAGAAATCAAATGCAGAGGAGAAAATGTAACTCAACAGTGTCTCCGTGCAGAATGCTGAGAGGGGCTCCAAACTGCTCTTCAACTGTTAAAGGCTTCAGGATTCCAAATGGCCAGATCTGTGCAAGGCAGTCTTGTTTGGTACTTAGCTTGCCATGGTCCTTTGGGTCAGAGGAAGTTTCCAGAGAAAGATCAACAAAGTCAGTGCCTTCGTGCCGAGGTTCAAGACACTGGAGTGAAAACAACCATCTGCACTTCTTTATTGAACTGGGGAAAGTGGCAGAAGGAGAAAGTGGCAGCTACATTTGTTGTCTAGAATTTATTAAGCTGGAGAACACACATATGGCCTTGAAGTTAATTTTTTTTCTTATGACTGACACATGCTATGATGATATCCTACATTTACTAGAACACAAGAGCAATGTTCACACACACCAGGAATGGATTTCACATACCAGACAAATTTCTAAGTTTTGGGAGGCTGGTGGGTGGGAATAGGGAAATACTGGGAGCTAAAAGAGCTGCTCAAATAATTGAAATGGGGGTGTTTGTATGCATCTGGAAAGAAGTATGGAAAACACTATGCATTATTTATTTTTTAAATGATGTATTTTTTATTGTGTCAGCTAGAAAATTTTTCTTCGTACGGCAGATGAAACAACAAACACTACAACAGAAATGATCCTTCACAGAGTCAAAGATGTAAGGAACAGAGAAATGTGATTATGGCGTTGAGCTTTCAAATTCTCGCTTCAAGATTGCGCTCCGCGCTACATTTGCATGATCTAAGTTCAGGTGATGAGAAGGCGAATAAGGAGAATTGGAAAAACTGACTTTTGTCCATTTGTTTTGTGACTTCGAGATGCATCCCTCCTCTGTTAATTCTCTAGGCCTTGAAGAACGCAAACTAATCATATCCTTTAGGGGGAAATTGAAGGGGATGACAGAACCTTAATATGGAAGTCAAGATGCTTGAAGAGGTTAGGAGTGCCTCACTGTTTGAGATATTAAATTCCTGGGGGGGGGGATACCCAAAACATCAGTGTCTTAACCACTTAGTTACTTATTTCTCTCTTTGTGCATCCAAATTTCCTCTTCTTAGAAGGATACCAGTCAGCCTGGATCAGGACCCACCTGTGATGTCATTTTAACTTAATCCCTGTCTCAAATACAGTCACATTCTGATGTGCTGGGGGTGAGGGAGGCAACATGAATTTAGGGGCAGGGGAGAGAGACAGAAGTCAGCCCATACCGGGTATACGATATAAGCACCAAACACGTATTGTTGGTGTCCTGTTCCTCAGCAAAAGAACAGATTCTTGTTGGGAGTCCACTTTCTCCCCTCTGGGTCCACTAGGTTCAGGAGAGGTCCAACCCTGGCTTCAGCACACACCAGTCTCCAGACCACAGTACTGGGTTCAGGCATGGATCCAATCAGAGTGGGTCTCGAGAATTCTGGAGGGGAGGGGCTGGCTGTTTCTGGTTAGGCTTTAGAACCTAGGAGGATTTACAGCAGCCAACTTGCCATCACTGAGGGAGAGCCTGGAACGGGGTAGTGGGAGGCATGGCACACGCATGGACATTGACCATAGTGTCAGTCCTACTGAACAAAGCGCTGAGAGTTGGAGAGAAAGTTCTATTGACAACACGTGACTCCAGAATCCAGCCACATGTCTAAAAGCAGCATGACCCTCAACTTTTCAGCTATGTTTTTCTAAAGTGACTTTGGGGGGCGCCTGGGTGGTGCAGTCGGTTAAGCGTCCGACTTCAGCCAGGTCATGATCTCGCGGTCCGTGAGTTCGAGCCCCGCGTCGGGCTCTGGGCTGATGGCTCAGAGCCTGGAGCCTGTTTCCGATTCTGTGTCTCCCTCTCTCTCTGCCCCTCCCCTGTTCATGCTCTGTCTCTCTCTGTCCGAAAAATAAATTTAAAAAAAACGTTGTAAAAAAAAAAAAAAAAAAGACATCCTTGCCTCATGACATGAAGACATTCTGAGGACTATTTTCGCCCCCTTCCTCAAATGGTCGATGGTTCTGTAATTCTCCCCGGAGTGTTCATAGTAGGCCACAATTCTCTACAAAGCGTAGCATCACGTTATCCTTTCATCCAAGGTCAACATTTTGGGCAAAAGTCTCCAGACACATTGAAGCCACCATTGCAGCAACTTCAGAATCAAAGATACCTGCCTTAAAAATGAATAGGCAGTATTGTGCACACACATCTAGCCTGCTGATCTGGAAGCTTAATGAAGATAAATGTCATTGTTAGCAACTCAGTGTTGCACTCAAGTGCAGGACAAGGCATCCCTGTATAAGTCAAGTTCTGAGTGCACGTTATGGGAGGATGTCGATTTACGATGCACTTCAACTGTTCCAGAATGCCCCTTGGCATTGCCAGTCCCTAGAAGGAGGAGACCTCGAAGCAGTGGCCTTTACAGACTTAAAGAATAAAATAAAAATGAGATCCCAGAGTCTCTGCAGAATATATGCGTGTGAGAGAGAAAACACACCCATTAAACTGCAGCCTTTCAGAACATGATGTCACAAGTCAGCTCCTATTAAAGGAAACAGAAGATGAATGTTTGCTCTAGGCAGCTGGAAGGAGTCAAAAAGAAAATACATTGTAAATCTTTCCGCTGCGTGCCTAAATTGTAAAAGATGATTTTCAGCATCGCACAGACTTCTCCCAACAAATAACTTCTTCCCGAGGAAGAAATTCCAAACAGTCAGTAAATATATGGCTAGTCTGATTAGCAGAGGGGGACTTGTATGCGATACAGTTTATTGTCCCAAGTCAAAACCCAACTGAATTTTGAGGATGCAGAAGATGATATTCCAGGCAGGAACAGGGAGGTGTTAGAATCCACACCAGGCAAAGTGGATACGGGTAGAGCATTCGGAGTAACTTGACTCATATAGACACCCCAGCTGAACACAACATTTTATCTTTAAAAGTGGGGATGGACTTCTGATATTTCCCCCCAGTCGGACTATGTGTACGATTACCCCGTTTCTCCACTTCATGCATCACCTCTGTGAACCTAGAGAGTTGGTCTCCTTATCAGTCAACGGCGTTAATCATGTTGTATCTGGGAAAGCATTAAACATTAAAATTAAAAATGACATCAAGCTTGCCCTCCGCCACAATTTTGTAGCCCATACGGAGACAGGTATGTATCCGATACCACTGGTTTGTTGCAAGAGAAAAAAGACTGCTGGGAAGCAAAGAAGGACCTCTAGTTAGCCCAATATATGGAGGAGGGAAGCCCTCTTTGGAACTGGACCAAGAACCAAAAATCAAAGCTACTGTATAATTTCAAAATATCGCTAAATGTCTCTCGTATATTATACACACAGACATCTGCACGCATCTGGGCAGACAGCCACAGCATATGTCTTTACTTCCACAAGTGCACCACAGTGCACTTGCCACTGTGATATATGCCACAGAGCGGCTTAGGTGAATGCAAAACAAAGGGAACATGAAAAGACCGGGACAGGAAGAAAAGAAACACAAAAGAACAAGGTAAAGAGGAAGTATGTGGAGAACGGAAGGATTGAGAAAAGGATATGGGTGGACAATAGCAGCATTTCCAGTTTGCTTTAAGTGTTGTTTGGCATGTCTCCAGATAAGAAGTCCACACTCTACTGAGTTGAAATTAATGAATGACCGCCATATTGAATTGCAGAGGTATTGAATATTGGACGGAAAGTTAGTTTGAATTTAGAGTGGGAAATTAATGTTCCAATTTATCATTCGAGGATAACAGAATTACCCTCATCCCCTAGACCTATTGATTGACCTTAACATCTTTTGGGAGGAGGAATTCTGCATTACAGATTTGCATACAACATTGATTACAACTTTCTAGATATCAGCCTTTAGATTTTAGAATAGCTGTTACAAGATAGAATTTAAAGGGAATAATTTTTGCAAAACTCTCAAAGCTTATCCTAGCAAGTCTAGAAGTATTTTTTTAAGTTTATTTATTTATCTTGAGGGTGGAAGGGAGAGAGAGGAGGAGAGAGAGAATCCCAAGCAGGCTCTGCACTGTCAATGCAGAGCCCAATGCAGGGCTCAAACTCACAAAACATGAGATCATGACCTGAGCCAAAGTCGGATGCTTATCATTAGAAGTATCTTTTTAAACTAATAATAATATTAAAACATTGATAGAGTGTAAGGATATATATAATATTCGATATAATATATAATATTTGATAATATATTATATATATAATATTTGATACAATATATAATATATATTTGATAATATATATAATATTTGATACAATATATAATATATATTTGATAATATATAATATTTGATACAATATATAATATATATTTGATAATATATAATATTTGATAAAAGAGTGACATGTGGGCAGATATCAAGAAAGAAAAGAATCAAACCCTGGAATTTGGAAATTATCATGTGGGTAGGAACGCTACAAATCATCTCACCCAAGCATGACAAATAGTCTTCACATTCTGTGTCAAATCTAGTTCCAAGTCATTACCCGTGTTGATGTATTTATTCTGAGGCTAAATGGAAAAACAGCTGGTTTTCCTTTCCCCACACCACTTATGACATCAAATGTATGGTTTGGTTTTTGGGGGGTTTTTTTCCCCCTCACACTGACCAATTTTTGAACACCAGCTGGGTGTCCTACAATTCAATTCAATTCTGACATTACCTACCTGGAGTTAGCATCAGATCCCACAAGCTAACAGCTTAATTGTAGAAGACTGTGTCTGCTTCAGATGTTAATCAAAAGTTAGAGCCTCCCATATTTCTGACCAACTGGCTATAAATTGCAAGTTCTCAGGATCCCCTCCTCGGGTTGTTATAATGGCTCAAAAAAAAACCTCAGAGAAACACTTACTAACATTTATACAGATTATATATATAATACAGAAATCCTAAAGGTTACAGATGAACAGACAAAGGGGTATAGAGGGTGGGGTCCAGAAGGGTGCCCAGCTCAAAAGCTTCTGTCCCTGTGGAGTTGGGGTACATCACCTTCCCAGCACTTGGATGTGTTTGCCAACCTGGAAACTCTCTGAACTCTGCACTTTAGCGATTTTCACAGAGGCATGATTGATTATTAACTCAGTCTCTAGCCCTTCTTCCCTCCCTGGAGGATGGAGGGGGAGGAAGCTGAAGTTCCAAGCTTCTAATCATGCTTGGCCTTTCTAATGAATAGCTCCATCATGAAGCTATCTAGGAATCACCTAATGAAAACAAAAGACACTCCTATCACCTAAGAAATTACAAGAGTTTTAGGAGCTCTGTGTCAAGAACCATGGTCAAAGACCAAATAATAAAACAAAAGATGCTTCTAGCACTTGTATCACTCATATTATAAGGATTTAAGAAACTGTGTCAGGGACTGAGGATAGATTATATAGATATCTAGATATAGATATCCATCCTTCTTTCACAGAGGCCCAAGAGGAAAGAATATAGGCATGAACATAGGAAAGAGACATCTCCCCCTCATTCCCAATTACACAGATATTTCTGCTAAAGATATAGAAACTGAAGCCCTGGTCTTCAAAAAGTTTAAATATTTCACATAATGCTTGAATGCAAATTACTAGAAACTCTATTACAAGATCCTAAGTTCCTTCATATTCTTACCATCACCAGTATAGCAGTTGTCGCCAAGCTGTGTTACCTCCTACGTTGATGGTCTGGTACATTTAAATACAGTTGGATCAAAAAATGAAATCAACCAAACACTTAAGAATGCAGATGGCCCATTATGAGCAACCAAGTTATGAAAATTTAACCCAGCCAAGCTGTCCAAATCATGACCTCACTAGACAAGATGGCGACCAAGAATGTTTCCAAGTCACCATCTTGATGAGGAAAATTCCCAAACTACAAATGAGCTCCAATTCTTTCTTTTCTTTGCAGTTTCCTAAATTGTAGTACAAGGAATTAGAAAGAGAAAAGGAGACATACCCACGCATCTTCAAGCAGAAATGTCAACCTGTTGACTAATTGTGAGTTTGTGATCAACCAAAACTTCCTCACCATCTTTGGAAACATAACACACACGTACACATACACACACGTGCACACACACAAAAGAGGGGGGGAAAAGGCAGTTGTGCTAAGAACTTCGCCATCTATATGTGTCAATAAAGGGATTTGTTGGGGCGCCTGGGTGGCGCAGTCGGTTGAGCGTCCGACTTCAGCCAGGTCACCATCTCGCGGTCCAGGGAGTCCCAGCCCCGCGTCGGGCTCTGGGCTGATGGCTCAGAGCCTGGAGCCTGTTTCCGATTCTGTGTCTCCCTCTCTCTCTGCCCCTCCCCCGTTCATGCTCTGTCTCTCTGTCCCAAAAATAAATAAACGTTGGGAAAAAAAAATTAAAAAAATAAATAAATAAAAAAAAAATAAAGGGATTTGTTTTAACCTAATTGAACTTCTGCTTTTTTGCCTATTCCATGGTGTCCTTTTGGTTTGGATCTATTGTTCTTTAATCTGAGGTATGCTTCAATGTGATTCTATTGGAAGCCCTTGCTAAACTTGGGTCATTTAAAAATTTGAGAAGCATGGCTTTGGAATTCAAGTTGACATTTGGGTAAAAAGGCAATTTAGAAGGCTAATCTGGCATATAAGTATCTAATTTAGCATTTAGTCTCATAAGATAATAGAAGTTATCTTACACCATCAACCCACTATGGACTCAGCAATTAATGCACAGTGACCATCGTTAAGATAATCATATACTTCATAATTATGCTAGTATTTAGCCAATTTCTTCCTTTTGTCCAGTAGTGTATGTTGAAAATTTTGGGCCAAGCATTTCCTGCAGTCTCAATATATCTTCTATCTATGCCTCTCATCTGTTTTAATAATTTGATTTACCTTTTTTTTTTCAAGTTTGACATTTATTTTTGTTAACTCACACTAGGGAATAATCAATTTTTAGTGTGCCTGCTTGTTTAATAATGTGTTCTAATATATTCCAGTGATTGATCTCAAAATTCTGGTCTCTGGTTCCCAGAAGTGACAATTTACCACCTTTTAGAAAATTACTACACGTGTCAGTCTCCAAATTTGATCCTTCGCTCAGCCAATACCATCTGTTGTGGATTGATGGCAGAATGGTCCCTTAGCCACATGTCCAAGTTTTTCAATACTTAATAGTAAATATTACAATTGTACAATGTCACCATACTTAATAGTAAAGAATGTCATCTCACATTGAAAGTGACTGAGTGATCTCTTATTTCAGGGTCAGGAAACTATGGCCCACAGGTCAACTCTGGCCCAGCACATTTTTATAGGGCTCAACAACTAAACATACATATATA
>NW_024412463.1:5040896-5136956 GCF_014898765.1 Herpailurus yagouaroundi | reverse complement strand
TTAATTTCTAAAAGGTTGAAAGAATTAAGAATAGACTAACACTGAAACATGTAACATGTGAAGATAACATAAAATTCTAATTTCCGTTTCCTAAATTAAGTTCTACTAGAACACAGCCACACATTTATATATTATATAGGCAGCTTTTGTGCTGTAACAGCAGAGCTGAGTAGTCAGACACGAGACCCCCAAAGCTAACACTACTTAGAGGTCCTAGGCCTTTGTAGAAAAACGTTGCCAACCGCTGACTTATTTTAATGTTGTACTATGTCTTTAATTCTCCCCTTAACGATGCTTGCTTGACACTTAGATTGAAGATCAGATTTCTTGGTAAAGAAGATTGAGACAAAATGAGGATTGAATGGCTGTGCCATTCTCTCTGTGCCCCAAGCAAATGTGCCACTTCCAATTTGTCTTCTTGCCTGACAGATCACTAAGAAGCATTTTTCCCTTTTGATAAGATTTCCACAAGGTTTAATGCATCATGACCTTTACTCTTCCTAAACCTATTCCTATAGATCTGTGATGACGTCCCTCCTCTGCTCCTGTTCCTGAATATTTCAGAAATCTACCTGCCCACACACATTGGCTTCTTCAGATCTTTCTTTCCCATCTGACCAAATAATCACATATTCAGTTTCAAGAACCAGAACTGGCGATCTTCTTTTGGTGACAGTGTTTTCAAATCTCTTTTCAAATGATTTTACTATTTCTACCGTTTTTAATCTGATTTTGTAAAGGCAAGTATGGGGATGGAACTTACTTGACCTGAGCGCTATACTCTATAATTCTTCATATGTCATCGACATTGCTGAAAGTTGAACGTGTGGGGCGCCTGGGTGGCTCAGTCGGTTAAGCATCTGACTTTGGCTCAGGTCATGATTTCATGGTTTGTGGATTCAAGCCCTGCATCGGGCTCTGTGCTGACAGCTCAGAGCCTGGAGCCTGCTTCAGATTCTGTGTCTCCCTCTCTGCCCCTCCCTTGCTCACTGTCTGCCCTTTTCTCAAAAATAAATAAACATCAAAAAAATGTTTAAATAAACAAAAGTTGAACATCCTATTCACTTAACCCCCAGCCCCAATGTGATCTTAGACCTCTGACTGAGTAGGAGATTAAGAGACCAGTTGGAGTCTGGAAATTCTGGGTTAATCTCACAGTCTGAGAAGCAGAAATCCCTCATTCAAAACTGGAATTTGGCGCTTTTCTTCTGTGAAGGGGCCGATAGTATTTACTGAAAGTTACAAAGTTTTTGAATTACACGTCTGGTTCACTACATTTCTATGCCCTCGAGATATTAAAAAAAAAAAAAATACAGGGAAAATGCCTGCTCAGGATTTGCTATGTAGTCAGTGGAAATTTTAAAAGTCAAAATGTATTTTTTAGGAATATAATCTTTATCTCTTAGTGTAAGAACATGAGAAAATGCATTCTGATAAGAGACTGCTTCCAAATTGCATATATATTTTCTGGTGAAGAAAAAAAGAAGGTATTTGAAGAGAAATCGATCCAGATTTTCAAGTCGTTCCCAAGAAAAGGAGACACCTAGCTGCCCATCTGAGGGGTGTACCATCTGTCTTATACAACATTCTGGAAAGAGTGAATGATAAAGCTTCCTTTTTTCCTTTTTAAAAATGTATCTCTTATAAACAGATGTGTGATACGTTCACTAAAAGGTATACAGAGCAAAAAGCTCATCTATTCATTGAGCATATGAAATTATGGATATTTGACAATTTTTAATCATCACGAACTATAATTTCATGTTTAAACCTAATGTTTTGGAATGACCCAAGTATGAGATACAATCAAACCTAAAATCATTAATGAATGCAGCTCAAAGTGAAAAATCCTAATGCCAGCAAAATGTAAATAGATATTTTTAACCAAGGAATAACTTTAGAATCCCTGCTTACTACCAGTTTTGAAAAAATCCCATTTCCATTTGTTAGTATTAAACAGATCCCTATCGGTTCAATTATTCCATATAATAGTTAAAAAAAAAAAAAGAAAGATTTAAGTTTATTTGGGGGGCCCCTGTTTTAGTTTCTTGGAAACAGATCCTAAAAATGTGATAACAGGCCTTCATGTAAGGATGTATCCTAATGACAAGCACCATCCATCCACCAAGATCAGCATAGAAATCGCCTGTGAAACAGCAGGCAGCTTCTGAATTAGAAATGAAAGTGGTTGTCATCTGAATACCCAGAATCTCCAAAAATTACTGGGAGAGAGCGTGGAGTAAAGCAGAGAAGGGTCAGAAAACCATTCCCCTTCTGTGAAATAATATATTGCCTGGGATATACTAGGAGGAGATCCTGGGAAAACCCCACTAACATGAAGTCATGTGACGTGCTCACTGAGCTTTACAACTTAAATATATTCACTGGATGGAAGATGGAGAGGAGGGGAGAAAGAGAGAAAGGTAGGAAGAGAGAACGAGAAGGAAAGAAGGAGAGCGTTAGATGAATTATAACATCAAAAGGAACTGAAATCAAGGAGGGGAGTAAAATAATGTAACATGGCTACGTTAAAAATGACAAAAGACGACTGAGAGAAATCAAAGAACTAGGTAAATGGGTATATAGACTGCTATTTATGGGTAGAATCACTCAACAGTATTACAACAACCCCAATCATAATTCTATTGGTTTTGGGGTTTTGTAGAGTTTGGGGCTTTGTTGTGGGTTTTTGCTTTTTGTTTTTTCGTAGACATTGAACTGAGTCTAAAACTTAGGTGGAAATGCAAAAACCTTAGGATATCCAAAGAAATCTTAAAAAGTAACAAAGTGAGAGAACTTCTGTTACTTGACTTCAAGGCTTACTATAAAGCTGGAGTACTCAAGACCGTGCCATACTGTCAAACTTGATTACGATTCACTTGGTCAATGACCCATCTGTCCACCCATCCATCATCTATTATAATGGATGCACTGAATGGGGCATCGGATACACAAAGAAGAATTATA
Organism: Herpailurus yagouaroundi; assembly: GCF_014898765.1. Lineage (NCBI taxonomy): Eukaryota > Metazoa > Chordata > Mammalia > Carnivora > Felidae > Herpailurus > Herpailurus yagouaroundi. Next base: position 5,133,989 of record NW_024412463.1, on the reverse strand, counting down.
CATGATCCAATTGTCAAAGAGTTCTCAGTTTAGTGGGTGCTTTAAATATGGACAAAATAATCAAAATACAAATATATATACGTATAAATTTCTAAGCATGCTATTGTTGGAATATAGAGGAAGTAATACAAATGCCTTGAAGCGTGTCCAGGAAATGGACGAGGCATGGAAGATATGGATGATGGGGAGAAGGTACCTCTGAAAGAGGAATTCGCGTGGCAAAATGACATCGCCTGCGTTCATGGAGCAATGAGGAGCCTAAAAAACCACACAGTAGACAGAAGAAAGACAAGGTGAGTAGTAAGATGGGGCCAAGATACAAAGGGCTGTATAAGGGCCTCAAAGACGTGTCATCCAATGTTTAGTCTAATTTTTGTTTGTTTGGTATCACAAGCAGATGACATATTACAGTTGGTTTTGTACAAAGATAACTTTGTAAGATGAATCAGCACATTTGCATGGAATGGTTAGAAGCAGGAAACCAATTACTCCAGTTAGCCTGTAAAAACATCCCCTAGATAGATTTTCCCCACTTGAACACTGGCAAGACCGTGGATAACCACTTAGCACTTGGGAAGAAGTTTATGTCCCTGACATGTGTTAATAGGCATTGCCATCAGTAAGTGGAATATGGAATGATTGATTATATTTATAAATTATTCTGTCACCGTGCAGCCATCAGAAGACAGCTCGGAAGCACATTCCCATTTGGAGGCTCATAACGAACTATTACTGTGTCAGCATGCTGTGGTAGCCACTTCTTCCCCATGATCCAGCAAAATTCATGTGAGCAGCATTCGTGCTTACTCTACCAATGATGCTTAGAGACAAATACCAGGGAAGAAATACAATATCAAAATAAGTTAAAACTAATTCAAGTAGCATTTTCCATTTGCCTTCTAGACCCAGATTCCTTTTTTTTTTTTTTTTGCATATGAAAACTTACATAATAAGCAATGAAAACATCAAAAATGACTTAGATCTATCAGTCCCCATATGGACCCTAGAGCAAGGAATTCTATCTCGGGGCCACCTCAGTCCTGCTAGACTATAACCATCATAGGCTGTGATATGGAAACAGAATGCATGCTATCTAAAGCAGCCAGTCTTGAAGTATCTGCTCTATTGGAAAGGACAATCAGCTTTTGTGTTACCTTGTAATTTATATCTTTACGTTCTGTCCCAGCTAGGCTGTGGGGAGCTCATGAGATGGGAAGAACGTTTTCAGGAAGTAAAAAGAGCATGCATTTTGAAGACAGTATTGAGAGACTTCCTTTACCACTGTAAAGGGTATCTGTTGTTGTGTCTGTTAATTCTCATCATCCCCCTTCTGGCTGTTTCACCCAGTTTTTATGTTATAAGCCACCCCCCTTTACTTTCTGCCCCGTAAGATGGTTCATTGCCCCCCTTTACTTTTCCAACTCCAGTTGTAGTCATACAACTCAGATATGATCATTGTTCCTGTTACCATGGTTGTGTAACAAATCTCCCCCAAATTTAGTGGCTTAAGGCACTAACAAGCATCCCTTTTTGCCCACAAATATGCAATTTGGGCAGGGTCCAGTGAGGACAGTTTGTCTCTGCTCCACTCAATGTCAGCTGCAAGGAAGGAACTGGAATTGTCTGAAGTCTTACTCCTGTAAGCCTGGTACTTGATGCTTGCTATCAACTGGGACCTTAACTTTGTTGCTCAGAATTCCTGCATGTAGGCCCTGCATGTGGCTTGGGCTCCCTCATCACATAGTAGTCTTGCAAAGATGAGTATCTTTAAGAGACAGAAATCAGGGTGAAAGCATGCTCCTTTTTCCGATCTAGCCTTGGATGTCCTGTGCTAGCCTTGGGTGTCACCTCCACCATTGTCTTCACTGAGGCAATCACAAAGACTCACCCCATTTCTAGAAAAGGGAGAGACTACATTTCAACGGGTAGTAGCAAGGTTCTTGAAAAGAGCCTACCCAAACAGATGATTGTTTTCGACATTTCTGGAAGATACCATTTGCCACAGCAGCAAGTTGAATTTCTCTGGCCTTGGTTCAGAAATTCCACTCCAGCAAAACTCAGTCCTGTGACTTTCTGTGGGACTATTATAAAATATATGGCCTTCCTCTATGCTACACATGCAGAGAAGCTGGAAAGGATGGACTTTCTGATGAAATGTGCATGCTGAATCAAGCTAACCCAGAAGAACCAAGAAATATAGAAAGATGGAGATCCGAAAGCATGACCCCTGGGTCTATTCCTAAGCTTCTCAGTTTCGCATGGTAACATATTCCTTTTATTTTCTCAATCCAAAGGTTTTCCCCCCCCCATTTGCTTCTAAAACTTCTTGATTAATAAAGCCATTGCTAGGGGAGTAACTTTAAACAAGATATTTAGCTTCAGTTTTTATTACTTTCCTGCAGATGGAGGGCACAAATCTCTATCACACAGAGTGTTTTTGAGGATATAATGGGAAAATAAACATAACTTATGTAAATTAGTCATAGAAAATGGCTATTCACTTGTGGACACAGCCCCAAGAAGCACCTTTTCTCTGTTCAATTCAGGTCACTTTGTCAGAAATACAGGGAAATCCAAAAGGATATTATGATTCAGATGGGAACTCCTCCCCATATCCATAAAACCTCAATTAATCTGCATACTACAAATGGAACCTAGGTGTAAGAGGCACGGTGATCAGGAAACTAGGCGTGTTTCTTTTCCTTGCTAGACCATCAGCTCCATGAGTGGATATCAACTTTCCTTGTTCATGCCCATATCACCAGCCCCTGGGTATACTTTTTTCATATCACTACTTACACACCACTAGAATGAGCTAATGATGGGCTAAACACTCAGCGAACTCATGAAAAAAACATTTTAGGGGCACCTGGGCGGTTCAGGTGGTTGAACATCTGACTCTCGATTTCGGCTCAGGTCATAATCTCAGGGTTGTAGGATCGAGCCCTGCGTTGGGCTCGGTGATGGGCACGGAGCCTACTTGGGATTCTCTTTCTCTCTCTCTGCCCTTCCCCCCATTTGTGCTCTGTCTCTAAAATTAAAAAAAATATATAATAATAATAAGCTTAAAAAAAGATTTTAGAAGACTAACAAACACAAAAATCAAGATGTGTTTGGTCAGCAATTTACTCAAAATATAACTTCTAGGGGCGCCTGGGTGGCGCAGTCGGTTAAGCGTCCGACTTCAGCCAGGTCACGATCTCACGGTCTGTGAGTTCGAGCCCCGCGTCGGGCTCTGGGCTGATGGCTCAGAGCCTGGAGCCTGTTTCCGATTCTGTGTCTCCCTCTCTCTCTGCCCCTCGCCCGTTCATGCTCTGTCTCTCTCTGTCCCAAAAATAAATAAATGTTGAAAAAAAATATATAACTTCTAATGGAGCTACTGAACTCAGCATAGTTTTATTACTGTGTCTTCTGTCCTTTCTACCTGTGGTCCTGTTCAGTGAATGTTTCTCTTCTTCATTGATTGGATATCTGCCATGAGCCAGGCTCTGCAAAGGACTCTGCCAGCGTAATCCTTTAAAGGAAACCAGGTTGACTGACGTTTCACAAACTCATGGATCGGCTGAACAGACTAGTTCTGTGATTGGGGGATATGTTATGAACTCCGCTGGTGCCCAGGCCCCCCACCCTGGACCTTGGAACAAGAACCACAGTGTTCCGGATGTTACAAACTGGCTTCCATCTTGAAGTCACGTTGGTTTGACCTGCACCGTGATAAGTAATAGATACCTTTACTGTACGTCCATTATAATAGGTAGCTGTTACTATTAGAAAACCCCACACAAAAATCCAAATTTTCAGCTTCTCTTGAAAAATTAAAAGATAGGACAGATTGGTTCCCACACTCCCAAAAAGCAATAATCAGCTAGATTCTGGGGGTGGCTTCCCCTAGTTAGAGGTACAGCCCAGTTTGCCACCAGCTGACTTCACACACTAAGTTAGCAGCCTAGCCCTGGAGGTATCTCAGTCCACAGCCACTCCATACAGGAGAAGGGATGTATAACAGTTATGTACATGGTTTCTGGGCTCCAGCGACCCACACTTGCTTCCCAACTGTGCATCGCACTGTATTGTCTCCCCTCTCTAAGCCTCAGCCAACCTGTCTCTAAAGTGGCAGTAACAGAAACCCCTTCGAGGATGCTGGGAAGATTAAATGAGCTAAACCATAAAAATGTGCTCATTAGGGGCTGCATTAGTCGGCGAGGGCTGTCGTAACAAAATATCACAGACAGGCGACTTAAACAACAGAAATCTATTTTCTCACAGTTCAGGAAGCTGGAAGTCCAGGGTCAGGGTGCTAATATTGTTTCAGATGAGGCCTCTCTCCTTGGCTCGGATGCTATCTGTTCACATGGCCTTTGCTCTGAGGGCATGCACTCCTGGTGTCTCTTCCTCTTCTCGTAAGGACACCAGTCCTACTGGATGTGGGCCCCACCTTATGACCTCATTAACATTGGAGTTCAGGGCTTCCACCCATGAATTTTGGGGGCTGTCTGGTGGGGGGGGGAGGGAAACAATTCAGTCCTTAACAGGCACTTTACACAAATGAGCTTAAAACAAGATGGAAAACATTTTACAGAGAAAGAAACAAAGACATAGGCAACGAGGTTGTTTGCCTAATGTTGTATCGCTAGCAAGTGGGGGAATGGGGTTAAAACTAGGTCAGTTGGGTTCCATATTCCTCCACCCTTCCTTTCCATGGGGCTATCCAACCTGCTCTCTTTTTTGTTTCCATTAACTCCATTTCCTCTTTCTATATTTACAAGAATGTGCATGAACATGTCTACGCTCCTATTTGGAAAATAATTTCTTTTCAGTGTCCTTTAAAAGGGAGAGGAGGGGGACACCTGGGCGGCTCAGTCAGCTTGGCATCTGACTCTTGATTTCGGCTTAGGTCATGATCACAAGTTCGTGGGATGGAGATCCACGTCAGGCTCCATGCTGAGCATGAAACCTGCTTAAGATTCTCTCCCCCTCTCTCTCCCTCTCTGTCCCTCCCCCATTTGTGTGAATTCTCTTTCCAACTAAATAAATTAATTAAAGTAAATTTAAAAAATAAAAAAAGGAAAACAGGATAAGAAAACTAGCAGCTCAGGCCAACCAAGAGAGACACCGGCACTGTCCCTTTTACAGCACACTTTCCAGGCCCCACTGGCTTCACTGAAGATGTAAGTGACCAGTCTGCTGTGGGAACGAGACATTCACTTGGAAAGACAAGGAAAATGCGTAAATATTATAGCTACTCAGAGTCATGAGTAAAAGCAAGTGCTTATTCGCTTCAAATATCCACCCTCCATAATCCCATATCAATTTGGGATTTCTATTGTTAACAAATTACCACAAACTCAGAGGCCTAAAACAACTCACATTATCATTCCGCAGTTTTGCAAGTCAGAGAAGTCTGGGCAGCCTCAACTGGCTTCCCTGCTCAGGGTTCCACAAGGGTGAAGTCAAGGTTCGGCCAGCTGGGGATCTTATCTTGCGGTTCTGGGGGACAATCCACCTCCAGAATTATTCAGAATTGCTGGCAGGACTCAGTCCCATGCGTTTGTATGACTGAGGCCCCTGTTTCCTGGCGGACTGGTGGCTGGCTTCTAGAAGCTTCTGTCCACATTCCTGGACTCATAGCCTCCTCCATCTGCCAAGCCAGCAAGAGTGTATCCAGTCCTTGTCTTGCTTCCAATCTCTGTTTCTGCTTCTACTTTAAAGACCCATCTGATTATACAGGGCTCCCTCTGATAATCCAAGGAATCTTCCTGTTGTTAAGGTCAACTGATTAGCAATCTTAACTCTATCTGCAAAGTCCCTTTTACCATGTTACATGACATGTTCACAGGTGTGAAACTAGAGAGATCCTGGGGGCCAAAATTCTGCCTACCACACCCACCCAACACACAAACATACAGGAATATGGGTCTTTACCAGTCATGCGAATTCCCAACTCACAGAGTTGATGATAAACTTTGAAATGCATATAAAACTGGAGGGGAATGTATCACCTCTTTTCCAGAATTACTTTTGTTTTTTTAATGCGTAAGAGATCTGATTCCTGGTATGAAGGGGATGCAGGGGGTTGTGTGAGGGTGGGAAAGGCTAAAAGGACATTGAGCAGTAATCACTCACTCCAAGAGGGAGGCAGATGGGCTCTGCAGCGGTTAGAATCATCCACCTGAACCAAGGAGAATCTTGTACATACACAGTTCTAGAAATTTCCATAGAGTTTGTGGACCACAGGCCCTTCTGTCCAAATATATCCGCAAGAACAGGGCTGGTTTCTTCTCCTAACCCTAATTGCTATAGCCCGGCTATTATAGTAAGCTAAACAGTGACCCCCTAGAAGTGTCCAGGTCCCAATCCCCAGAACCTGTGAATTTTTTACCTTATGTGACAAAAGGGACTTTGCAGGTGTGATTAAGTTAATGATCCTGAGAAGGGGAGACTATCCTAGATTATCCAGTTGGGTCCAACGGAGGGTCAGAGACCATGCTGAGCAACAGAAGCAGAGATAGAAAGATTTGAAGATTCTGGGCTGCTGGCTTTGCAGATGGAGGAAGTGGCTTTGAGCCAAGGAAAGCAGGTGGCCTCTAGAAACTAGAAAAGGCAAGGAAACAGATTCTCCCCTAGGGCCTCCAGAAGGAACAAAGCCCTGTTGACACCTTGATTTTCGAACGTCTGACTTCCCAGACTTAAGATAACAAACCTGTGTTGTTTTAAGTCACCTCATTAGCGGTGATTTGCTATAGTATCATGAGGAAATGAATCCTTCTGGCCGCAGGTTTGAGCTGTGCAAGCTCCTTAGTCTCTCACCCCCCATGTCTTCATCTGTTACAACAGGGAGATCATCTCCCCTCTCAGGACAATGGTGAAAATGAAGCATTTCAAGGTAGACATCGGATAAAAGTCTATTCCCTTGCCTGACAGATAGCACTCAGTCAAAAAAAGGTCACCTGCCTCTCCAGGCCACATTTCTTTTTTCTTTGCAACTGCATTTGTAGGGAAGATACAAGGAGCAAGAGGGGAGATAACAGACTCCAGAATTTTGTCTCATTGATGGAAACCACTTTGATGGAGTCTAGCCCTTTCTTTTTTAGTGGACACCCCTAAATCTGTTATCGAGATGAATAAGTGAAGATAGGTTGCTGCAAATAAAATAATGGGAAATTAACATCTTATTCCACATACGAGCACACGAATGCCACATAAAAACCGTCACTTGAGGGGCACCCGGGTGGCTCAATTGGCTGAGCATCCAACTTTGGTTCAGGTCATGATCTCATGGTTCGTGAGTTTGAGCCCCGCATCAGGCTCTGTGGCTGACAGCTCAGAGACCGGAACCTGCTTCGGATTCTGTCTCTCTCTGTCTCTCTCTCTCTCTGCCCCTCCCCTGCTTGTGCTCTGTCTCTCTCTCTCTCTCAAAAATAAATAAACGTTTAAAAAAACCTGTCACTTGAGCATTAAATATCTGTGCAAAGCACAGAATGTAACTGGGAAGGTGGACACCAGGCAGCTTACTTGGGAACACAATGGCCACTGTGGAAGTGGCCAGAAAAAGAAACAATTCTGCCAGCAGTTATGCTATCGTAGCCTTTGCTGAAATCTCTTCCTGGGCCCTCTGGTCCTAAAAAGTCTTTGCTGAATCTTGAAGACTCATTTAGATTTCATCGCTTTTTGTCCCTGCCTCCGATTTATGGTCCCCTCGTAGCAGAAGCTGGAGTGACAAACTCAGCTCTTGCTGCCGCACCTTCTCGTCCGGTGACAGCTGACAAACAGCCGCGGAAACTTTCTTACGGCGAAGTTTATTCTCTCCTGATGGCTCCATTGTGCCTTAATGCACACCAAGCTGAAATTACAAATAGAAATGAAGCCCAGGTTCGGTGAAATGACATTTTTTTCTTTGGCTCTTCTTTCTGATAACTGTTTTTGTTATCCTATTAGCCAGATGCAGACAGACTCTGAAGTCATCTACACAATGCTTATATTCTCGTATCTCCTTTGGAGGAAAACAGTTTTCGCTCCCTTTCTTTGTGTGAGGGGAAAAAGATTGTATTAGCAGTTTCAGACACCTCTGCGGCAAAAATGCAGAGAGGCCACAATTAAACTTGAGTCAAGGATAATAATCTGGAAGTTTCAAATAAAAAGCACCCATGCCATCACGGATAAGGAAGTGGGGTTGCAAATAATCTTCAGCAAGTTGCATTCTCTGTAACTTGGGCTGGACCAAAGCTATGACTCAATCTTCCTCATCCAGTAACGTTTCTTTTTTGCTTTGATTTTGGCTGTCTGGTTCACAGTTGTACTGATAACAAAAGCCTTGCAATTTAAAAGCAATGAAATTCTCAGTTGATAGGGCCTGGGAAGCTATAACTGGCGAATCTGATTGTGTTACAAACAAGTTCACTCTCAAAAAAGGCAGCAGGAAACCCAGACGCTGCAGCTGTCCCCCGACCAACCCCATCCCCACTGAACTCCACATCTACAAAGATAATTAAACTGTAATTAAATGCTCTGTCCCCTTTTAAGCAATGGGTCATGCAATTTAAGTACTCTTCTGCTGGGATTGGACTGTCACGTGTCCTGGGGGGAAACCAACCAACAAACAAACAAATGACTTTGGATTGATTTTGTTTCACTGCGCAAACAAGTAAATGAAATAATCCATTTGAGAAGCACACGGCGAGGCGAGAATAGCAGGCTTGTTCCACCCCAAACCTGGTCTAGATGAAATTTGCATTGCATGTGGTTAAGATCATTTGCGAAAACAAAGGATGGGGCATAGCAGAGGGAATCGCCGGGGAGGTGCTTGGCCCTGAGAACAGAATCTCAGAGTCTCAAGACATTGACGGGAAAGGAAAGAATACTTCAAAAGTAGAGACTTGGGGCTATAACAACTTTCCCGTCTGCCAATGCATGTTCACACACCTTTTCCCTTTGGTCCAGTGAGAGTGGGAAGATGCTGTGATTCCCCTGGAATCACACTGCCCAGTCATGGAAATCTAGCCTCCCATCCTTGACCTCTACAATTCTGGCTCACATGTTCATGTCTCAATGTCTGTAAGCCTGCTTCTTCCAGCTCCAACATTTGGGTGTTTGTGGAAAGACAGTGAACAGACTTGTGTCATTAATTATGAAAACGGATAGAAAAACTAAGGAGAGATTATTTCAAGCATATCTGTCAGGTTTTTTTTTTAATATTTCAACTTTTTATTTAAATTCTAGTTACTATGTATGGTAAACTTGGTTTCAGGTGTAGGATTTAGTGATTCATCACTTAATGTATAACACCCAGTGCTCATCCCAACAAGTGCCCTCCTTAATGCCCATCCCCCATTTAGCCAACCCCTCCACCAACCTCCCCTCCAGCAACCTTCAGTTTGTTGTCTATAGTTAAGAGTCCCTCATGATTGGCTTCCCTTTCTCTCTTTTGCCCCTTCCCCTATGTTCATCTGTTTTGTTTCTGAAATTCCACATATGACCAACTGATGAATGGAGAAAGAAGATGTAGGTTCCATTCTGAAGACTCGGTATCCTCAGCCAATCCTTGTAACAACCTTACAAACTGGTTCTGCCTCTGATATTTTCCTCCTCAAGCCTCCTCCAACTATCCTTTCTAAAATACTTCCATTCTACCTGTCTTTCCTCCCCTTGTCACTGTCACTGTGTCACAAGAGTACTTGTCATTTCTTTATCGTCTCTGCCAGTGACAGCTAAGTTCCTTAGTCATGGACTTATTTTATTCGCTGAATATTTGTTGAGTCTTCCAATGAATTATGGTCTTTTGCTCAAAAATGTATGGTGCCAAATGTAATAGAGCTCATAGTGAATCTAGGATTCAAATTTGAGTTCATCTGAATCTTCAACCAATGTTTTAAATTACAAACCAGTCTTCTCTCCCTACACGTGGCCCTGCCACTGCTCTGTGTAGATAATACTTTCTACCAATATGGTTAGAAAAGAAGCAAGAAGCAACATTTCAAAAGGCCAGAGATCCAAATTCTACACTGAACTCATGGTCCTTTTAATCTCTCAGATAGATAGGTAGATGATAGATAGCTAGGTCCATATATAAAGAAATATATATTTACTTCCCCAACTACGTTAGTCTTACTTCTCCTCAGATTTAGTCTAGGTCATTTATTCCAAATGTTAATAAGTATGAAGTTTCTACAAACTCACAGAATAATCCCTTCTGGGACTCTAATGGATTATTGGGATAGAGGGGGGAAACTAAGTTTAAAAAATGGAAATAGAGGAAGAGTTCTTAATTTGTGCTCAGAAGTTCAAGACCCTTTGATGGAAAGAAGGGCTTCTCAATATCACCAAGTACAAAAATAGTTCAAAACCAGTCATGAAAGCCACATAAGTCTTCAATGGTAGTTTGCACTTAAGAAAGATGTGATAACATAGATAATGGTACCTGTCAGCACACAGACACTATCATGAGATATTTGAGGCCCGAGAGAAGCAAAACGATGACACATAATATTGGTCAAGAAGATGATCCCTAATGGTTGTGACGATGCTGAAGTTATTGTTGTTGATGGTAACGCTGGACCCACATCATAACCAATCGGTACATTCAGAGCCATTTATTAGGCATCAGGTTAAGGAACTTACATTTATTACTCCATTAAATAATCACAAATACTAAATAAGATGGGTGTTATTGTTATCTCCTTTTACAGAGAAAAAAACAGAGGTTTTTAGAGATGCTGAAAAACTCTTCCAAGGTCTCAGAGCAAATCAGTTGTAGAGCTTAAATCAAACCAAGTCTGTCACTTGACTTTCTTTTAAGAAAAAAAATTTTTAATGCTTATTTTTGAGAGAGAGAGAGAGAGCATGAGCAGGGAGGAGCAGAGAGAGGGAGACACAGAATCTGAAGCAGGCTCCAGGCTCTGAGCTGTCAACACAGAGCCAGACATGGGGCTTGAACTCGCTAACCGTGAGATCATGACCTGAGCTGATGTCGCATGCTTAACCAACTGAGCCACCCAGACACCCTATACCTTTTCAAGCACTAGTCTGTGTCATAATCCATTTACCTGTGGCTCTTAAGCAAACACATGATTCTATATAAAGTAAGTGAAACCCAACAATTAAAACTCTTAACTATCTCCAAATGAATGAGACAGATAAATTAGAAAAATAGTAACCAAGGACATTGGGGAACAGATAGTTTCATATTCTGTCAGGAGAAAGAGGAAATCTATAGCCCTTGGGCTGTATAACTTGACCACATCTTGTAATATTGAATTATACTTATGATTTAACCTAGCAAGCCTGTGGTAGACATACCCTAAGTGACAGTGAGTCATGTCCTTATATAATTTCTGCCTCTTGATGGCAGGCAGATCCTATGGCATGCTTCTAATCAATAAAGTACAGAAAATGTGATGGTATAGCACACCAATGATTAGGTTATGTTATGTAGCACTCCCTCTTAACACACTAGAGTGAGAGAAATTCACCTGCTCACCTTGAAGGAGCAAGTAGCCATGTCGTGAACTCTGTGTGGAGAGGGCCACATGACAGGAACTGTGGGCACCTCTAGGAGCTGAGAGGGGCCCTAGACCAATAGCCAACCAGAAAATGGGACCTCAGTTCTGTGGCTGTGAGAAAATGAATTCTGCCAACATTTTGAGTGAGCTTGAAGGTGGATCTTTCCCCAGTTGAGTCTCCAGATAAGACCATATCCCAGAAAACACCTTCACTGCAGTCTTATGATACCTGAGCAAAGGACCCAGGTGAGCCACAGAAAGTGTGAGATAATAAGTGTATATTGCCTCAAGTGGCTATAGTTGTGGTAACTTGTCTGCAACAAAAGAAAACTAACACAAATTCACTCTGGGGGCTCTAACCTGTAGGAATGAAGTAGAATCACATGAGGATATATGTTCAAGGGTATTTCTGGCAACATTATTTATAATGGGAAAAGTGAAAATAATCTGAATACACAGAGTAGTAGTGGAATGGTTGAATGACTTGTGGTATTCATATTATGCATTATTACAAAGATTAAAATTCATAAGTTATCACTATCTATTGACCTGGAGGAATTTCCATGATTAGTTTTAAAAGATTTTTAATAACATTAATAATATAATAGTTATGAAAAAGTGAATATTCTTTTTTTTTCAATACATGAAATTTATTGTCAAATTGGTTTCAATACAACACCCGGTGCTCATCCCAAAAGGTGCCCTCAATAAAAAAGTGAATATTCTTATTTGTTTATATTGATAGAGAAATATTTGAATGGATACACTCTTTGCCATAAATATTGGTTATCTAGCTGAGACAGAGGGAGGCTAGTGGAAGGTTAGGGGAGGCAGACTATGGAAGTATATTTCACTTATATGACTCATTCATTATTACAACTGATGATAATTGAGTATCCATTATGAGCATTGTTCTAGCCACGAAGGTAACTTTAATCATCTCGTGGTAGGAGCCAGACAACTCAATAACCAAATGGATAAGCAAGATCATATCAGGTAAGAATAGTTGCTATAGAGACAATAAAACAGGGTGACATAATAACATACGATCTTGACAGGGTGGTCTCCCTCACCTTACTGAATTCCTGGCGTTCTATACCAGAACTCATTCAAGGTATCTTATGATGCTAAGCTTCATGGGGATGCCATTCAGTTTCGAGGCTCTATTTGTGGTCAACCTTTGGATCACAATTTAGGGCTGCTGAAGTGTCAACGTATAGACCCCAGAGTTGAAGACAAGATCTCATTCTTGTCAAATGTTGCCTGTGCATTTACTGATGTGTTACTGCATCTTTGATTCTGAGTGGCAGGCCACCTGGAGGTGTTGCCTTATGGCACCATTTGTGATAAACATATTTTATTCGTAGGATTTTTAAGAGCAGTGTTTTTAAATTAAGAAAAAAAAACCCCACAGGAATGACGAGAAATGCCAACCTTGAGAACATTAGCTAGAATGCTTCCTCATCCACAGAGCTGACCAGGACGGCCACATACCTGCCTTCCTTGCTCCCATGCAACAGGTTGGGTGACCCACTCACACGCTGTTCCAGTTTGTCAGTTAGACAGATGGTATAGCTGTTTCTCTTTTACCTCCCACACCTTTGCACACTTTGGGAAGGACCCAAACTACTGGGAATGTTTCCTCACAAATACCTTTCCTTCTTTCCTAAATTTGCCTCTCCCTTTTCCCCCCAAAACGTAGGCATATAAATTCATGTATGCAGGGATGTGACATGGTTTTGATGTAGAGATTGAGAGCCAGAAAGGACATCAGAGGTCATCACTGATAAAGGTACCATTCTCCAGAGGAAGGAAACAAGAACTTAACTAGCAGAATAAAAAGGTTAACTGTATGGCCTTTGGATTCGGACACTCGGCATTCCCCACCTGAGTTGATCTGGCTGCATGACCTTGGGGCGAGTATCAGGTACCATTTGGCGTCTCATTTTCATCTACGTAAAGGGGAGTCATGGGTTCAATTCCAATCAACAGATATTCGTTAAGCGCTGTGTCACAGAAGGTACCTGTGCATTTCCTGATGTGTTACTGCACCACCGAGGAATAGCAAGTGGGCTCCTGTGTGTGGAACTTCACGGAACTTTCATGGAACTTTAGAGGAACGTTCATGGAACGTTCATGGAACTTACAATCTAGTAGACATACTAGTTCTTACCTCCTAGTGTTGCTGTGCAAATTAAGTGAGGATATCAATAGAATGCTTAGAGCAGTCTAATGGCATATGATAATAATTAGAACGATTGTAATCATACCATCATTATAATAACAATCATAATGTTGTAACAATTATTATTGCTGTTATGCTATTATTTGATAATAATAATGTATATAATCACATCATAGGATTAGTGGGGAGATCAAATAAATAATTTATGTAAAATTCTTGGTAAAAACAGGTAGAAAATCATTCTATGCATATTATCTATTGTAATTATTGCTGTGTCAAGTGGTTTTGCCAAAGGCACAGAGTCAGTTACTGGCAGAGCTGAGCTGAGAATTTCTGTCACATGCTCAAGCCATTTTGCATACCTAACAGACTGTACCCATTATTTCAACCCCTGCCTGTCTCCCCCAGTCAACCTTAAACCTGCATTCTCTCTGGCTCAGACTCGTCGTGCCCGACTCCATGTGGGATCTCCTCTCCCCACAGCCTCGGCACCCAAGGCAACTAAGGATAGTGACACTCATCAGTGGAAACAAACATGATAACTTTAGAGACCTTCTGACACCTTTTTATCACCATTCACTTATTCAACATCCACTTAATATTTTGTGAAGTCCACCAAAACTTGCAGTTATCTTAATGTTTGTCCATGTACGTGTTTTTGTCTGTCTCCCAACAGGAATCTATCACTCACAGAGTGATGAGTATCACTCCTTCATAGACATGTCTTGGGCATGTGGCATGTGATAGGTGTGCTACGTGATCCGTATTCCTAAACTGGACAAACATGCCAGGTCCCTGCCCTCGAAAAGATGAAATTCTGGTGGAGGGAACACTGCTGGTGCATGCCACAATGTGGAAGCACCTCAAGGTTTGTGCCTGGACAGGAGCCAGGCACAAACCACCACCTGCTGTGTGATCCTCTCTGTGCACAATGCCCAGAATAAGCAAATCCAGAAAGACACAAAGTAGATTTTGACGGTTCCCTGGAGTCAGGAGTGGGAATGGGGTTGCCCTGCAAATGGCTCAAGAGATCTTTTGAGAGTAAAGGAAATGTTCTAAAAATGGAGTATGGCGATGGCAGCACAACTCTCTACGTTTACTAAAATGGGCAAATTTACAATATATAAATTATACCACAATAAAGCAGTTTCAAAGCAAAATATTCCAGGGGAGGAACAGACCTACCTTCAACAAGTAATGACTCTCAATAACTTACAGTAAAACCTTGGTTTGCAAGCATAATTCATTCCAAAAACACACTGGAATCCAAACCACTTGTATATCAAAGCAAATTTCCCCATGAGAAATAATGGAAACTCAGATGATTCATTCCACAACCCCAAAATTGTCATATAAAAATGATTACAATACTGTAATATAATACAAAATAATAAAGGCAACACAAAATATAAAGAAAAATAAACAAATTAACCTGCACTTACCTTTGAAAACCTTCGTGGCTGGTGTGAGGGAGACGAGAGAGAGGAGGGTTATTGTGTAGGACTACTTTCACTATCACTAACGGAATCACTGTATCTATTGGCTCAGTTGAAACTTGTTGGGTTTTTTCTTCATGCAACTTTAACAAGGAGCCTATCCAATGACCTAGAATGAAACAAAGCATTCCTAGGCTCACTCTTTTCTGGAAAAGCAAGGGACTGTCCACAGGTGCTTAGAAGTGACAAAAAATACAACCAGTGCCAGTCCACAGGTGCCAGAAGTGACAAAAAATACAACAACACCTTCCAACGTCCTGAAAAATCACTGATTTCTGCCAAACACCATGACCTGAGACTGAGCATCCAAGCATGGGAGTTAATGACCCACAATCTCACAGCAAGAGAGAGAGAGAGAGAAACATTGTCTCAGTTGTGATCATGTGACATTTGGCATCATGTACTACTCCTACTCATATTGCCAGACATCACTTGTTTATCAAGTTAAAATTTATTAGAAATGTTTGCTCATCTTGCAGAACACTCACAGAACAAGTTACTTGCAATCCAATTTTTTACTGTATTAGATTCTAGCTGTGAGAAGTTCTGTGAGGGATAAGTTCTGTCCAGGGTCCTGATCGCCTATGGCATCCTGCATCTGGGGGCGGGTACTCAGGAAAAGCATCTCTGGAAAGAGGGTTGAAGTGGAGTTTGGATCCATGGCAGAGGGATTATGAGGAGAAGGGTAGGAGACACAGGTTGTGAGGAACTCAGATGTGAGAATGAGCATAGCACTGGTGGCTGTTTGAGGAAATGAGGGAGGAAGGGGGGACATTTGTGTGGCTGCAACACAGACTTCACAGAGGAGAGGAGCTCCAGGTGAGGCTGAAGAGGGCCTGTGGTGATAACCACAAGGGTTTTTTTAAGGACTTAATCATGGAAGCCATTTTGGAACACCACGAATGGCTGCTATATGAACGATGAGATTAGATCAGGCAGCTGGGCAAGAATCTCTGTAAAGATTCATGAGGGAGCTCTTCTCAACTTTTAGATTGCCTTGGTTTCTTCCCCTAGTTAGCCAAAGGATGGGTGTCTGCATATTATCCCCATAGAGACTCTGTTTGACCAATGTCGTGGTCATTGCTTGTTCCGATCTCATTAGGAAGAAATGTGGAATGTAATGCCATGCAAATCAGATTTATAAAACATTTGAATCCAGATGAATTTGAGTAGAGAACCCCAAGTTCATCCACTAATTGAAAGACTTCAAAGAAAGACTCCTAAAATTTCCCCCCACACCTCAGATAACTCCACCCTCACCAGTAAACTGCAGTCGACTTTCAGGAGATGGCCCATTAAGAGCAGAAGAAAGTGAGAGAACCCGGGTTTGCAGCCAAGCTTTAGAACTTTGGTCAAAGATACCAGGCAGATCCTTGATTTAGACAAAATACGCTCCACAGACTTTCACTCAGATACAAAACCAGATTACTTTAGTTGTAGGAGAATCCGAATATCTATTTTCAATAAAAGTCATTTTTGAAGAAATCTCCATTTAAAAAACATTACACACACATGCACACACACAAATGCACACATCCTATCTGAAACATCCTGTGGTCTCATTGTGAATTATTTCTTTTCTTCTCCTGCATTCTTCTAAAAATACACACAGTACTTCATTAACACCAGAAGGCTCTCTCTCGAGTCATTTTACATTTGTGGAGAGACAAGCATTCTGTGTAATAAGAACACCAGTTTTTCCCAGTGCATTCTTACAAAGCCATACAATGATCAAGGACATCTTATAAATCATTTTCCCTTGCCTATGTTTCATGTTCCTTACCGAGCCTTTCCCAACCTTTCTCAAACATCCCCGCTTCTAGCTACTTCTTAAGAAAAGGGAGGGCATGGGTCATCACTCTCTGCTCAGATGTCCCCAGGGAGGATATGGAGTGTGTCAGAACCTCAGAGGGGCTTGACAACGGCTTTCTCACTTCAAAGGTAAATGATTCGTGCACAGGAGAGATTTAGACAAAGGGGTTTATAGACATAGACTACAGTTATTTTCAAATTATGTGTGTAACATACATAACTTTGTATACAGGTGTGTACAAACATACATTTATTTACATATAACCTTATACACATACATACATCACACACCACATTCCCCTTTAGAAAAATGAGGCAAACACACGAGCCTCTTAAAATGTTGGAGTCATATTAGATAACACCTCTGCTCAAAACCCTCCAGAAACATCATCTTGCACTCAGAATGAAACTCAAAAGACAGGGTCTGTAAAGCTCTTTATAACCTTCGTGATGCCTGCTCTTATCTCACCAACCTCCTTTTCTAGTACTTTCTTCTTACTCACTTCATCAAAGCTACACTGGATTCCATGCTTTTCTTCCAATACATTCCTCCCACTTCTACCTCAGGGCCTTGGCATGTGCTGTTCTCACTCTCTGGAACATTCTTTCCCCCAGATAACTACTTTTCTCCCTCTTTCAGCTCCCCACCAAATTTCTATCACACAGCCTTCCCTGACGACCCCTTGGTCACTCCTTTCATCTTCCCCTCTAGGCTTATTGCCACCTGCCATACTGTGTTGGTCTCACGTAGAGCCTGTATCTACTCCCCTCTAAAGAATTTTCCATGGCAGCAAGACATTTTTCAAACTCATCTTAGAGCCCCCATGCCCAGAACAGTGTTGGGAGGCTGTCTAATGTTTGCTGAACAAATGAAGCTGGTCTCATCCCATTGGACCAGACTGCTACCCTTCACAAAACTTAGAGCTGGAAGGGATTTGGAAGCAGCAACTGATCCATCCTGCCTGCCAAGATGGCAAGACCTCCCCGACTCACCCCACACAGGTGAACCTGTGCCCTGAAATCAAAGCCCTGAAAAACATCGCGGTCCGGAATGGGCAGCTCAAAACGTCAGCCGCAAAGGGCCCTTTCAGCACAGACTCTGGGAAAGGTTCTAGATGCCAGATCCTTACCAAGCAGGTCAATGAGGTTCTCAGAGCTTGGGGTAAGCCTGTGGTGCCCAGTGAGAAGGAGCATGCAGGGCGAGGTGGCTGATTGCTCCTTTGTCATGGGAAACCTATCCCTGTTTTTCAGGCTTGGTGTCTCTCTGGGAAGTTTGGCTGAAACTTCCAGAAGTTGGGCCCAGTAATTAAAAAACCTATAGTGTAAAAATTAATTTTAGCCAGCTACCTGCAGACCACACGGATGGAGTCTTGCACACAAAGTCCATTGCAAAATGATCCAGTCTCCTGGCCACACTGGGCAGGATGTGGCCAGGAGGAGGCCAGAATGTGGCCAGGAGGAGGATGGCCTGGGCACCTGGGCTCCACCTGTGATGCCCGGCAGGGCCTCTTGGGGAGGCTAGTAGCAGGCAGTCCATGAGTGCTGCCTCTGTGGAGCCCGATGTTGAAAGCTTTCTAGTCTGTGTCTCTTGCTCTCTCTCCCTATTCTTCTACCCATCTCAGCCCAGCCAGGCCGCAGTCCACCTCGAAGAGATGTTCTTTAATGTAGCAAAGGACAGGTCTTTTTTTCTCAATGTTTATTTTTGAGAGAGAGATTCAGCAAGGGAGAGGCAGATACGGAGACACAGAATCTGAAGCAGGCTCCAGGCTCTGTACTGTCAGTACAGGGCCCAACGCGAGGCTCGAACCCACAAACTGAGATCATGGCCTGAGCAAGGTCAGATGCTTAACCAACCGAGCTACCCAGGTGCCCCGAAAAGGATCAGTCTTTACTCCTGTTTTTCGTGGTGGGAAATCCAAGAGGTCTGCAGGCAACAAATGCACATGAGCAATCACCTTCCCATCAATGAGAGGCGGAGAGGAGAGGTGGGGAGAGGATGGCCGGCAGGGGGCCAACAGAGAAGGGAGAGAAATATGCCACACACACACACACACACACACACACACACACACACATTCCCCTTAGAGCAAGAGAGGCAGACTGAGAACATACACGTATGAGAAACAGAACTGCACAGCAGAGAGGAAGAAGGAGCCAGAATTGGGGGAGGGAGAGATCTCAGTAGAATAGATTAAATCTATTAACACACTTTCTTGACCTCCAAGGAGACACGAATTACTAACACTTGCTGAGCCCTTCCTGCCTGCCGGCCTCAGACAAACTCTTCACAGGTATTTCCTCTTTCACTGGCTTGCAAACCGGCTCCTACTGTCCTCTCGACATGGACCCATGTAACTTTCTTGCAGCCAGAGCTGACAGTGAACTCCTGATGAAGTGTCCTGATTCAACACGGTCCTTTGGGGGCTGAGGAAATCTACATGGGGCCACCATCTATTGGGTCAGAGAAATAAGTGAACATTTTAAAGGCTGCCTGCTGGGAGCTCGCTCGCTCTCTCTCTCTCTCTCTCTCTCTCTGTCATTTCCCACCTCGTGCCCTCACAGCTCTGGTATTCACACCTTGCAGACGGGTCGTGCAGAAACAGCCATTCATTTCTGATTGGGTGCTTTTGTGCTGAGCTCCTCCAAATGGACAGGCTGAAAAATAAACTCTTAAAAATCGTTCCATATCCTCTCGCTTGGACCAGGTCTTTTGGAAGCAGACCTTCTGTCAAAATCAACGAGTCCCAGAAAGCTGGAAGGGAGGCCCCCGCTTATTTATTTTTTTTTTACCCCTATCCTTGAGACAGCTCTCCAACCATCTATGCACACGTACTTTTATTCTGTTCTTTCACGTCTGCCGTTACGCTTCTAGAGAGGATGCCTGGAATAATACAGATGTGCCCCTCGCATACAGTTTGCATAGCAATCGCTACAGAATAAATATTATGGTCTTGGTGTGGCGGGATCTAAGGAAAGTGCTGCAAGATAAATAAAAAAGGAAAAGTGGGTAAGCTATTTTTACTTTATTAGCTATAAACCCTGGCTTAGGCAGGAATCAGAGAGCCCAGCAGACATCATTAAACAAAGAGTTGCTCATTCGTTGGGCCCTTTTCCTTTTTTCAAATGAGAACATCGCCACCTGCTGGGGAATTTCTAAATCGCCACCAGCGAGTAGGGAAACAACCAGGAGACCGAATTTAAACCCAAACCTGACCTCAGAGGTCAGCGGCTGACATAAGGAAGGGACTGCAGATAATAGAAGGAGCACAGATTTCAAATCGCTTGCTGACCTCTTGGAGTCCCTTATATATGACTTGTTCTCAGGAGACCAAATGTCTTACAAATCCTTCTTTGTTCTTCCACAACTCTTATCTTCCCCGTCCGTGCTTTTCTAGGTCTTACAGATCTCCTCGCTTCTATTACTCAGATTTTCCCCTTTATTTAATGCCTGCTGCGTTACCCATCATCCCAAAGAGTGCAGAGGCTACCTTGGATGGTCACATTGGCTTCTCCCTCCTTGGGCTCCCCAGTGCAGCTTGTGACCGTGAGACATACAACTTGACAAAAAAATCTGCCCATGGCTCCTGGGCTGTTCGAACTCTGTCCTCGACTAAGGTAGGAGACCCTGGGTCTTTTAAACGCCTATACCGAGGTCTCTAGCTGGGGGCCACAGAGACTATCCTGCCTGCAGCTAAGTTGGGTTGTGAAAACAAAACAAAATCCATTGTGGCAACACGAAGAGAGTTCCCACAAAAATTTGGATTTCCAGGATTTCTAACAAGAATCTTAATAGCTGCCAGAGCTGGGTTCACAAGGAACAGGCATGTTCCTGCTTT
Organism: Herpailurus yagouaroundi; assembly: GCF_014898765.1. Classification (NCBI taxonomy): domain Eukaryota; kingdom Metazoa; phylum Chordata; class Mammalia; order Carnivora; family Felidae; genus Herpailurus; species Herpailurus yagouaroundi. The sequence goes on along the minus strand of NW_024412463.1, from coordinate 5,113,165 downwards.
TCCACAATCCCCACCCCACCCTATTGTCCCATTAATACGAGGTCTGAATTTTAGTTGCCGCTTTTATAGTCGTTGTGAGTTTTTCCTTAGGTTTAAGAAATGTTTCTGTAACAATGTCTCTACTAAAGTGGGGAGATAAATAAATAGCCCAAGCAGAGCATATATTCAAAAAACAATGGTGGAAAGCATATTTCTCTGGGATCTTACCCATGCAATACACTTCTTTTATTTCTGTTACTCGTCTGGCCTTTGTGAGCCTTGACTTTCCAATCCCTGGTTTGCCGTAAGCAGCTAGGTTTTCGCTCAACTCAAAATTCTCTCCCCCACCTGGCCCACCCATGCCCTTATCTCCTTTTGCACTTAGAACAGAGGCTGGAAAATCTTTTTCCTTAAAGAACCAGACAGGAAGTATTTTTGGTTTTGTGAGCCATACGGTTTCTTTCACAACTCCTCAACTCTGCTGTTGTAGCACAAGAGCAGCCCCAGATAATATGGGAACGAGTAGGCATGGCTGTGTGCCAATAAAATTTTATTTACATAAACGGACAACAGGCTGCCAGTCACTGCAAGAACATGCTGGCGTCGATCCATCTATCCATCGATGGATTCTCCTTCTGACATTATTTTCTCCAGCCTAGCTCAGGCCTCGCCTGTGGTACATTCTCAATTAAATAATTCCTTATTTAAAATCCGTTCTTCTCAGGACGCCTGGGAGACCCAGTCGGCTGAGCGTCTGACTTCGGCTCAGGTCGTGATCTCACTGCTCAGGAGTTCGAGCCCCGCGTCGGGCTCTGTGCGGACAGCTCGGAGCCTGGACGGAGCCTGCTTCGGATTCTGTGTCTCCCTCGCTCTCTGCCCCTCCCCCGCTCATGCTCTGTCTCTTTGTCTCAAAACTAAAGAAACATTAAAAAACTTTTATTCTTACTAACATAAAATCTGTTCTTCCCCACTGGGCTGAAAGCACTAAACTCCAAGGCCAGGGGCTCCCATTTCTCCAGGGCCAAGGGCAGTCACATGATACGTGAGGGCAGAGCTGAAGGCATAACTGTGAAGGACGCCAGGCGAGGGCTGTAGCCAAGTTCAAAACCACGCTTTGGCTGCAATGAGATCGGAATCGGCTGCTTCTCTGTCCCGTGACGGCCGAGCAGAAGCACCTCACGACTGCTATGGAATCCCGCTGCATCGGGGACCCCGGTCCCTCCTAACGTGTAGTTCTGTGCCCTAAGCTGCAGCACCCCAGGGTCTCGTCCGGGTGGCTGCACCAGCTCCCAGCACCTCGCCGGTGTGACACAGCTTCAGCTCCACGGTGCGCTTCCCAAAGCACAGGTGAGTGTCAGGGACAGCACACGGAAGACGTCACAAGACTCTGCCGCAACACTTTTAATTTACTCCCTTGTTTATTAAATAAATTCTCAATGGGAATTGCTCATCGTCACAATTCCAAGCATACGCCTGCTTCAGACTTCCGCACTGTTGCTGCCTGGAATGTGCCTCAAGGTTTCCTAGGATTCCCCTCCCCCAACACCCAGAGACCCCCCCCCGCCCCCCCACACACACCCTACCCCCACCCTCGCTCTCTATCCATTAGCTGCAGGTTTTTTTCGCAGAACCTATTACCCCGTGATATTTCTATTGGCCTATTTGCTTACCATCTGGCTTGCATACAAGAGCGTTAGCTCCATGAGGGCAGGAAGGGCCCAACACTTAGCAGGCCTCCAGTAAATACTGGCCAATAAATGAATCACTGTTGTCATTATTTCGCAGTGAGGAAGGCAGGGAAAAGACAAGTCCTATTTCTATACAACCTACGCAGTGAACCTAACAACCCAAGCCCAAGCTCGCGCTGATAGTCTCCTGGTTCGCGATGATTCCGGCAGGAGGAGATATGCCTTCACTCAAATCACAGCTGCTGCCCACACGTTTTTGCCCACTGATCGTGCATTAGAGCTTTGCTTCTTATGACTGCCTCCTTTGCTAATGTGTGTGTGGCTGGAGTATAGATCGATGTCTTAATCGTCGCTGTATGCGCGAGAGAACCATGAGCTCAATGTTTAATGAAGACAAATGTATTTACTTATATATATGCTGTCTTTCTAAAGAGGACATTAGCAGAATGTTGATTGCATAAAAGTGAAAAAGCTCACAGTTAGAGATTAATTTCTTTGACTGGAATGCATCCCCCCCCTTTTTTTTTTAATTTTTTTTTCAACGTTTATTTATTTTGGGGACAGAGAGAGACAGAGCATGAACGGGGGAGGGGCAGAGAGAGAGGGAGACACAGAATCGGAAACAGGCTCCAGGCTCTGAGCCATCAGCCCAGAGCCCGACACGGGGCTCGAACTCACGGACCGTGAGATCGTGACCTGGCTGAAGTCGGACGCTTAACCGACTGCGCCACCCAGGCGCCCCTGCATCCCCTTTTTAATGAGTGCCACCTCCCTGTCGTCTGTCTCAAGCAGGGACTTCCAGCCTTGCCAACATTTTCTACTTCCCAGATGTAGCAGAGAATCAGTAGAACCGCTGGCCCTCAGAGGACAACGAGAAGTGAAGCAGAAGGCATCTCAAGATAAACAGCGGCCTCTTCTTGGTGATTCAGCAAAAGACCCCAGGACCTTTGTACAACCCAGGTGAGTCGTGAGCCTCGGCAGTAGCAGAGGTATATTCGCCCATGAATCCAGCTGGATGGGGAGCGAGAGAGAAATTTAACTGGAAGGAAACTTAGAAGTGTCATATCTAGCCTTCTTGAAGTTCAGGGACCCAGATCTGTGTCTACGACCCAGTCTGGCCAGGGAAGGGGGTACGTGGAAACCTACTCCCGACCCAGCACCAGACTCACTCCTGTGTCATGCCAACAGAAAGCAGAGCACCAAGAGCAGGGGTATCTGCATCTCCCGTGGGGGCAGGTACGTCTTTCCATCTGAGAGGGACGGAGCTGTGAGCGGGGCTGCCTGAAGGACAGTGTGCTCAAGCAACCCCCCAGCTGGAGGACCACACTTACGTCCTCACTGATCTCCACATCGCCATCCTTCTGCCCGGGAGTCTCCTCTCCATAAAACGGGGATCTTTTTAAAATGGGACCACTTCGCTCCCCTTGTTAAACCCCCCAAAGGCTTCCCATCAAACATGGGAAAAGTTATATCCTTATGGTAACCTTCAGGGCCTAAGGCAGCCGCCCTGGCCTTCCTGCCCCAGGGCCTTTGCTCTCACTCTTCCTTCTGCCCGAAAAGCCCGTTGCCTCAAAATTTCTCATGGCTCTCTTTTTCACTTTATTCAGGTGTCAGGAAGATCTTTTTTGCCTAGTCTATTTATTTTTTTTTTTATTTTTTTTTTCAACATTTATTTATTTTTGGGACAGAGAGAGACAGCGCATGAACGGGGGAGGGGCAGAGAGAGAGGGAGACACAGAATCGGAAACAGGCTCCAGGCTCCGAGCCATCAGCCCAGAGCCCGACGCGGGGCTCGAACTCCCGGACCGCGAGATCGTGACCTGGCTGAAGTCGGACGCTCAACCGACTGCGCCACCCAGGCGCCCCTGCCTAGTCTATTTAAAATAGCCTTTCTTTCCCATCCCTGCCATCCCTGCCCTGCTTCACTGTCCCCATAGCAATAATCATACCTGACATGTAACTAGTCCTTTGAATGTTGTCTGCCTTCTCCCTTAGAATACAGCTCTTGGAGAACAGGAGCTTGGTTTTGTCTACCCTTGTTTCCCTAGAAAATGACCTGACATAGAGAAGGCCCCCAATAAAATCTAGTCAGTGAGTGAATCTATCCATTCAAACGCCCACCCACCTACTTTCTAATACGTTGTTTCCTTAATGGAATGTTCAAGGATGTAGTGAGCTCACCATCCCTGGAGATACCCAGATGGTGTCTGAACTACTCTTGACAGTTTTTTTTGTAGTGGAGATTGTGGTATTTGAAATGCTAGAGCACGGAAAGGAGGGCTTATGTCCTAAGATGCATGGACATCTATCTGCATGGAGAACCTCAGGGAGTGAGATCCTGTAGACTGTATCTCAAAGTTTCATGTGCATGGCTGGATTTTTCCAAAGAGAGAGCTCTAGAAATGTTTGCTGGCTATTCCTCAGACATTGTTGGAAATGCAGAAGATTCAGGATGAATCAAGGCAGACCTGGTCCCTGACCTGATGAAGGTCCAGGTCTAATGGGGACGTCAGAGGACGAGGAGTCCAAAAAGAATGCGTGGGGCTCACTGAGGAGTTCAGGGGGCCACGGCAAGGGCCCCAGAATCCGTCTTGGGAGTGGAGGAAGCGCCTTTTGCCTGAAAACATGAGAAACAATCTGGACGAGGTCAGGTTGGAGGTTGGAGACCAAAGAGGTCTAGACCCAGGGGCTAGCCTGGAAGATCCCCTCCCCAAAATGGCAGAAACGCGGGCCCAGAATGGCCCCATTGGGCAGACGATACCCACACTCTTAGGACCAAACTCTCCCTGCTCTGAAAAACCGGACTAATCATTTTCCCATAAGCCAAAGTCTGCCACCAGTCAAGACGCCAAACAGGGCCCACGGAAACGCATCATTAGCGCTCAGTGCCAATCTGCCCTTGTGAAAGTTAATGAGGACAGAAGACATCACAGGGAGACCCGTGCTTGGAGCGCCTGGAGCAGTCGCATTATTATGCACCGTTCAGAGCGCCCCAGAAACAAAGCAGAGACCACGCTTTGCTATTCCATGTGAGTGCAGGGGGTTTGTTTGTATAAAGTCTCCGGAGCCCCAAACGCGGAGGGCTTACCGTTTGCTTCATGGACCCTCCAGCCCACAGGAAAGGCTTTGCACCAAAAGACTCCCTTCCTCCCTTCCTCTGGTGGGAGCAGAGAGGACCCACTGAGAAGAGGCATCACGGGGGGACCTGCCAGAGCCCGAGGGCCCTGAAAGCCCACCCCGAGCGGTCTAGCCTAGTGCTCACCAGCCCAGTGATTGCAGAAAGTTGAAATTCTACGTCCCTCAAGTTTCTAACCAATAGAATGGATATGCGGGTTTCCTCCCCCGCTGACTTGTAGAGAAGAAATCTGAGGGTTTGCGTGGATGTGAAGCGTTGCCGTTTCTTCCCCTTCGGCCTCTGCTTGAGCTCTTAAAGCTGCAAATCTAGGCTCTCGGTAAAACAGGTCTCTTTTGAGGTAAAATAGGCCTCATTTACGAGGCACCCCTTATACTGGAATGAGAACCGGCTACCTACTTGGTGGCGCCCAGACCAAAATCCACCAGCCAAATCAAACCCCTGTTCAGGAATTCCCAGGGATTTCAGGATAATGACAGCAGAGCATTAAGCCAAGCGTGGCGTCCTTCTGAGTGGGGGGTCGTGCATCCAGGAAGCCGGCCCTGACTGGAACAGCACGTTCATAATATTGATGGGGGCGCCCGGGGGGCTCAGTTGGGTAAGCGTCTGACTTTGGCCCGGGTCGTGATCCCACGGTTTGTGAGTTCGAGCCTCGCGTCGGGCTCTCTGCTGACAGCTCAGAGCCTGATTTGCATCCTCCGTTTCCTCTCTCTCTCTCTCCCCCTTCCCCGCCCGCCCTCTTTCTCTCAAAAATAAATGTAAAAAAAAAAAAAAAATAGTACGAGTGTTCACTTTTGTACGATGGCTACAGTTATTACTACCATTATTTACTGACTTCTTAATTTGTGGTCAGATCCTCTTTCGGTGCGTGTGGTCTCATTCCATCTTAATAATACCCAGGAGATGCGCACGATTACCCTTCCCGTTTTCCGAACAAGGAAACCAGGTTTTGAGGCTTTGTGTGCGGTCGAGGGACAGATCCCGGGCTTGGGATTCCGGTCCGTATTTGTCTGTAACAGACACACAAGATTCCGGACGAGCACACCCAGCCCGCAGGCGGTCCGGGAAAGCCAGCAAGCGGGGCACGAGGGAGGTCTCTTCGGCGGGAGGAGAGGGTCCATGTGAGGAAGGTACCCAGGGACAAGAGTCATCCCTCAAAGGGGAATTCAACGCTGTGCTTCTCATCACGTCATTGTAGCTCACTTGTGGCTGTTCACAGGCCCGTGCACTAACCGCTCTACTCGGCGGTGGTCATTTTGACCCTGACCAGCGTCTCCTGCTGACACAGCCGGCCTGCCCTCTTTATCAGGCTCCCAAGGGAACACAGGAGGCAAGTGAGTCCAAGGTCAAGTTCGTCCCCTACAGAAGAACAAAGCAATTCCTTAATATGCAAAGGAAAGCTCCCTGGTCCAAGGGCAACAGGAGAGCAAATTCTAGGAGGGACGTGGCCTGGTGCCTTCCACTCTACCCTCCTCCCTCCGAGGGGGTGTGCCATCATTAATTGCTTCCGCCAAAAAAAAATTTTTTTTTTTTGATTAATAGTAGTATTTGTTTGTAGCAAGGAGAAAGACGTAGCAAAAAAAAAAAAAAAAAAGGAAAAGGCGTAAATTTGTTTAACCGCCTTTGAAAATGACCAGAGGAATGTGCACCTTGACTCAGTGGTACCGTTTCTAGGATTCGCAGCTAAAGATGAACAGTCACGGGTGCTCACCGCAACACCATTGACGGCTGGAATGTTCAAGTGTAAAGCCATAACTCATTCATGGAAACTTCATAAACTGAAATATGAAACCAACAAGAAACATGTGTTTTAAATTTCTTGAGTGATCCAAAAGCTCCTATGATCGGGGCGCCTGGGTGGCTCAGGCAGTTAACCATCCGACTCTTGCTTTCAGCTCAGGTCATGATCTCACGGTTGGGGAGTTCAAGCCCTGCATGGGGCTCTGTGCTGACAGCTCGGAGCCTGGAGCCTGCTTGGGATTCTCTGTCTCCCTCTCTGCTCTCTGTCCCTCCCTGCTCGCTCTCTAGCTCTCTCTCAAAATAAACTTTTTTTTTTTTTAAAAACAGCTCATATTATCATTTTGAATGAGAAAAGCAATGGTTCATAAGGTATAATTATAATTTTTGAAATAATCGCGGACTGCACATATATGCACAGAATTGGCAAAGGAAAACCACAAAATGCTGACAGCGGACAGACCAGTAGGTAAGACGACAGCTTGTTTTATTTTTACTCTTACTCGTTTCTGTATTTTCCAAAAGGTACTCGTTTGAAGGTTTAAGTAAGAAAAAGGAAGCTTATATAAACAACAACACAAACACGAGAGTTTACTAATTCCAGGGAAGCTGAATGGTAATAGGGAGTCAGGAGCAAAGCAGTAATTATTTAGTCTGGTGCTCCGGGGTCTCCACTGTTGAGCGCTCTGCTGTTGCTGCTGAAAAGGGCTTCTGCCCCTTGCAGACAGACACATCCTCCGCTGGAGGCCGTCCCGGGCCCTGCACACCTGCCCTCCAAGATTGCAACACGGGGCCGCCCAACAAAAAGCAATTGACGGTCTCAAGGAAACCAAACGCTTTTAGTTTCAACCATCGTATCTGATAAAATCAAAGTCAGAATAAACACCCTAGGGGAAAAAACCCAAGAATCTATATTTTATAAATTTTATGTTTTCTAGAGTATAAAGTGTTATATATTCCCTTCAGGAATCAGATAATATAAACTGACATTCATAAAAATGAGTTTAAATTTACCCTAAACTCCTCAACCTAGATATTAACATGTAGGCTGTGTGGTCTGCTTACGCCCTCTGAGCTGTGTGTGTGTGTGTGTGTGTGTGTGTGTGTGTGTGTGTGTTTCTTTGTGTGCATGCGTGCACAGGTACTCATTACATACACACGCACACCTTCACTAGTCACACATGTGCACGTCTATCCATGTAAATATATGCACATATATAAACCCACTACTTATCATAGAAACGGGGTTTTTTTTTATGTGCGCTGTTTTCTGTCTTTCTCCCCCAGGAACCTAGCAGTCATTCAACAAATCTCTGCGGAGCACCTACTATGTGCCAGATACTCTCCTGGGTGCTTAAAACAGATCAGTGAACAAAACCAACATCTTTGTCCTCACATGACTGACTTACTTTCTGAGGAGGCGACACAACATAAATGACAAGTCATAGAATAAGAGGGAAGGTGAAAAAAAGACCCACTGAGCAGAGCACTGGGGACCTGAGGTACAGTCAGAGGTGGGCAGCAGGCATTTTTAAAGAGAGCTGTCAGGTTAGGACCTTGAGAAGGATTCACTCGACCAAAGATCCTGACAGATGTAAGGGCATCAGAGACGGGAGTCGCCGGTGGAAGGCGGTCAAGCAGGGGACAGACAGGGCAAGGGCCCTCAGTGAGATGCGGCCGGGGGGCTCAGAAGACCAGGGGCCAAGGTGGGAGACAGAGGGTGACCCAGGGCAGGGGGGAGGGGAGGAAGAAAAAGAGCCTGGGGGTTGGGGGCGACGTCGGAGTGAAGGACTGTGTGGACTTTGTGAAAGCCATCGTTAAGGACCTTGGCCTTTCTGCTCAGCGTGGCAGGAAAGAATGCGGTGATTGATTGGGGATGGCGGCCATGGGTGCAGAAGTGAAGGCAATCGCACGTCGCGGTCCTCACCAACAATGAAGGTGGCATCCTTGGGCCCATCATCAGACAATTCTTGTCAGCCCACTGATTTATGGAAAGGCAGGCACGGCAGAGGAGTTCTGCAACGTGGGCCTTATATTTCAAACTTGGACGGAACAGCGGACGCTCCAACAGTTCATCCAAACACACCAGTGAAAGGTAGATTTCACCTTTTCCTGCAGTGATGGAAGGGGCGCAGCAGCGAGGACAGGGAGGAGAAGGCGCCTCTGGAAGGGACACGGGTGTTGGGGACCAGAGGATTGGCACACGGGTGTTTACGGGGGAGTACAAATCCTTCCGCAGTTCGCGGCTAGACATGGACACCTTCCCCGGCTGCCACCTGCCCGGCAGTTCGACCTGGTCAAGGACAAACGAAATGCTAGCTGGACTCACAGCCCTTCCGGCTTCCCAGTGCGGTTCCTCGCACCTGGACGGTCCCTGCACCCGCACCTGCTCTCCACGCCCCACCCCCCACCAGCTCCCTTCTCTCCGGCCACCCTTCTTCCTTGACTTCTGCCCTCACTGTGCCCTTCTTAGAATGCCCTTCCTCTAGACTCTGAGGTTGACCCACTTCAGGTCCTCGCTCAACACCATCTCATGGTGACGCTCCGTGACCACCCTACTTAGAATTCCAACAGGTGGCCCAGAACTCCCCACGCCGTCCCTGCTTGGTTTTCTTGGTAGCACCTATCAACAGCTGCCATGGCGCAGATATTACCTATTCTTTACTTTCCTCGACTAGAAGCACCACGAGGGCAGAGAATTTGCTCTATTTTATTCACGGTGGCAGCTCCAATGTCTAAAGCACATAGCATGTCCTCAATAAACACTTGCTGGATGGGTGGATGAGTGAATGGCTGTAAGGAGCCACGCATCGCACGGCTTTGCCTCTTTTGTGCCATCACAGACTCTGCGCTCTAGCAAGAATTCACAGAGGCCTTTTCCATAGTTTCTTGAAATGGGGGAGAAAGGGCTTCTGCGCAAGGCAATGAGATGGGCGGGTTTTCTGCATGCCACTCCAGAGAGGGGACAGTCAGGGACCAGACACCAAATGTTGCTACCATGCCGGGCTCTCTCACCCCATGGCCAGTCAGCTGAATCTACCAAATGGTCTTAATTACCACCTTTCTCCAACATTATGCTTCTCTTCCACCACCTCATCCTCCTCCGAGGCTCCCCAAATCCTCTAGAGTGTCCCCCTGTCCTCCTTCCACTATACCTACCCACCCAGGGGGCAACGCTTGTTTGGGCTTCAGCACTCTTCTTCATTCTTGAGGCATCACCTCCTCCAGGAAGCCCTCCATGACCATTCCAGTTAGGATTAGGTCCCCCTCTCCTGGACTTCCAAAATACTCAGGACCCCTCCTACCATCAGCACTCCACCACCGGGCTGAACTTGTATCTCTGTCCCCTCAAGGTCTCTCGCATGGTACCAAGCGACTTGAGAAAAATCACTTCAACGTGTGGTTCTTCTTATTCCCTAGAGCCTAGCATGATGCCTGGCACATATCAAGGGTACTAGTCACATTTAGGGAATGAACAGATAAACGAAGGAGAGTATGTGTAGGTGTTACTCTGGACTTCTTTGACGAAGAGACTACGGTCACTCAAGAAATTATTACTCCCTGCTCCCCTGGGTACGCTCAGCTTTAAGCAAAACCTTCTGTTGAGAAAAGATTAAATGGAAGACACAACAGGGGACAGATCTGGGGGATTCTGACATTCCTCAAATTATTTTACAGAGTTAAATCATGTGTTGAATATGTTTGGAACTTCAGACTATCAGATTTCTTAAAGCAATTGCCCTGTGCTCTGCTAGGCACATCGCGGGCGTCATCCTCGCGGGTCGAATAAGGAAAGGACTAGCCACTAGGATGGCCCCATAAGGATAGATCCCAGGCCACTGCCTGCCCACACAACAGGAGAGTGGGGGAGAATTGGCAATGACCGAGTTAACTCACTCCACATCAACAAGGCTTCAGTGGGACTACTCCCGTCCCCCGATGGAATCCATTGGCCAACACTTCTCTCTGGTGCCTCTTTGGAATTCCTGAACCAGGCAGGGGACAGGCAGGTTGAAAACGGGCACATTTAGATAGCAGAGGAAAGGTGATCTTGAGTCTCTGTTTCCTGGAGACAAGAAGTCCTGCTATTTCTTATAGAGAATCTGAATGAGTGGATACAAAGGAAATTTCCTCTTCTCTACAGGCAACTTTGCATTAGGAGGTTTTCTTATCACAGCAGGATCTGTCATGTGTTTGTCTCAAATTCACTTGGCGTGGTTTCCTGCATGCAATCGGAAAAATAAAAGTAATCTTTTGCATAAGATATTTGCATACAAATTATATTTGGCACTTTTATAACCTACTAGAGAATCTTCGAGGCTCTCTGATGTGGCACAGTGTAATCTTATAATGGAGAACAACGCAGTTTTCTAATAACCAATTGCTTTTTTCACAGATGGATCTGTAAGGGAGTTCTAAGAAGGCAAAAAAAGAAAAGAAAAAAAAAAACACAAGAACAAAAATAAACCAGGTCTGAAACTCTGACAGCTTCTTCCAATGAAAGGTAGTTAAATAGGCCTTTGAATTACCGGATCTTACACTGCTGATTGTTTTGCTTCAAGAATGAGTTTTACAAACATTTCTACACAACAACATTATTGGAGAAGCAATGCTGAGACATCTCAGTAATGATTGTGGAAGGAGCCCTGGGCCTTCACTAAATTCAAGGCAAAAGCATTGCTCTTCTGCAAAACTAGGCGGATCCCATCTTGAAAAGATGCCACTTTCGAATTCTGATGTTAAGTACACTGAGAGAGAAGGAACGTAGACAGAGCGATGGGCTTGGAGCTCACAGCCACATAGAAGGAAATTAGAAGCAGGACTGAGTGCCAGATACTGAGTTTTCTGCATACCAATCCGCACAAGTCTCAAAAGATCTCCATCCTGGGGCGCCTGAATGGCTCAGTGGGTTGAGCCTCCAACTTTGGCTCAGGTCATAATCTCGAGGATCGTGGGTTCAAGCCCCTCGTTGGGCTCTGTGCTGTCAGTGCAGAGCCTGCTTTGGATCCCAGGTATCTCTCTCTCTCTCTCTCTCTCTCTCCTCTCTTTCCTCTCTTTCTTCTTTCTCTCTCTCTCACAAATAAAAAATAAAATAAAATAATCAGTACCCTGCCCACAGTGCCTGCTGCATCGTGGGCCTTCAAGTCCCTGTGGAATAAACACGTGAGTCGATCAATGCATTTTAGAAAACTGACACCAGGAGAACAACCTTGACCAAAAAAAAGTCATGCTGGGCACAGTTCTGTTAACACAGAAGGTTTTCCAGTGCCTCTGGCTTCCTCCGTTGATGGAGGCATGTTCTTGTAGCCACAGAAGGAAGAATGGGAACGGAAAATGAACAGTAAAGGAGACCAGTTCTTTCTTGAAGTGAAGACATATGATGACCTTCATGGGCCATAAATACTTCTGCCTTCATGGCCCCTTCTTCCATAAAATACTATTAAAAATTATATTATACAACTGAGTTTTTAAAGAAGACCAATATAACTCAAGTTGGATTTTTTTTTCCCTCTGATTTTAAGAGAAAGTAAAAGGTTTTTACGGGCCTTTAAAGGTACTGTGGGTCCCAGGCACCCCAGGCCCCATACCCGCTGTGCCTGACAGAGAAGGCGGCCAGGACGGTGTCTTGTGAAGACGCCATTGACTGGAAAAACCACACACAGAAATGCTAACCTCAGTCCACATGCCTGCAAGGCTGGGATCCTTACAACACCGGCCAAACACTACAGAGATAAATACCCAACAGTTCAGTTAGGATTATGCTTGGTTTCAGATACTAGAGACCCATCTACAGTGGCTTGCCCAAATCGAAAATTTTCATTTGAAATAACTCCAGATGAGGGCAGTCCAGGATTGCAGAGCTACTCGTGGGAGGGGGGGCGGGGTGCATAGAGAACCCATGCTTCTTTGACTTTCCTCTCTGGTGTCCTTACCACGGGTCTTTGCTCCTCATGGAGGGGGAAGGTATCCCATCTTTTTTCCAAGCAAGATTAAGAGGAAAGGGCCAAGGCTCAGGGATAAAAGCCTTCACCTCCAGAAGCTTGGTTTTGCTGGAGAAGGAAACCTTCTGCGGGCCTGAACTGGGTTTCATGACATCCCAGAGAATCTGGAAAAGTAAGTGCAGTAAAACCTTGGATGGTGAGTAACTTGTCCTGTGAGGGTTCTGCAAGATGAGTAAACATTTCTAATAAATTTTAACTTGATAAACGAGTGATGTCTGGAAACACGAGCGGTATAGGATACCGAACATCACCTGATCACAACTGAGCCAACGGTTCTCTCTGGGTCTCTCTCTCTCTCTCTCTCTCTCTCTCTCGGTCTCCGGGATTGTGGGTGATCACCTCCCATGCTTGGATACTTGGTCCCAGGCCACGGTGTTTGGCAGAAATCAGTAAATTTTCAGGACATTGGAAGGTGCCCACAGCTGGCACTGTTGTATTTTTTGTCACTTCCAAGCACCTGTGGACAGTCCTTTGCTTTTCCAGACAAGGGTGAGCTTAGGAACGCTTGCGTCATTCTAGGTCGCTGGACAGGCTCCTCGTTAAAGTTGCATGAAGAGAAAAAGATTCCATTGAGCCAACAGATAGCAGTGATTTGGTTAGTGATTGTGAAAGTCACAATAGCCCTCCTCTCACCTCCCTGACACCAGCCACAAAGGCTTTCAAAAGGAAGCACAGGTTAATTTGCTTATTTTTCTTTATATTTTGTGTTTTCTTATTTTGTTGTTTTTTATTTATTTATTTTTTTAAATTTTTTTTTCAATGTTTATTTATTTTTGGGACAGAGAGAGACAGAGCATGAACGGGGGAGGGGCAGAGAGAGAGGGAGACACAGAATCGGAAACAGGCTCCAGGCTCTGAGCCATCAGCCCAGGGCCCGACACGGGGCTCGAACTCCCGGACCGCGAGATCGTGACCTGGCTGAAGTCGGACGCTTAACTGACTGCGCCACCCAGGCGCCCCTATTTTGTATTATATTACAGTATTAATCCTTTTTATATGTGTAGTTTCGGGTCGTGGAACAAGTCATCTGAGTTTCCATTATTTCTTATGGGGAAATTTGCTTCGATATACAAGTGCTTTGGATTACCACCGTGTTTCTGGAACGAATTATGCTTGCACACCAAGGTTTTACTTTACTTTCAAGTGGGATCATTGCTTCCCCCAAACAAAACCAGGTTCGTAGGAAAAGCGTTAAGTATAAGGGAGAAAGGTGGGGACTGAGTAGGCAGTCAGCAGTGTTGGCTTCAACAGCCATACTTCCTATAAAACAAAACTCTTCAGTCCTAATGAATGATCAAATCTTTTTAATTGTTTTATGTTTTTTGTATTTTGAGAAAGAGAGAGAGAGTGAGCAGGGGAGGGACAGAGAAAGAGGGAGACACAGAATCTGAAGCAGGTTCCAGGCTCCAAGCTGTCAGCACAGAGCCCCACGCGGGGCTCGAACTCACGAACCATGAGATGAGGACCTGAGCCAAAGTCCTGCGCCCCTGAATGATCAAATCTTTGGAAACACAGCTCAGTTCAGGAACGTTTGAGTCTAACAGAAAACGGGGAGGGAGTTTGCAGGTTTTCACCAGGAGGAGAAAATCTGGGCCAGCTGCCCTCTGTCAGCACCTGGGCGAAGTAAGAAAATGGCGTGATGTCATGCTGCCTATTTGCTAACTTTTCTGCAGCAACCGCTTCCCCAGGCTGTATTTATTTTTACAGATCACTTATTTGCTAGTACAAGACACTGGCCTTGTCTTTCTAGGCCAGTAAAAATAGGCCTGGCTAAATCTTACCAACTTGCTAATTTTTACCTCAAGTGCTATTCCCTCAACAAGAACACTGCTGGACGCACAGCCCAGCAGGCAGAAGATGCCTCGGGGTGCCCTCCTGACCCGGCTACCCGAAGCTCAGCTCATCGGGGCCTCTTCCAGCGGACGGCAAGATACACTTGAACCCTCGCTCCTGAGCGCCATTCTCGGTCATTAACGCACGCAGCCTGTGTTTGTGAGTTGAACTTGGAACGTGGCTCAGCAACGCACCCAAGCTGTTCTGATCTGGTTTGCTTTCTTTTCGTGCTTCCAAAACCGGGGGCAAATTTGCCCCTCCCCCTCCCCTGGGGACATCTGGCAACAACCGGGAGTATTTTTGGTGGTGCGGCTGCTACTGGAATCTAGGAAGCAGCGGTCAGGGATGATGCGACATACGCATCCGACAGTGCACAGAAGTGCCCCCCACGACGAAGAACGATGCAGCCCCAAATATCCATAGCGCCGAAGTTGGGAAACCCTACTTTACTTGAATTGGCACAAAATCTTGTGAGGTAGGAGCCCAGACCTCAGAGAGACTAACGGTCCTATTAGGGGTCAAGGACCCCATCAGTGGAAGAGCAGGGACTAGAATCTGGGTGTGAGGCCAGAGTCCATGGTCTCAGCCACCCAATTTTGGACACCTTCACACCTTAACCGTAGGCAGGGCTGCCTTCTCTGACTCATGCACCCGCACTGGGCTTGGCAACTCCTACTTGGGATTTGTCTGGTAGCAGTTTGATAACCTAGTAGCAGCCCGAAATTGGGATTTATTTTAAGTTATATCTTTACTCCTATTCTTTTCCTTCTTTAGTCCTCTCAGCTGTCTAACCACATGCCCGGTGGTTAATCTTAATCTCCCACATTTTGAATTTTAGCCGCTGGTCGTGAGGACTTGAACTTAGCCTCACCGTCCTCACCTGTAAAAGGCTTCCGGAATTTCAGGCTTACAGGGGGGATTAAATGAGATACGGTGTGAGCACTGCGCCTGGGCCAATGGTGACCGGCCGGTAACACATCAGCTGTCTGTCCGATCCCTAGTCTTCTGGCCCCAAACTGGCTCAGGTGACAGGTGAAATGGAAGTTATTCCCATGCGTCAGAGATCATTTTAAGGCTCTTAGATTAGGATTGTGGTTTTTCTTTTGCTTTAACTTTGTTGATTCTGGCACGCTGTGAGAAAGGCAGCTTCTGTTATGCCACAACACACACACACACACACACACACACACACACACACACACACACACCAAAAATGTGACATCCTATACTTACCATTACTAAGCAGGTTTCATTCTGATATTTTCTAGCTCAGTTTTTTAAATACTGGTTGTAACACACTGCATTTATTTTACCCACAGGTTAAGAATACTAGATGTTGTAGGATTCCATTTATATCTTAGAGATAAAACTATGTGGGAGAAAGCAGATAAATCATTTTGCAGGACCACGGGGGGGAACGGATAGCAAAGGGGCTGGAGGGAAATTTGGGGTGATGGAATGTTCTAGATCTTGATTGTGGTGGTGGCGACAGGGCAGTGTACATTTGTCAAAATTGATCAAACTTTACAAATAAAGAGTGGATATTATGTTAATTGAAATGCCATAAATGCTGATTGTTTAAGACTATGGTGACGGTTAGTGAAACGCCAGTGTTGTACTTGATTTGGAATTTCCTCACATTCAAATGACCTAGGAATACGCAAATTAACCATCAAAGAAGCCAAGCACCATACACCTTTATTGGCCAGCCATCAAAATAGATACCCATCACCATCAGAACATATACCAGGGCCTCAGAACCTTACTCAGCAATCACAACCATACTCTGAATTAGAAATTGTTTTAGGAATTTTAGAGATGAGGAAATGGAGGCACGCACGGGCAACGTTACTTGTCCAAGTTTATGTAGCTAATAAGTGGTTAGAAGGGGGGAATCGATCTCCGGTCAACTGTGACATAAGAATACCTATTCGGTCTTTATCTAAACACTCGGAATCCCTGAGTGGGAGAGGTTAGGTGGGGATTGGTTGCCAGAAAGACCAAGAGATATGAGTAGAAGATTGGAACTTTCCCACCCCTGACCTCTGGGAGGGGAGAGAGTAGAAATGGAGTTCAATCACCAATGGCCAATAACTTAATCAACCGTAGTTAGGCAATGAAACCTCCATAGACACCCCTCCGTGACAGGATTTGGAAAGGGATTAGTGAATACTTTGTGCTCCTGGGAGGGTGGTGTGCTCTCACACTCTGCCCTACGTATCTCTTCCATTTGGCTGCTTCTGAGTTGCTGCCTTTATAATAAACTGGTAACAGTAGGCAAAGGGCCTTCCCGAGTTGTGGGAGTTGACCTAGCAGATCAGGGGTCTTGGGAATCTCCAATGCATAGCCAGTTGGTCAGAAGTGTAGGCAGCAACCAGCCACGGGGCACTCGTGTGGGATTGAACCTTCCACCCGAGGGGTCTGTACTGACTCTAGGGACTTAGCTTCAGAATGGAGTTGTAAGACGCCCAGTTGGTGCCAGAAGTGGTTGCTGGGATGGAAAATATATACACACACTTTTTGTGTCAGAAGTGTTGCGAGTGAAAATGAAGCAGACGGGTTCCATGGCCCACTGTTTAACCCTGGGGGGGGGGGGGCAGGACCTCCCGGGCAGAGGAGAGCCTTTATTTTCTATTCCCTCTAAGCACTCTCAGTCTCTTAGCTGCAATGACTATTCGTCATTCTTAAATGTTGGATCCAATCTGCTGCTGCCACTCGAAGAAATAGATCTTAGATGTTTTGACAGATGTTAGATGTTACATATCAAATAACAAACACTGCAGCACCAAAGCAATATCATATCAGTTTGATTTTCCCTAAGAAGGCTGATGGATAACCACAAACAAAAATCTTTTTTCAACAAATTTAAGGGACCTTCAAGCAAAGACCAAGGTCTCAGCATTTCCAGTCTTTCTAGAAAACTCTGGTTTCACCCCACCTGCTAGTTGATAAATAACACCTAGACAAAGGCATTTACTGAACCATCATGTCTCTGACAAAATTTCCCATGCCGCCATTGCTAAAGAAGACAAATTAAGGGATCGGGGCTTTAAAGGTGCGCCGTGGCTCAGGAGGGGGGAAAAGGACGAAGATATTATACAATTAGAAGAACAAGATTAAAAGAAGAAAAATCCCCTCGTCTTACCCCGAGAATCACGGTGCCGCCTCCTGATGCATTTCACCACTTGGTCTCTTTCCCCACTTGTAAGATTATATCAGCAATAGCTAATAACCATAGTTAATATCAGTGCAAACCCAATTGAATTTAGGGGTTTAAATGGAAGGCCTACTATGGATTTTAGCTCACAGACATTTATTTTCCCTTCTACCCTTGGACGTATGAAGCATCAGCCAGCACAGATTCAGCACTAATGATTGATGTTCGTTTCTAATATTTAAACACCGGAAATTTCACAGAGCCAGAGTTTCAGCTTTTCTCTAACCGAACACACAAAACCAAAAACCCTGGCAGTTTAGCAACTCTTAGCTGCACGTTTCTGCATGGCGACACTTGGCTGCCCCATGAACTGGGGTTCCTGGCCTCCACTACTGCCACAGCTGGCCCAACCTCCCTTACTGACATTACTTGTGTGGCCCCGGAGGCATTTGAATTAGGCCTTCAGTTTAAATGTGGCCGTTACTAATTATCTTAGTAAAAAAGCCCCCCAAATTCATGCTGTCTCTTATCACTGACAGAATGTCCAATGACACAGTGAGAAAGCCCACCTGTTATTCTCACTGGCACACTAAGCAAATGCAGCCAACATTGTCCCGTTGCACAGCAAGGAACACCAAGGCCAATGACAGCAATGCCATTACTCAGTGTAGTAGAAACAATGCCCGTTTCAGAATTCTGGCCAGCTCAATTCAAGGCCATTCCTACTTACTGGGTGGGAGAATTTGAGTAATTATTCCCCCTGTTCTGTATTTCAGCTTCCTCTTCCTAAAATAATACCCACTCGTGTGTAGGTGAAAGCCAAATGAGATAATTTATTAAAAATCTCTGGAAAATAGCAATTTCTCATTAAGTGTTAATTCCCTTTGTCTCTCTTCTATAACATGGACACTATGGTAATCTCACAAAATAAGACCAGAAGCATCTTTCATTTTAAACATAGTCTCTCATTTCATGCCATCATGGAGGAGAGGCGCTTGATATGGGAAGAACTCCAAAGCTGAAGTATTTTTACAGTTGTCAAAGAACTTTCATACCTACGACTTCATGTGGTCTTGGCCAAATGCACAAGAGAATCGCTGCTGTTATTTTGTAGATGGGGATATTGGGTCAAGAGTCTGTATTTCAGCCATCTCCGAAACTTTTCCAGTTCTTACTCTCTTTTAGGGCAGGCTACAGGGCATTTAAAAAATATATTTATTACTATCCCATTTCATTGAGACAAGAACCCAAGAATCCACAGAGAGGTTAAGTGAGTTGCATGGAGTAGCACAACCACGCAGTAACTGAGAGGCTCCCAGATGGAAATTCTTGAATCCCACCCATCAGTTCCTAAAGTGGGATCCTTAGAACCCCAATCCCAAAAGATGCTCCAGGGAAAAGAGCTCTCCTACATTTCAGAAACTATTGTAGTATCTACAATAAACTTGAAAATAGTAAAGACAATGAAGAGTGTGATATTGGAGGATGCTTGGTTTGATCTACACATTTAATACTTGCAACGCCCTAAGTGGAAACCTGCCTTCCAGAATTTGTGAGTTGGGATCTGCAAAAAATAAAAACAAAACACACACACACACACACACACACACACACACACACGCAAATACTCATCAACTCCCTCACTCCAACAGTGGTGTCTACTGTCTTTTTGACTGGTCAACACCAGAAGTTTTGCTAATTAGCATAACGGATGTTAGAAGTGGTTCTTCTTGCTGAACAAGGGGGTGTCCAAGAATACGGCTAGAAACAGAATAGCCGGAAATGCTGTAGACATTCTGATCCCTTTCAGGATTAGGGAGGAAGACTCCCGCAGACCCAGAGCACCTCCACCTGGCAAAATGGCGGCCTTGCAGGCTTAGGATTCCCCATTGGTCCTCTTTCCAGTTGCTAGCTGGGAGACTCTCCCATCTCCCACTAGAACCTTAGCTCAGTCTTGCTGCTAGGATGCTGCCCCGTGTGTCTCAGGAAAATCTGTACTACGCAAAGCCATCAGAGCATCTGAACGTATCAGGAGCTCATCACTCGGGCCACATCACTGTTTCTGCCCCTGATGGCGAGGTACTGTTAGCAGGTGCCTGAAAATTTGACGCGACTGCATTGTAAGCAACTATCCAATGGCCACGTGTGACAGCCAGGAGAACTGCCTTCACCTACCTTTAGTCACTGAAGGCTACTGATGCCAGCCAAACTGGTGTAAGTCCAGTTACAACAAAAATTCTGCATCTTGTGGCCTCCTCTAGACTATTACATCATGTTTACTCTGCTGGGCTCCAAGAAGTTGGCAAAGGCACTGGTTTGACTCTCCATTTACCAACGATTCACTTAAGGACAAAACTCCCCCATCCCCGGCCCCCCCCCCCCCTACCCCCCCCCCCCTCCCGACCCGAACTGGCACCCCCTGGAATGCACTTGAGGAAATCCTGGTCTAGCCCTGTCTGACCCCTTCACTATTAACTGACATTTCCTCCAGGCAAGGAGAGGACCAGAATTAGACACTGGGCTTTTGAGGACTTCAAGAGCAGACTTCTTCCCATTGTTCTATCCTCTTTTCTTCCTTCTCTGAGTAAATCACAGGATCATCAGAAACCCTATTGAAGCCTCTCTAGGACCGCACTGTGATCTCTATCTTCAAAGCCATCCTGCTAGGCCTCTGGCTCACAATTTGCATGACAGCTGAAGGAAAGTAAATTTGGGGGCTGGCTTCCTTTGATAACCAAATGCGTCTCTTTCTTTCTTTGTTAGGAAGGTACAACTTTAAAAGGAATTCAGTGATGAGGAAAATAATTCTACAGTATTTAGCGCGGTGCAGTCACCGTGACATTTGCTCAAAATAGGAACTGCGCCCAGTGTCTTCAATAGAGGTCAATTATTGAATGACTGGACTGGAGGGTTTAAGAGGCGAGCAACAGTTCTGGGCGGGAGCCCCACGTGGAAGCAGGAAAGAGGCAGAAAAGACACCTGAAGCATAATCCTCTGTCCTGCTCACCCTGCCCTTTCTTCCAGGGGCATCTTCGGCACAGGACCGGCCACAGCATTTGTGAGCCCAAGTGCAAAACAAAAACGCGCTTGTTCAAAAAGCAGGAAAGACCTGCCACTTAAGGAACTGAAATGTAAAGTGTTTTCCTTTCTTCCTTCCTCGCTCTCAACCTGTCACTGTGTTTGTCACTTGCTATTAATGTGATCGTAGGAAAAATTAACATTCTGAGTGAGTAGCAGGGGTTTTACTGGTCCCCTTCCTATTGTGCCGTCTCCATCTTAAACGTTAATATAAGAACATTTAATTCACATGCTGAATCACCAAAATCGCACGGCTCCCATTTTGTGGCTCCAACGGGCTCATCTACTTTGTTCTTGCCCCGAACAGGGGAAACACCGCACAAAGTGAACACGGTGATTTTTATTTCATTTTATGATCACATCTTATGCATGTACCTTCTAGCAACAATACCGTAGCTTAGGTTTAATGATGGATAAGGAAGGACTGAAGGCAAAAGCCACTATGGGTTGCCCTATCTTTCCTTTTCCTTCTAGGTCATATAGGAAAGCAGCAGGAGAAATACGAGGTACCTTCTTTGGTTGTCCAGGTTTCTTAGAATAACATTGTTTTCTTTCTGCGTTTGAAGCAAGTTCAGGTTCAGAGGGAAAGGCTCCCTGGTTCACAGGGAAAGGGCCCTGCTTACTCGGTGATGGATGTAACACACTTATCTTGAACTTGCTTTGGGTCTCACTGAACTCCCACACATCGGGGGGCTTCTGGAATTGTGTGTTCATGGGGCATCATGAGTGCTACTCGCACACAAGGCATCGAGGGCCAGCGAGTGGACACTCATACCTCAGCTACCTTCCCTGCCGATAGACATGCTCCACTGTCCCACTGGACTTTACTTACAAACACACGTTCAAAGATGAAAAAAAAGGACAAGAATATCAAGATGGCTACAGTAAAGCAATAAACCGAGTACAGGGCCCTTCGGAGCATGGATCCCTGTGTGAATGCATGGGTTGTACCCATAAAACCGTCCTGCTGTAAAATACAGACCTGGGGGCTTACACCCTAGAGCCTACATCTGGGGCTGTGGCCAAGGCAGAGACAGAATAGGGGACAGAGGGTCTCACATTTTCTCTGTCCACAGTGCTCTTAAGATCTCAGGAATTTCTTCCTAGCGCTCTTAGACCAAAAGAAATACTCAGCGGTTCCATTTACCAAGTTGCTAGGTTCATCCAAAGAATTTCAATATTTAGGTCCTGACAACTTAGTAGCCATTTAAAAAAAATACACCGAAATCGAAAGAAAAAAATATTTGTATTTTATTCTTAACTACTCACAATTCCTTGCTAAGGGGATGTGTGTGTCTGCCAGGCCCTCGGGAATAAGACTGGATTCCCACCCCCACCCTCACGTCCTTGTCCACATGGATTTTCACGAAGTGCTTCTGCTTTTTTATCAGAGCAGCTACCCAAAACCCAGCTTCACAACAGTGGCGTCACAGAAGTGAATTTGGTGTGATCTGATGTTGAAATTGAACAGCCTCTGGCCAGGAGTCATTCCCGTGGGTCCAATACATGTGGAGTATCACCTTCTCCTGCAGAAACTTGATCTATCCCACAGCACCTCTGTGAGTTCCCTGTGGCACCCCACGGCACCTTAGCACACAGAGTGGGAAACACAAGCAGAAGAATGCGGGCGCTAGAGCTAGACTGTTCTGGAGACCAGTCGCTCCAAGTCTCAGCGCTTTAGGCCCTACGTCATAAAATGAGGCAGAGGCTAGCCACCTCACAGGCACGATGTAAGGATTATGTCAGCGCACAGGAGTTCCAGAAACGTTAGGGCTTACCTCTCTATAAGAGAGGTAGCTTAGGTTTAATGATGGATAAGGTAGGACTAAAGGCAAAAGCCACTATGGGTTGCCCTACGTTTCCTTTTCCTTCTAGGTCATATAGGAAATCAACATGAGAAATAATACAATGCACTTCTTTGGTTGTCTGTGTTTCTTAGAATAATATTGCCTGCTTTCTGCATTTGAAGCAAGTTCAAATATTAGGGCCGACCTCTCTGTAGGAAAGAGGTTACTCGTCCGAGGTAGAGCCCAGATCACGTACACCATGATTTAACGATGCACCTGCTGTGGTCTCACTTTCCATTTCTTTATTTACAAAGTGAGTATTTATTGAGCACGCACGAAATTCACTAGGAATTTTGTTTGGTGCTGAGGGTACAAAGC
Source organism: Herpailurus yagouaroundi (assembly GCF_014898765.1). NCBI lineage: Eukaryota > Metazoa > Chordata > Mammalia > Carnivora > Felidae > Herpailurus > Herpailurus yagouaroundi. Next base: position 5,090,393 of record NW_024412463.1, on the reverse strand, counting down.
TAAGCCCAAGAGATGGAACATTTTCTCTCAGGGAACTTGAGAAGCATGGAAAAGGCAGGCAATTTACTAACCACATGGAAATGTTCACGCACAGCACCCATTAATGTTTAGAATGGGGCTTCCTAAAAGCTTATGACTGGTGACTTTGTCCGGTCTGGGGGTCTCAGGAAGGAACTTCGACAGGCTGGTGTTTAAGTTGAAGTCTGAAGGGTCAGTTTTGCAAGAGTGGAGGAAGGTAAGATTTTTCTGGGCCAAAGGGACAGACGGCAGAAACAACGACCTCTGCGGCGAGAGGGCCCAGGTCCTGCTGAGCGTCCCGTTCACGGAGAACATTGATTTCACAGGTAACACGGTAGATGGGAGACACGTGCAGTAGCGGGGAACCTAAGCCATCAGCTGGTTGAGGGCACAGGTCATATAGCGCAGGACCCGACAAGCCTTTCCCGCAGAGGGCGTATGGCCCTGCCACAACCACTCAGCTCTCTGGGTGTCACACAAAAGCAGCCACGCTAATATATAAAGAAATGGGCACGGCTCTGTGCCAATAAAGCTTTATTTACAAAAGCAGGAAGGAGGTCGACTCTGGCCAGATGCAGACCCTTTCTAGAGAGGGCTCCCGCGTATGCTGCGTTGGTGGTGCCTACAGAGGGTAACTACCTACCGAAAAAACAAACAATCAAAGCCGATTCTTCGCCTCTTGGGGTTTCCAGGGTAAACAAGCAAACGAACACAACATGTAAGCAACCTAGAGCCATACAGAGGCGCCCTCGTGGTCTGGCAAAACTCAGAGCAAAAAATACCAGTCTTTGCCCACCTCCAACATCTTAAATCCCCCCAAGAAACTCCTGCCTTTCAGCGGAGGGAAATGCAACGGTACCAAAGGCCAAGGAAGAGACGGTTGCTCAACAGTAAGGATGAGAGGACGCTGGGGCAGGCGGGGCGGCAGGAGGCCAGACGGCTGGTGGCTCGGTGCTGATTCATTAACAACACCAGCTGGACTCTGGCTCCGTCCTCGCCCTGCCTGACTTCTGCAGACTGTGCTCTGCTTTCACAAGTAGCTCCTGGCTGGCGGTTTCCTATTAAAAAAAGAGCAGCACAGGAGGCCCTGGGACTTCAGGCATCTTAGAGAAACAAAGAAGGTCAAACTGAGTCCCTTCCTAGTCGTCATGGCAACAAAGAAACTATCGCAGAGGCACCGAAGCGGCCACGCAGGAGCTCACTTCCAAGCCACAATCACGACACATGTCCCCTTCCTGTGTGCAACCCACGTGCAGAATCGCCCTCCTACCTGTGTGCCCGAATCCCTGCATCTCCCGGCGTCCCGACTCCTCCTCCTGACTTCCTGGGGGTGTCTTGGTTAAGAACACCTTGCTGATGGCCGCCAGGTGCCAGATCTCACCTGCTGGGAACTCTCCGTTTCTATCTCCGCGGGGGTGGGGACGGGGGGGAATGTTAAAGAATTTAAATTTTAAAGAATTCCATCCTTAAAATGGAATTTTATAACGCCTGCATCAGAATTACCTAGAGGTGCTGATTGAAAATGCACAATCGTGGGCTCCGCCCCAGACCTACAGAATGATCATCTTCCGCCAACGTTTGATAACTGCAAGTTCAGTGGGTAGAATGCACGTGGCATCACCCTATTCAGCACAGCTGTAGGCAAATGCTTAGCGCGGGTCCTGCCTTGGCTGAGTCAAATCATCACAGATTGAGCCAACGAGCTCACTCTGAACTCAGCCAACTGTTGACTTTCGTCAGAAGATGGGCAGTCTAACTTCCAATGTTTAAACAAAAGAACTTAAGACCTTAACACGAATGGAAAGGATTGAGTTGGCTGGGAATCTGAAAATGGGTGTATTTTTTCCTGGGACTACAGGGAAGAAGAGACTGTTAGTACAGTTGACCCTTGCACAACTCAGGAGGAAGGGAGACTGACCCCCCACTCAGTTGAAAATCGGAGTATAAATTTTGGCTCCCCCAAAACCTAACGCCTAACAGCCGTTAAGTTTTGGATTCTGTTTGGATTCTATTTCGGACTCTGTGTCTCCCTCTGTCTCTCTCTCTGCCCCTCCCTGGTTCTGTCTCTCGCAAAAATAAACAAACACTAAAAAAAAAAAAAAAAAAAAAAAAAAATTATCTTCTGGCCCTTTAAAGAAAAGTGTGCAGCATGTGTTAGGGATTGATACAGCTGGCTCAGGAATCAGAATGTCTGGGTTCCAATGCGGGTCGACCAGTTAGTGGCTATTAAAAGTAATTAAGCAAGGAGAGCACTAGGGTCCTGGTAGCCTCCGTAAGCAAAACCAAAACATAAGCAAACCAAAGGTAAGCCAGAGCCAACGCATGGGACCCCGAGGAAATGACATGTTTAAGAACAGCCAATCACAAGCAGCTTTCCCAAATAAAACAACCACTTAAGCTAGAGTCAATCAGATAATTTCCTTGCTTTGCTTCCACATCTTGTCTATAAAAATCTCTTGCCAGGTCCTGTGTCTGGAGCACCTCTAATCACCTTTGGCTTGGTGCCACCCGATTCCAACAAATTTTGCTCAAATAAACTTGAAAAGATTTTTTGTTCCGTTTTGCAAATAAACTTGAAAATTTTAACACGCCTCTTCACCTCCTAGCAAAGCTAAGAGATCTTGGGCATATTATTTAGATGACTCAGGCTCCTTAAGACTCAGTTTCCCCATCTATAAAATGGGGACAAAAATTATACTTACCTCATGGACCTGTTGTGGAGATTAAATAAGAGAATACAAGTAAAGCACTTAGAATAATAGTGCTTGACAATAAATAAGAAGCATTAGGATAACCTAACAGAACTCTCTCTCTCTCTCTCTCTTTTTTTTTTTTTTGTCATATGTTTCATTTTCCAAAAGTCCTAGGGGCTCCTGGCTGGCTCAGTCAGTTGAATGTTCGTCTCTCGATTTTGGCTCACGTCATGGTCCCAGGGTCGTGGGATCGAGTCCCACTTGGGGGGCTCCACGCTGAGTGTGGAGCCTATTTAAGATTCTCTCTCTCCCTCTGCCCCTCTCTCCACTTGCACTCTTTCTCTAAAAAAAGAAAACCAAATTAAGTCCTAAAGGAGGCTCTGATTTTTAGTTACCTACATTCAGCAACATTTCTTTACACACTCATTAGCTTTAGACGTGCTCCAGGAACTCTGACTTCATTAAAATTATAATTATTTAACTCTGTTCCTTTTATCTCCTTCTTCCACTTAAGCCCCCATGTTGGCAGCCGAGACCTTGGGAACCAGGGAGAACTTCTTACGAGACAGTTTTGGGAGAAAAGGAAAATAAAACAAAAGCCAGCTAGAGTAAGGACAACAAACGGTGAGGGAATGCTCAAATGTGTGTGGCGAACCAAATTTTAAAAAGACGAATATGAATCTACCTGGGAGAAGGCAGATGAGCTGACGTAATGGGAGAAGCAGCCACACACAACACAGAACACACACGCACCCCAACAAAGCACGAAGTCACTTACGTGTCCCTAACCCACCAATTAATCCTCGGCTGAATTTAACCCTCCTCCCCCTCCCAGTGTTTCCCCACCTCTGAGACAAACACATCCTAACCAGCAGTGTCCTTGGAGATCCCAACTAACTCAGATCCAACTGGGAATCTAGCTCGGCAAACTTGCATTTTAGCAGGGCCTTTGGGGTTTCACTGGTCAATCTCCCATTTTTGGAAATTATGCACGTTTCGGAGGAAGCACAAATGAAAGTGAATCTTTTTCTGGCCCTTGCTTGGTGTTGAGTAAAATTCACATCTTTCCCTAGAAAATACAGGATAGGATTTTCTAGGGAAAATAATAATTTTAGCAGGGCCTACCTCAGTACCTGGCACTGAGAAAGTATACAATCGATAATAACTTGCCTCCCCTCGTAGAAAGAATCCTATCCCCAGGATAGGAGTTTATTCAACCACCCAGTCAGTCATCACATATTTTTCAAGCATGAGCTATGTGTAAGGCACAGTTCTCGTGCCTGGGAAACAGGATTGCCATATTTAGCACAGAAAAATTCGGACCATCCCAACAAATTTCAGTCTAAGATATGCAATGAGCCATTTTTAGTGTAATGACATCTCATGCAATGTTTTGGATATACTTACACTAAAAGAACAGTCATTGTGTATCAAACTTAATCGATGCCCTACACTCTATCAAGGAACACTACTGACGACAGAGTGGTGACCGACATACACAGAACCCCGCTTCCCATGCAGTCATAGACATTCCAGCCTCGGGAGCTCCCGGGATTTAATTCCCACCTGGAAGCTCCCAGGGGGAAAGCCTGGGGACTAGAATGACCGTCTCTTCAGAGGCACATGGCCCACTGGGGACCCATTTAGCAGATGTCACTCTGTGTTACAACTGCAACTTTATTTCCTTGTCATACTCCTATGCACTTGAAGTCCTTGGTGACAGGGCCCGCATATCTCTTTATCCCTGTACCCCTGGATTCTATCTAGCACAGCATCTGGAACTGGAAGATGCTCAGTGCAGACCAGCTTCGTGAATGAGTGGGCAAACGTGTAAACGGTTGCACAGACGTCAAATGCAATGCCAGGCCACGCTCATGGCTCGTAAGGAAGATATTCACATATCTTCATAAACACTGGAAACATAAGAGAAAACCAAGTAGCCAGAATCCAAAGAACATAGGGGGTGAAGAATGTTCTTTTATTTTAAAATGTTTTTATGAAGGTACTCCAAATAAAACAAAGGCTTTTAAAAAACGGAGGTGGGTGATTGGAGGAAGATCACGCGAGAGCAACATTATAACCCCGTAGAGAATGCTAAAGGGCCCTTTGAAGATACTTCTTAACCTCACAGGTAGGAGTCAGGTCAAAGCGCTGATTTCACGTGTCGGTAATATAATAAAAAATAACTTCCAGTAGTTAACCGGAGCCGTAGCATTAATAAGTGAGGAATACAGTATCAGCAAATAACAAATAATGAAGAGCCATTTTATTGTCAGTACTGACTGTCATACAACTGAAACACTCAGAAGGGAAATCACAAGAATCCACAAAAGGATAGATTCAGAGGAAGTGGAAGGGACACAGTATCTACGATAGAAAATCATTTTGCGGCATTGACTCCTTCCTGTCCAGCTGTAAAAGGGGGAACGAGAAGTCGAAATCTATAGAGCATGTTTCAATCACGCTAAGATTTTTTAAAAAAAGAAAAAAAAAAAGAAAGAAAAAGACAAATATTGCATTGCCGTTTCCCAATAACCACACGATCAGCTGGGGACTTTCAGATTCTTTCCTTCGTGGTCTCCCTCACTGTCATCTTGCCTCCTCGAGGATCTGCGGTGGCTGACATGTCCCAGGTGCGTCCCACAACCACTCTGGGCAGCTCGTGTCAGTGCTCAGATCGGTAGGCAGGAAAAGTCTCTGTTCGATGAAGCTTCAGAGGGCTGGCAACATCTTTTCCAAAAAAAAAAAAAAGAATTTAAAACCGGCAGTTACATTTCAAGAAAGCCCCCAATCAAATTAGCTAGCGACAAGTTTCTATATAACAGAATCAAGTGATATGCAACATAGGACTTTTTTCTCCAGAGGCCACTCACAGTGATATGCAAATAAGAGTCAGGAGAGACTTCATGATTACCATATCATTTGCATGTGGTCTTTGCACTGAGCTGTGATCAGACCGCTAGCGGTGACATTCCTCCTTAATCTTTAAAATTTTTCATCAACCCCTATATTCGGGGTATTTAAAGGAAATGAGAAGAATCATAGGACTAGGAAATCTTTTGTGTAGGCACTCTTTGGAAACCTGATCAGAAATAAGGCAATATTATATTTATACTTAGGAAATTTTTTTATCAGGAGGACTCCCTAAAATCCACACAGGCTTTATTATTTCAGGTGTAGGTTCCAAACCAAGAAAAGTGAAGAAGTCAGGAAGGCAGCTCCAAGGGCCACTGTCAGCAGCCTTTGTGACCTACGGCAGGGGCTGGCCAACCTTCTCTATAAAGGGCCAGATACTAGATATTTCAGATTTTGCAGACCGTGTGGTCTCACTGCAGCTACTCAACAAAAGCGACCCGGTGAATACGTGACAAATGGGCACGGATGTCCCGCAAAACTTCGTTAACGACAACAGACAGCAGACCTGGTAGTTTGGCCGGCAGGCCACCCATCTGCCAGTCCCCTTGGACAGGGCGCTTGATTTTATACAAACGAGAGGTTTCACTGCCATCTGCTGGCTAGAGGTTTTACCACAAGCTGCGAAATTCACGCTGCGAGCTATGGAGCAGCTCTGAGCAGGAGCAGAGCCTGGGTCCGGCCCGGGTCACACAGCAACAGGGCTGCGGTTACATGGAGCACCCATGCCCCGCTGGAGAGGGAGACGCAGAACCCGAAGCAGGCTCCAGGCTCCGAGCTGTCAGCACAGAGCCCGACGCGGGGCTCGAACTCACCAACCGCGAGATCCTGACCTGAGCTAAAGTCACACGCTTCACTGACTGAGCCATCCCGGGGCCCCTAAAACAATGCTGTTTTCAAATACTGTGCCAAGCAAAAAGGTTTATGTGGCACATGGCTGAGTGTGCCCTCCAGAGCATTGTCACAATGGCCCCGACCTCCGTCGGACCTAGTCAGAACCTTTCGGACATAAGTCATGGACTCAGATATTTGCAAGCCTCAAATCAGGACCGTAAGGAAATCTATAGTCATACAGTCACTGGTACACAACAGCAGTGGTTATTATCAGAGCAGCTGGAATATTAAAACATCCCAAATCCCAAGAGATCGTTTCTTCCAACCTCCTGACCATTTTGAACACAGATTCTATTTTCTTTCCAGTACACACGTGTGCGCACGCTGTCACATAGAGAAACTGTGCTGATGAGTTTGGATGCTACGGGCTCACCTCGCTGGCTCAGTCGGTGGAATATCGGACTCTTGATCTCAGGGTCATGAGTTCAAGCCCCATGTCCGGTGCAGAGATTACTCAGTGCGTTTGAGTGCGACAGGTGAACATCCTGGTACGTCTTTGTCACAGTTTGATAAAAATTCCCAAGGGAAGCAGACGGTGCACAAACAGTATCAATGCAAAACCCAAATCAAGTACAAAGCCCTTCCCGAACCTTCATCTGTGGCTCCTTAGGCTCTAAAAGTTTGAATAAAAGGACTCAGAGTGTTCACCTGGGGTCAGATTGTAGTGAAACCCCTGCAGCTTCTATTGCGCTGGCTAACTGAACGCTGGTTTGAAAGGCAGGTGGTGGAGTCACCTGTCCCACATTTTTGCAGTTCACACAAAGATCATGAGCTGGTACCGGGCTGCAGACCCCATCTGGGCCCATGTTCTCTGGCCTGCACAGGTCATAACACATTGGCAACTGACTGTCACTATTCAAATAACTTCAAAAGTTCTGTAAAGGTGCCGATTTCTCTGTTCTCCTGTAAAACTGGAAAACACACCGGGCCCGTCTTCTGCCCCAGGGTCCCTGTGATTCACCAGGGACCATCCCACACCCACCTGTGCCCTGTCCTGCTGTTTGCGCGTCCTCCCTGGCCCAGAGAGACATGAGAGTTCGAGACCTTCATTTATTTGTTGCCTTTTGACACGTGTTCAGATATTAACTACCTTTTCTTAACCGATGCACAAACCACGTATGTGACTACGTTAGAATTAAGATGGAAAAAAACAATGCTGACTTGCCACTTGCTCTGGGAACCTACATCCTTAAATAGGTAAATCGCACGGGCTGGAATCAATCCTCTGGACGACCTGTTTCCATCGTATGGTATGTGCCTTGGAAACGGTCATGGCGGCAGGATTTCTTCTCCCGGGTAAGAATATATGAGAAAAGAAAGGAGCTTTAATGCCAGTCCCTCCCTCCACTAGCCACGCGTGTGGCTTAAGCAAGTACTTGGCCTCTAAGGGTCTCGGGTTCCGCGGTGACTGAAATGGAGAACACAGTCCTCCATTTGGCTCTTGCCAAATCAAACTGCTGCCGGGAGAACCAGATGAGGCAACATGCCGGATGCCGGTAGGGTGTGACGCAAACATTTGGTGCCAATCTGTGACTTCCTGAAATAACTGAAAGTCAAATCTGATAAATGAGTTGCATGCCTATGTTTTCCTTGGTTTTAAACAAGTGCTGCTACCGTTCAAGGCAATTCAGCAAAAGGATTCGGGAGACATTGAGTCATGGAGCCCCTCTGGAGGGAGGCTAAAGATTCCCAGGAGGGTAACTTGGAGGTGAAGGGCACCCACGGAGGCTGATTCACCTGCTGTCTCCTACCGCCCCTGAGGCACCAGCCACGCCGCTTCCATTTTGGTCTCTGCCCCGGCTCATTTCTGTCTCAGGACCTTTGCACTTGCTGAACTCCCTATGGAGAATCTTTTCCCGGGACTGCAGAATGGCTGCTTTTCCTCAGACTGCAGGTCTTGAGGTAATGCTATGGGCCCCTGTGACAGATGCCCTACCTAAAGAAGCCCCTCTTGTCTTCTGATCGTTCCCAGACCAATAACTCTGCTTCACCGCTCTCCATGACAGATAACATTTCTTTTCAATGTGACCAAATTTGATATTAAATACATTTGTGTAATTATTGCCCGTGACTCCGTTAGGCTTTCGGCTTTAGGACGGCAGAAGCATGCCTGTCTAGCAGCCTGTGTGTCCCCGTCACCTAGCACAGTGCTTGGCATAGAGCAATGCTCCAAGAACACTCACCAACTGAACGAGAGAGTGAGTGGGTGAATGAATAGAGAAACAAAGACCTCACCTACCAGTTGGGTGACCTTGGACCTCACTACTAACCCTTCAAATTCTTAGTTGCTTAGTTGCAGACGAGAATAATATACTCTCGCATGGCTGTTTTAAGGACTGAGATCGTGTATGATAAGAACTCAGTGCAAAGCCTTCAATACAGCAGGCCTTCAAGAAAGGGTATCTTTATAAAAAAAATACTCATTCAGTATGTCGCGTCTGCCTTGTGAGGAACAAATCTAGCACTTGACTGGTGGTATATTAATGTTCGCTTACATAAAAAAGGAGAGAAGAGGCTTCACGTTCAAATAAGATTGCCGAGCCCTGGTTTCAACAAGATTAAACAGACTCTTCATGGCAGGACATCTCAAAATCTTGAAAATAGTGACTGGCATTCTTAATCTCTAAAAAAGGAGAATGTCCCTGAACATGTAGCATTTTCCCCAAACTTACTGCACCACAGCACTAGTTTGGGAAAGGGCTATCTCCACCCGGGTGAGTACTCCACAGACCACAATTGGGAAAACACCATTCTGTGGTTCTGTTATGCGACGCACTCCTGAAAGAATCCTGCGCACCCAGCGTTCAACTTGCTAAATGCTTCTCTTTCTTAAATTTCTTCCAGTGTTCATGATAAACCTCTTTTACATGTTGATTTTGTACATGCTCAACCCTAGAAGGGAATTTCTATGTGAAAATTAGAAATGGGGCAGGAGAAGCAGTGATTGTGGATTAAATATGGCTTCATACGCCCAGCATGGGTCAAAGTCAGCACCTCTTCCCCACCTAAGACAGCAAGGATAAGAGAACAATTCCAAAACCAACCAGCAGGTGGCTCTGTAGGACTAAATTCGGAGAGGAAATGGCAAATTCTCCAACCTGACGGGCAAATTCTCCCATAAGGGTCTAGGTGCTTTCCAAGACTGACCTCCCGACCACAGGAAAAGTCATCCTGACATATGTCCAGGCAAATGAGCCGGCCAGAGGAATCACAGCTCATAAGAACCATCAAAACAAGAAGAAATGATGTGCCATGTAACCTCAGGCAACAGGGTAATGGTGTCATGATTTTTTCCCCCCAGTTTCAGCTTTAATCCAGGGATGGGAGAAAGGGAAGGAGGAAGATGGGAGGAAGAGGTGAAACGATAGATGAACTCATCCTATTTTTCACGTAACTGACCACCTTGGAGAAGCAAGATCAAGTTTAGGCAGTCTGAGAGAAAAAACAATTTAAGGTAACACATTACTGGTAAACTGAGTCCCACACTACACACAGACCATATGTTGGTACTGTATCTCAGAGAGTAGTGGTGACTCAAAGATAAAATAGACACATTGACACAGAACCCGCAGGCGAAGAAATCTCTCAGTGAACATTGGTACAAACGAAGTATCAAAACAAAACACTTGTAACGGAAGTATGTGAAAGCAAACAGGCTGCTCGAGTAACTGTTACAAAAACACAAAGCCAAAAAACCCCAAATAATTCTGAAGCAGTTGCAATGCCACTTTCACCCACACAGATAGTATAAGATAGCAGGATATTTCACCAAGTACGCCACACAGGAAAACTGCAAGAACTCAAACGGAAATGTGTGTGTTCAGTGAAGATCATACTATGTAACAAAAAGCGGGCAACGGAAGTTTTAACTATCATCTTCAAAACCCTATAGGTTATCAATACAAAGCTGGATAATCTGCTCTGTGTGCAGAAAATCTGCGGTATTCATTCTCATGACTGGCATCAATTTCATTAGAAGCCAAGCCATCACTATCTTCAAATTGCTGTTTTGTAACTACGATTCCTGGGTTCCCTTGAAAAACCTATACCAAGAAATTTGAACCTAATTTTACAGTAATACCTCGTTACTTTTGAGTGATGGAGGATGGGGATAATTAATAATAAACCTAATAATAAAGGGAATAAACCCAAGTTTAATTGCGACGAGTTGTTGGATTTGCGGCATGCTGGTTTTGATACAAAATAACGGGAACTTCTCAAAGAATGCAAACTTCTTTCTTTGCTGTGATGCCTTGTATTGTTCTGCTCTGCTTCCAGAGGTAGCATTATCACTATCATCTATTATTTTGGAATTAGTGGATTACTCGTCTTTGACAATCATCCCAGACCCATGAGCGGAGCATGGCCCTCCAACCATAATACGGGCTTTTTGCACGCAAGTAAATTTGTAAATTTTGTTGCCGTTGAAAAAAAATGTGTCTGTATCCTGTAAATAAAGCCATTTTCTTCATAGCAACCAGATGCAGACATTGTTGGAATACTCGTGTATACTCTAAGAGCATACTAACAGTGGGTAACAGCATCTACAACATCCTCTTTTAACCTAAAAAGATGTTTTAAAGTATTATTACACAATCAGGGTCCTGATAAGACCCTTGGGCTTTATCCTTTCTGATGAATGACTATTCATTTTGGTCAAGGATAGTTAGATTAAAGATAGAAAGGTGAGTATGTTCTATGTTCCGAGGATTCTTAAGCTCTGGGATGTTCACTAATAAATACTAAAACTTCCAACACATCCCAAGTGTTCAGGACGTCCTCACTCTCAGCGCATCTTTGCAAACACACTAATCTAGGGAAACCCCGAGATACATCAACTTTGATGCAAACTGACTTCTCAAATTACCACACTGTATCGCAAGAACTAAGATCGCCTCCCAATTTCCTCCCTATGAAGCCTACATCACTTTGGTTCTCGACTCTATTTTACATCCAGGCACATAGAATCTAAAAAGATATCCTTTTTTTGGGTAAAGATCCTCCTGGCAAGGGTAGGGAAAGTCAAGTTCCAAAGCAATTCAATAGCTCTGTGTACATGTACGTTATGCATACTTCTTTCAAACTTTCAATAATTGCTATTTATCTATCGTATTTTAAAAATACATATAGCCAGTTGCTATAATAGTATGAAGGCAGTAAAATACAATTTTCTTTACAAAAATAAAATTTAAGTAGAAGAGATGGCAAAAAATGGAGTATAAGAGGTGTGCTAGGAGAAAAATGCTCATGACGTAATTCCAATATTGAAGAAATTTCTGAACATGATATGGGAACAATGGTGTTTCTGACAACCTGATCTAACCCAACCCTCTCTCTGTGGGTATGTTCTGGAAAGTAAGCACAGTGACAGGGCAGTCACTCACATAGGCACTCGGGATATGGCCACTCGGGAAGGATGAGTGATGACGAAACAGCGCCATTTACGGCCGAGGCCACTTGTCTTCTGTGGTCATTCATTCATCCTTACATCCATTTATTCAGCCCATTTCTGCACACGAACTAGGTGCCGTCGAGCACACGCCCTTCAATGTTCTGGGATTTTCCAGCTCATCATGGAAAGTTCTTCACAGGGACCCCTCCACATAGACCTGTTTACTTTTTAGAAGTATGTAGGGGCACCTGGGTGGCTCAGTCATTAAGTGTCTGACTTCAGCTTAGGTCATGATCCCATGGTTCATGGGTTCGACCCCGTGTCGGGCTCTCTGCTGTCTGCACAGAGTCTCTTTGGATCCTCTGCCTCCTCCTCTTTCTGCCCCTCCCCTACTGGTTCTCTCTCTCTCTCTCTCTCTCTCTCTAAGTAAATAAAATAAACCTAAAAAGCTCCATATGCACCAGGTATTCTTATATACTATAAAACATAAAAACTACATTTGAAAAGATAAGAAATGTCTGATTTTTTTTCCCCCTAATTGCTCCCATTGTCCCCTCCCTGGATTATTCTGTATCCTGCTTCTAAGACCACTTTCCGGAAGACAGGATGTGTTGAGATGTGCTGAGAGTGCCGGCAGAACTAGAACCCAGGACCCGGACCCCGGTGCGTCCCTTTGCAGCAGCACATGGTTGCAAAGCTCGGGCCCTCGTGAGAGTCGCCTGGAGGGCTTGATGACACACAGACGGCTGGGCCCTGACCTCACAGCTCCCGATTCTGCAGGTCCCGGGAGCAGCCTGCAAATCTGCACGCTAGCAAGCTCCTGAGGGATGCTGATGCCGTTCGCGCTCAGCACCCTAGACCACCTCTCGCAGCGTGGACGCCAGCCCTCTTGCCCACACGGACCTCTGGGGTCGAGGGCCCAAGACTCTGCGCGGTGACAGAGTAGCGCCCAGCAGTGAGGCCTCGACGGGGGCCCCGGCTCGGGAAGGAAGCGGGCAGCCGGCCCGGCCGAGCCCCCTGCGCAGAGGGGGGCTGCCTCTCTCTGCACCGCCTGCCCCCGGCCCCGCGCTTACCTTGCAGGCGGCAGAGCTGCCCCGCGCTGTGCTGACGCGTGATGTGCTGCCAGTAGGCGCTGCGGGGCAGAGGCGCCATGGTGCTCAGCGAGGCAGCCCGCTGGCTCATCTTCATCTGGAGCTGCAGCGAAGAGAAGAAAACGGAGCGTCAGCGACCCCGGGGCTGGAAACCACCTGGCAGAGAGCCGGAGGGCTGGCGGTCAGGACCATGGACAGCTGGCGGGCAAATCAGCGAGGGCTTCCCGGTGGGGGCCACGGCTACTGTTTTTGCCTACTGAACAGCATCGCTTCTTCACCCTGCTGGCAACGGCGTGTCCCTTTTCCTCTGGGGAACCTCCCTCCGCCTCAGCTCAATCCATCTAGTTACACGGCGGAGACCTCACCATTGATTCTTGGGGTGGTCTGGTGACCCAAGCCAGGACAAGAAGACACAACCCCTGGGAACATTTATCAGCACTTTTGCAAAGAGAGCATCAGTAGAGGTGAAGCCAAGCGTTTTTGCCTGCTTTGTTCACAGCTTTCTCCCCCAGGTCTAGAATGTCTCCTGGCAGATGGTAGGTGCACGATAATGCGTGTTGCGTTGAATGAATGGCTTCCTTGGGAGGTTGCTGAGGACAGGAGACAGGACAGAAAGAAGCCTGTCTTGGAATAATGAAGAGAGAGTGTGCCAGCCAATGAGCTGATTCAGAGGAAGACAGCCAAGAAAAGGGGGTGACCTTGGACCCCACGTGAACCTGGAAACTAACCGTGGACTTCTCAGTGATAGGAACCAATTATCTCTTCTCAGTTCAAGCTGATTTGAATTCGGTATTCTGTCCCCAGCATCAGAACAAAACGCTGTCTGCTTCCAGGCACCTGATACCTTGTTCCAGATACCAAGGGAGGAAAAGGGGAAGCCGGGGCTCTTGGTCCAGGTCCTGGGGAGTCATCAGTGGCCTGTCTGACACACTGGGGAACTGACCTTACAAGGGAAGTTTCAGAGAGAAGGTGGCCCAGAGGGACGGGTAGGAGTGGAGTAGGAGGACAGGTGCACGGGGACAACAAGCTGGAAGGGCAGGAGTGGGATGGGAGGCAGTCCTCAGCCACCCTCTCATCTCAGCCCAGGTTTCAATGCAATCACGCATAGTTTTATTACACATTAATAGAAGAAGTGACTATTCGAATGTTTGATTTCCTGGAGTTGCCTGGCTATCAAATAACCCACCTCAGTCTCATAAGTGTGCCCAGAAACACACAGATTTGCACAAGGGTACGCGGCAGGACATGATTTGCAAGCATGCAGAACTGGAGGCAGCTGGAGCCTCCACCACTGAAGACTGGTTAATTGAGCTGAGACACGACGGTGTACTAGACAACTGGGAACCAGAGGAAGGGAGATCAACTCAAAGGGGACATTTGTACGTCGTGTCATGAAGGAACCGGTGAGTTGCAGACCACTGTTTTCTAGCGGCATGTCATTTTAACTGCTCATATGAGAGGCAGTTACATTAAATGCCTGCCCACTGGACCTGCTCGGCACTTGCCTAGCACAAACCAGGTACAGGAAAACATGGAGAGTAGTATTATCATTATGAATTACAAGGTCCATTTAAAGACTTCAAAAAAATTTTTTAAGCTTATCTATTTAGTTTGAGAGAGAGACACACAGAGAGGGGCAGAGAGGGAGAGCGAAAGCATCACGAGCAGGCTCTGCACTCTCAGCGCACAGCCCAACGTGGGCCTTGCCCTCGTGAACTGTGAGATCATGACCTGAGCCAAAATCAAGAGTCAGACGCTTAACTGATCGAACCACTCAGGCAGCCCCTAGGGATTATTATTATTTTTTTTTTTTTTAAAGAAAACTCTCCACTCTGCACACCTCATCAGCATGGGACATCCAGCCCTAACATCTGTCCGTCCATTCAGTGAAGTGAAAGCAAGAGGAGGCTTCATACTCTGGAGACCAAAACTCATTGTAGTCAATGAGACTGAACTTGAGAAGAGATTATCACCACTTATTCCGGAGGTAATTTAATTTATACGTGCTGCATTTACATGCCATGGATTGAATTCTCAGTCCTATCACAATAGGACAATTCCAGAATGTGTCCCCTGGTAGACTCTGACCGCACCAGGTTTCATGGGTACGTTTTTTCCTACACATATCCTGTTAGACCAAAAGGGCAAAGAGCCAAGAAAAAAGCTGATAGAAAAGTTCTAGTGTGGTGGTTTCTCTATTTCTGTACACGTGGACGTCTCAAAGCTTACGAGCAAGAGCCAAAAGCAAGCAGAAACCTATTGATAAGTGACTGCTGGTGACATTCAACCTCATTTACATGGAATGAAAAAAAATACATAAATAAAGGGAGGAAAAGACCTGGATTTCCAAGGTACTGATTACTGGATTTTTCCTAATAAAAAGAGATCACAGTTGATATTATAAAAAATGTAATATAAAGGAAACATTTGGGAAAATTCTGTCGCTTCAAATTATTCACTACAGTACTGTGAATATACACCTGCAGGCAGCATGATTTGACTATATTTTTAGAAAGCTTATCTAGGAACAAGAATGCAATGACACCAACATCATGTTTCATGGAGAACATTACAAAGCCTGGCTTTCTATTTCTTCCTCAACCCTCTGAAAGATTACCATGGTTTATGAAAGGGGCATTTTCATGGTCTCCAGAGAAAAAAGATGAAAAAAAAAAGTCTTATTTAACAATGCAATTCTTTAAGGGGAGAAGTCATTTGGTGATATGTCTATCAGGAAAGTTCCTGCCCTCATTCCTTACTGCTGCAAGGTATGCTGAGCCTTGATCTCAACACCCAGTGCAGGGGGCATGAATGGATGCTCATATGTACGGCAGGCGGAAGTGGAAAGTAGCACTACATTTTTGGAGGAGTTAAAATTGGGTCGTTTCAAGTGTCTGGAGAGAATGATTGTATTCGTTCCCCCCTTTTTTTTTTTCAAACTTTTATATAGTTTGATGTTTTCCTTTTACAAAAATCATAGTAGTTTCACAGTAAGAAGTAAAAAATAAAAATTACCCCGAGCCATAAAAATTTAAAGTATAGCTATTTCTTCTATAGCGTAACATGGATGTTTCTGGAAAAACCTCCCCATCTGCAAAACTGCTAGGAAAATCGGTTTATGCGAAGATCCCTCAAAACGTCCTGCCGTTTTCGAACCAGAGTCCTCGCTACTCCGAGGGGCAGCTTGGAGGCTGGAGGCCACGCAAGGGTTATTAAAGAAACACGGAAAAACATTTGGTTAGAAATGTTGTATTCAGAAGGCTGGGCTATAGAGATGGAACGCAGGCTCTACCCAAAAGGTGGACGTGGCTGGACGTGTGGCCACGTGAACAAGACATATGGCAAGGTGGGGATGCACCTCTCTGCCTGGGGCCTTCGGTGCCTCTGCTCGTTTCTTTTCTTTCTTTCTTTTCTGTTTATTTACTTTCAGAGAGAGAGAGAGAGAGAGCAAGAGTGCATGAGCAGGGGACGGGGAGGGAGGGAGTGAGAGGGAAGGGGAGAGAGAGAGAATCCCAAGCAGGCTCCACACTGACAGCGCAGAGCCTGATGCAGGACTCAAACCCAGGTACCGCGAGATCATGACCTGAGCCGAAATCAAGAGTCGGATGCTTAACTGACTGAGCTGCCCAGGTGCCCCCCACCTCTGCTCATTTCTTATCTTCTTACATTGTAGCTGGAAGAGGCTGTGTCTGTGCAGTAGTTTATTGAGGGCTCTCCCCCTTTCCCATTAAAGGTTACAATACCACTCCTGCTGTTCTGGGCTTTCCTTGCCTAGAAAAAAAGTGTTTTTTGTACCAACATACTTTGATATTAGAATGAATCATTCTCCAGTTTATCAAATGCATCTGAGCTCACCGTGGATACAGAAATGGTGCTTTAAGAAGAACCAGATACCGTTTCTGACGGTCTTGTTCCCAGTTTTCCATTAAATAGGTATCCTTGAACTCTTTATTAAAAAAAAATTATCCAAATCATCCATTTTTCATCCTGCAACTATTAGGAAAATTTAATACAGTCGAGGAATATCAAAGCACAGGAATATCTAGCCCAGTCTGTGTTCACAAGCCAAAACACTAAGACCCGGGCTCACACAGCAAGGTAGCAGCCAGTACCTGCTTCCCAGGACCTGAGTCTCAGGACCTTCTGACAGGCGCCTATTTGGTTCTTTATTCAAGTTCAAGGTTAGTTAAATTCCAACTGCCTCTTAAAACCACGGCTGCCAAAATGGGGAACAGCCTTTACATGTGCTCATAAACGTTTGTCTGATTTTTCCAGAGCTTACGAGGTTTGGCCGCCTGATCAATAAATGGAAAGTACATTTATTCGGCTTGTCAACAAATACTTGTTGATTTTAAGGCACAGTCTATAATCTCAAGGAATTTTTGTCCAAGACATTACAATAAGGGCTAAGATAGAGGACGTCTGAGAAAGGAAAGAAAGGGGCATAAAAATCTGAGCAGTAGGTAGGGGTGCCTGGGTGGCTCAGTTGGTTAAGCGTCTGACTTTGGCTCAGGTCATGATCTCATGGTTCGTGATTTTGAGCCCCGTGTCGGGCTCGGTGCTGACAGCTCAGAGCCTGGAGCCTGCTTCAGATTCTGTGTGTCCCTCCCCTGCTCATGCTCTGTCTCTCTCTCTCTCTCAAAAATAAATAAACATAAAAAAATTTTAGGGGCGCCTGGGTGGCTCGGTCGGTCAAGCATCCGACTTTGGCTCAGGTCATGATCTCGCGGTCCGTGGGTTCGAGCCCCGCGTCGGGCTCTGTGCTGACAGTTCGGAGCCTGGAGCCTGCTTCGGATTCTGTGTGTCCCTCTCTCTCTGCCCCTCCCCCACTCGTGCTCTGTCTCTCTCTCTCTCTCTCAAATAAATAAAAATTAAAAAAAAAAAATTCTGAGCAGCGGGAGTGCCCACAGGAAGCAGTCAGAGAGGAATTCCTCGGGGAGCTACCACCCACACAATCTAATCCCCAGTAATCTCCCCCGGGTCACTGAGATTCACCGCATTCTTAGTACATCTCCCAGACTACCTCAGTCCACAGAAGGGCTGCAGGATGTCTGAGGTCACACTAGGCATCCTTAGCTGCTGCTTCTAAATGTTAGGCTCTTGAGAGGCCTGGATGTCTGCCACACTAGCAGATCTGGGAATGATACGCCCCATGCACAGGGAACAATGCATGTGGTCAGTGCAAGGCAGTCATGCGTACAGCTTGAAGAAGGCAGGGTGCATATATACCCAAGACTCGTTAGAAGATCAGTGGCTAGGGGCGCCTGGGGGACTCAGCCAGTTAAGCATCCTACTCTTGATTCTGGCTCAGGTCAAGATCTCACGGTCGTGGGACTGAGCCCCACAGTGGATTCTGCGCAGACAGTGTGGAGCCTGCTTGGGATTCTCTCTCTCCTTCTCTCTCTGCTCCTCCCCCACGCTCTCTCTCTCAAAATAAATACACTTAAAAAAAAAAAAAAAAGAACGGCTAAAAACCAGAATTTTAGAACCAGGAGAGAATTTTGTCATTTGTTTTGTTCACTGATGTATTCTCAGCTCTCAGAACAGCGCCTGGTAAACAAGGTTAACAGTGGATGCTGGGTAAACACTTGCGGACGGAAGAATGGGTCCAATCCATGATGCGGTAGGGCTGGCTCGAACCAGCTTGCAAAAGCCAACTCGTGCATTTTCAGGCATTTTGAGAGCTGGCCGTTAAATACAGCCATCAGTAAGAATTACATTACATAACCTTACAGTGAAATAAATTAGATATAAATCACGTCCACAAGTGTATACACGTTATTCGAGTCGTAACACAGGTGTGACTGAAAACTCACCAGCTTCTGATTATTTTACTGTCATCTGTGATCTGAGGTTATCTGAGACTGTTACATCCACTTGGGAGACAGGCTAAAACAGTATGCTTCTGTGAATCACTTCCCAATTCTGTGCACCCATGCGTGCATGTGTTATTAAACGTTTGCCCGCACGTGAGCGAGTCCCACCCCAAGCATGAAAGGAGGGCCCGAGGACAAACGGGCTGTGTGTGGTGTGTGTGTGCCTCATCTCCTCACTTCTCTCACCTGGTTCATGCCTACCTTGCCTTCAGGAGTCAGCTCAGGGACCCTCAACATTTTCCTGACATCTCCTCCCTTAACGGCATCAAGTGCTCCTTCCAGACATCTCATGATCTGCTCTGATTTCCAGCATTTCATTGTTTTGTTGATAGCTGCTCGACTACCCCACCTCTACTGTAGACCGTAAACTCCTGGAAGGTGGTAAGTATTTTAGCTCCATACCCCCAGCATCTCACGGAGGCCTCCAGCAGCTTCACAAATACAGAATGGATGAATGAGTGGATGAACGAGTGGGTGGACGGACGGATGGATGGATGGACGCACGAACCCCGCTTTTGCCCAGGAAGCAGGGACTAGTTCTCCGAAAGCAATCCGAATCAACCCAGGATATGAGAAGCACTGTTAGCCCAAGGCTGCCTGCTGAAGCCCCAGGTCCAGGTTAAATTAACACGCTTTCACTGGCTGTGGGGGACATGGTAATAAGACTCTGCTTCCTGCCACTTTGCTATTCAAGTGACGAGCAGAAGCAAGGCCTCGGGGAAAGACCTGCCTATGTGCAGATGCACAATTGGCCAGGATAGTCCAGCAGCAGGTGAGTTCAGCTCTACACATTTATTCATTCTATTAGCAGTGTTAGCTCAAGATCCCACCAGGGAAGAAAGTCAGGCTTCGGGAAAGTCAAGCAAATGCCCTCTTATACTTCAACAACTCAAACTTTCTCCCTCAACAGCAGGGATGCACAGGGGTCTCTCCTGCCCCAGCCTAAGAGTGCTGATGCTGTCCAGTGGCCGGAAATACTCAACCAATCAACAGTGGTAACCGATCGGCTTTCGAAGGCACAAAAGCACTGTTGCCGGGAACAGAGAAGGGCCGTGGAGTCAGAGAGGGTGCTCCAGTTCAGGCTGTGCTCCGCAGGGACCCTGTGATATGGGACACATCCTCCTCTTGTTTGAGCCTCAGGGTGTCCTTTCTCATAGAACTTCGCTTTTAATGAGACGAAGAAACGAAACACAAAAAACACCATCAGACTGCCACGAAAAAGAACGAGGTCCTGGTACCTGCTACCACGTGGATGAACCTGAAAACAGGAAGCCGGGGGAATAAAGCCAGTTGCAAAAGGCCATACATTGTATGAGTTCATTTACGTGAAATGTCCAGAACAGGCAAGTCCAGAGAGAAAGAGAAAACAAATTAGTGGTTGCCTACAGCTGTGCAGGGGATGGCTAAAGGTGGTGGGTTTCCTTTGGGGGTGATGAAAATATTCCGGATTGATTGTGGTGATGGATACAACTCCATGAATGTATTGGGACCATGAAATTGTGTAGTTGAAAGGGGGTATTGTATGGTATGTGAATTGTATCTCTGTAAGCTTTCATCACAACAATAAAATCAGATAGTAGTATGTGCTATGCAGATTATTAAAAAAAATGCATGATTGGGGCACCTGGGTAGCTCAGTTGGTTGAGCGTCTGACTCTTAATTTCAGCTCAGGTCGTGATCCCTCAAGTTGTGGGATCGAGCCCCGTGTCAGGCTCTGATCTCAGCGTGGAGCCTGCTTGTGATTCTCTCCCTCTCTCTCTGCCCCTCTCCTCTGCTTGTGCTCGCTCTCTCTCTTCTAAAAAAAAAAGGCATGATATCATAAGTTAGTGGGTGGCTACTTCTGGCCAATCAGTCCCAGGGGAAGCGACATTTAAACTTGAGTGACAAACAGCCCAAGCACGGTCCCCCATCATTATCATGGTCAACAACCCAGACAGGTCCTTTCAAAATCTCCCCGAGACGCTCACAGTGAGGGAAATGCTGATGGCCAAGGCCCTTCCCTCATAATGATGGGCAAATCATATCAACCCTCTCGGGAGAGAAACAATTCTAATGATCGCTATTTATAGCTTCTCAGTGAGAAAAACAAACACCACCCCCCCCCCCAAAAAAAACCTGTCCTCCACGCCATCAACCCCAGTTTTGGTTTCCATATTCTTCATGTGGTTTGGCCCAAGACTTGTGGCTCTGTGCACCTCTTTTCCGAGGGTGAGAACCACAGCACAGAGCAGCGGTGGGTGTCAGCCGAGACACTCCGCCATATCGCCCTTCTCTGGAGTCCAACCGTTTTACAGCAGAGCACCGTGTGGCTCGAAATGGAACAGCATGACAGGACGTATCTACGTGCTCCGGGGTGGACCATAAGCACCAGATGCCGCGTCCGTGACATCCGTCTGGAGCCGTTTGCAAACAGGCCTGCGTCATCACAACGGCAGGCTGGCGCTTCGAGGACTCCTCCCAACCTCCCCGGACTCTTCCACCTGCACCGGGTTGCTCCTGACAGTAACCGGAGCAGTTTTCCACTAGCAACGCTGCAGATGCAAATCATTTCGCCATTTTCCACCTACCGAACCGGGTCCCCGAAGGGATGGAACCAGGACACCGGTTCTGACAATGAGATTCAGCTGTGAGTCAGAGCTACCTCTGCGCCAGACCGTCTGCTCGACCTGACAGACTCCCAAAGCTCACGCGGTTCTGATAACACCCTCGGTTCAAGTATACACAAACCCACCTACTTTCTATGGGTATTTTAAGCACAAAGTGTGGGCAAAGTGGAGTCAGAGGGACAACTCGAGAGAGAAAAGGTAAAACTGAACCTCAGTGCCTCTTTTATCCTGCTCAGTGCTCAGCCCTGTTCACGCTACCCTCCGTGTTCATTGACATTCTCCGCCTTCGCGAACTACGACGCCTTCTTGTTCTGCCTACTTGGTCTCCTGTGAGAAGAATATTTGAAAATATGCTCCACCTAGGCTTTCCTGGCCCTGGGGCAACAGTTCTCCCACCTTAGCAAGCCAAAAAATCATCTGGAGGGTTCGTTCAAAGGCAGATTCCTGGGCCCCCCTGACCAGGAATTTGCATTTCTACCAAGTTTCCAGATGGTTCTGATCTTACTGGTCCAGGGACGTCACTTGGAGAACCATTGCTCTGTGTCCTTTGGACCAATCATTCAGGGAAAAAGAAATAAACAAATAAAATTTTTTTTTCTACCGCGGTTAAGAACCCAAACCTGGCCAAAACCAGGGTTAAAGTCTGGAATCTGCCACTAATAACTGCATGACTATAGGCGAGTTATTTAACCTCCTTTATTCCTTAATATCTCATGAGTAAAGAAGAGAGAAAACAGCTTCTACCTTACAGGTAATTTTAAGAACATACATGACTTAACGGTGGGGTTCCCTAAATTGAGCAATACTGTCATTAACCCTGTGTCAATCAAAATACTGTCTTTAGCAAGAGTTTCTAAAAAAGGTCCTAGGAGGAACAGTCACATCTTCTTCTTAAACCTAAACATTTGATATTGGATTGTTCCTGGCTTGAGGACAGAAGCTTTAAGAAGTTTTCGGGAAACAACAGGAAAAGGCCACCCAATTAAATAAAAAAAATATGCTTAGAGAACATATTTAATCACCTGGTCCCTGTTGGTATACAATGAATTCAGTGAATGTTAAGTATGAATGAGCTCTTAGCGCAGGCACTGAATAACTGTAGGAAAAGGAGAAAATCCAGAGCTCTAGAGCCCCCCTAAAACCAAAGTCTGCCCCTCCCCCACCTTGGGGAGCATACACTCTCCTGGCCAGCGCTCCCTTTAGATTCGGTAGGATTTTGCTTGTTAACGCCTAAAAGGGGGTGGGAGGGAGGTCCACATTTTCGTGATGTTTATGGTCTTGTGATAAACTGTATTCACAAGTCACTTTAAACTTGTAATAAAATTGTATTCTTTCTCTCCTAGTACTGATATATTTTTATTATGTTCAGGAACTACACAAAAGAACATAAGGTAGATTTGAAATAAGCCCTATACACATTTCCTAGAAAAAACAAAGGCAAAGAAATAAAGAGAACTTTCAACACGTTAATAATTTCCTTCCAGTCTTTTTTTTTAACGTGCATACATAATGTGTATTTAACACAAATTGCGTGACTGTTTATATGTTGTGAAGTCATCCTCTTTCACATTTAATATATTGTGAACATACCTTAATGTTCCTACACACTACTATCTTGCACACGCCATTTAATGTCTATGCCACAGCCCATCCTTTGCGTGTGCCATTCTTTATTTGTTCATTTCCCTAACCATTTTTAAAAACGTTTATTTATTTTGAGAGAGACAGCGAGCAGGGGAGGGGCAGAGAGAGGGAGAGAGAGAAAAACCCGAGCAGGCTCCACACTCAGCACAGAGCCCAACTCGGGGCTCGATCTCACGACCGTGAGATCATGATCTCAGCTAAAATCAAGATACCCAACTGACTGAGCCACCCAGGTGCCCCCTCCCTGACCATTTTTTAAGTTACCAGATGAGACCATGGAATTAAATTCTGACCGCTCTCCTTCATGACGTTTCTTTTTTTCCTGCTAACCACAATTTTTATTCTGGGAACCCACTTTAATCAACACCTTTTCTGATTGCCACTACTTAAATGAATTTTAAAATTTAATTTAAATTTACATGTCAAATTGGATCTTAGAATGACTCAAAAATTACTTTCAAATTGTACAACATCAGAAACGTAGATGAGTTGGTAATTTCGTTTTTACTCTTAGAATAAAAAATAAAAAGCAGTCTTATCTTCACATTACTGTGCATCTACACAACAGACAAATCTGTAGCCATTAAAAAGAAAAAGGTAGACAGATCTTTGTGAAGCTATTTTGAAACAATCCTAAGAACAAGGGGCCACAATTACTCATCTACACACGCACACAGGGACAGCTCATCACTGGGGTGGGTTTAAGTATCATCTATCTGCACTCTGATGCTTTTCAAATGGATACCTGTAACTCCGATCTGTCCCCTAAACCTCAGGCTTGTGTGTTGAACATCCCACCTCTACCTACATGCTTGGTAGGCATCCCTCACTGAACGCGTACAAACCTCAACTACCGCTTTTGACTGTTCGCTCCCTCCAATCTCTTCCCCTTCTACATAAATGGTTCATTCTACCTGTTGCTTTGGTTAAAGAAGAAGGTGAGGGGCGCCTGGGTGGCGCAGTCGGTTAAGCGTCCGACTTCAGCCAGGTCACGATCTCGCGGTCCGTGAGTTCGAGCCCCGCGTCGGGCTCTGGGCTGATGGCTCGGAGCCTGGAGCCTGTTTCCGATTCTGTGTCTCCCTCTCTCTCTGCCCCTCCCCCGTTCATGCTCTGTCTCTCTCTGTCCCCAAAATAAATAAACGTTGAAAAAAAAAAAAGAAGGTGAAAAAACCTGTGAGACTACTTCTTCACTCTGTCCTGTAGGATTGCTCATCCATCAGCAAATCTTGTTTTTACAATCTTCAAACTGTGTTGAGAATCCCTACTTTTCACCACGTTCAGCCCGCCATGTTGGTCCACATCATGGCACTCACCTGAACACCAAGATGGCTGAAATAGCTCCCTAATGTGTCCTCCTGCTGGTACCCTTATCCCATCTACCACAAATCTTTTCCAAATAGCAGCCTGGGAGGTCCTTTCAAAAGTGAAGTCAGCATATCTCACCTTTCTCCAAACCTTCCAATGACTTCCCAAACCATCGCAAGAAAAATCCAAAGTCTTTATCATAGCTACAAGGTCACATAGTGCCTTGCTTCTAGTTACGTCTAGACCACACCTCCTACTCTTCTCCTCCTCACTTTATTTGCTTCAGAATCACAGCCTCCTTGACCTTGAACATGCAAAGCATGAAATGGCCTCAGGACCTTTGCACTTAAAGTCCCCTCTGCCTGGAACAGTTGACCCTCAGAAATGTTCAAGGCTTACACCTGACTTCCCTCAGTTCTCTGCCAGAGTATCAACCCATCAGAGCAACAAACCCCCATCATTCTCTCCTGCTGTACACTGCAGTGTTCCTCACAGCATTCACCGACTCTTGTTATGGATTTATATGCCTATTGTTGATTGTCTATCTCCCACAACAATGTAGCAAATTCTTTGAAGACTGAGGACTGATTCTTGTTCTCTGCTTTACTCCTGCTTCCTAGAATAGGGCCTGCCACAAAGTAGATACTCATATTTGTAGAATGAATGAATGTATTACTAAATAGACATGTTTTATATCTAATGAGCGATACGCGTTCTGGAAGGATACAAAAGAATCCGGCAAAGTGCTTTTGAGAACGTAAACTGGGGATACAGTTTACAGGGTCTGGGGTGATAATGCACAGGAGAGGGACTTATTTTACACTCCAGGTACCTCATGCAAGATTTGCAATTTTACATCATGTGCAAATCAAATCCTCAATCCGAAAATCTCCTTTTGAAACTAACGCGTCTCAAAATACATCACAGCTTCCTCCCTCAACTGCACACCATCCCATTCACTAGTTTCAAGAACTCTGCAGCTGGGAATGGGGCACTGAGGACTACGTGTAAGGACCCCACTCCTCTACGAACAGGCCTGCACAGAGCAAACATCTCTCTACTTCCTACACTGGAGTTTCCTTTTTTAATGTTTATTTATTTTGAGAGGGAGAGAGGAAGAGAGCGAGAGCACAAGCAGGAAAGGGGCAGAGAGAGAGGGAGAGAGAGAATCCCCATCCTGACACGAAGCGCGAACCCACAAACTGTGAGGTCGTGACCTGAGCAGACACCAAGCGTCGGGACTCTTAAGGGACCAAGCCACCCAGGCACCTCCCTACCCTGTAGCTTTACAGGCCCTCCCCGTCCCCAGCCCTCACTCCTTTGGGTCTTCTCCAAATGAGACGTAGGAGAAAGTGAAAGCCAGGAGCAGTTACAAGGAGACTAGAGAAGAGTTGTCAAAGAAGCTAAAACATAATTTCAAATCTCTAGCCAGAGAGAAGCACTTCGTCTATCTCATGAATAGTAAATCTGTGTTGAACTGAATCTTAAAATGTTAGGTTTTTTCTTAAAAATCCAGACCAAATGTCTCCCTTCAAAGAGACCAGTGGTCTTTGACAATACTTAAAAAAAGAAAAAAGGCATCAAAACGAGCACGTGTTCGTGGAGCATGCAGTCTGTTTGCCAAGTCTGACAGATTTCTGAGGTTTATCAAATACACTGTAAAGTCCCAGCAAATAGCTCTTGTATGGGTTAGTGTCCAATAATTAGACACCCACCAGAGCAGTCTCCTCAACTGATGGGCATATGTCTTCCTATGCATCTTTGTACGTGTGCAGGACGTCAGGGCATGCGGCCCCATGCTGTGCTGTCTCTGGCTCTTGTCCCAGGGATCAAGGAGCCAGCTCCTCAGAGCCACTGGAGGCGTTGAGAGCCACTTTGAGAGCAGTGAGCAACTCGCTTGAGAACTTACTAGACATTCTGCAGACCTGCGGAAACACGGGAGGTAGAGCCCCGTGACCTGTGGCTCACTGAGCCTTCCAGGTGACTGGGATGCACTCTGAAGGTGGAGAACCAGTGCCCCCAGTCTCCCTTCCCCAATCTCTTCCCCTCTCCCCTGCGCCCAGCCCACAAACACACGAGGGCCCTAGAAGTCAGTCCTGTGCTTTCTGCCTGCAGAAAAGTCCCCACGATTGGTCCTCCCTTTCAGTGGCCACGGAATACATCCTGAACCTTCCACTCCTGTCCTGACTGCTCACTTACTAATTCTGAGCTACCAAGTCTCAGTTTCTCCCTCTATGAAACTGACCTAATAATGCTAGCAACGAAATCCAAAATACTCCAGTATTTTGGAAGGCAGTATAGCGATACCTATTTAAGTTTTAAAATACTTAACAACCTTTACTTCAGCAATCCTGCTTCTGGGTTTAGAAAATTCAGCTAAATACATTATAGTGCAGACACTCAGTTAAAGTTATCATATATAAGAGCATGTATATAAGGATGCGTGATGTGGTATTATCAGTGGCCCCCAAAATCTGATATTCCCAGAGACAGGCTTAATAAGGTAGTATTACATCGAGACCCTGAAACATCAAGCACTCCATTAAAAGGAATGAGCAAGAGCAAGGCTGGCAAACTCTTCTGTTAAGGGCCATATAACAAGTGGCTTTGCAGGCCAGACAGTCTCCATCATGCCAGCGAATCAATTCTTCTGTTTCAGTGTGAAAGCAGCCATAACAACGCAGCAATGGATGGGCAGAGCTGTGTTCCAGTAAAACTTTACTTACAAAAACAGGCATAAGCCAGATTTTGCACGTGGACCACAGACGGCTCACCCTTGAATCAGACCTATGCTCTGTGACTTTTAAGGATGGTATTTCTCAAATCGAAAGCACAATGAGATACCACCTCACAAACGGTCAGAATGGCCAAATTTAACAAGTCGGGAAAGGATAGATATTGGCGAGGATGTGGAGAAACGGGAACCCTCTTGCACTGTTGGTGGGAACGCAAACTGGTGCGGCCGCTCTGGAAAGCAGTGTGGAGGTTCCTCAGAAAATTAAAAACAGAACTACCTGATGATCCAGCAATTGCCCCACTAGGAATCTGTCCAAAGGATACAGGATTGCTGACTCAAAGGGGTACCTGCACCCCAATGTTTTATAGCAGCACTATCAACAATAGCCAAATTATGGGAAGAGCCCAAATGTCCATAGGCTGATAAAGGATAAAGAAGATATATATATGTATAGATAGATAGATACAGATATAGATATAGATATATAGATACAATGAAAACCACTCCGCGATGAAAAAGAATGAAACCTTGCTATTTGCAACAACGTGGACGGAACTGGAGGATATTATGTTAAAGCAAAAGAAGTCAGTCAGAGAAAGACAGATATCACATGATTTCACTCATATAGGGAATTTGAGAAATAAAACAGATGAACACAAGGGAAGGGAAGGAGACATAAGATAAAAACAGAGAGGGAGGCAAGCCATAAGAGACTCCTAAATACAGAGAACAAACTGAGGGTTGATGGGGGGAGGGCGGGGAAGTGGGGGATGGGCTAAATGGGTGATGGACATTAAGGAGGGCACCTGGGAGGAGCACCGGGTATCGTACGGAAGTGACGAATCACTGGGTTCTACTCCTGAAGCGAAGACTACACTGTGTGTTAGCTAACTTGAGAATAAAAATAATAAGTACGGTATTTCTATCAGGGATTTACCACTAAATGGGAAAAACAAGGGGGCATTTTAAGAAATCTGTAACAGCACCACCATTTTATAACAGAAACGACGACTCTCAAACACCCGCCTTCTACATGTACCTGTGCGCGTCAATCCACATGTGTCTGTAGATAGGGATTTCCATATGGGATTATATGGATACAGACAAAAACATGGAGAGGGGAGTACAAACTTCTAACAAGATTTAGGAGATCCTAAGGAGGGCAGAGGAGGAATAGACACAAATAAATCACCAAGAGAGAAACTACTGGAGTGCTTAACCATCCCTATCATCATATTTTTGCAGTTAGTTACATTCTACATACATGGGTTTCTGTAAAAATAAATCAAATGGGATCTAAAAACCAATCCCTATCTCCCAGGCTAGCTGTGAAAATTAAATGAAATACAGCATGCAGACCCTCAACACGGAGCCAGATGGGGCCGCTCATTCCAACTCGAATTATCCCTCTATCAGACTAAGCCCCTTTGCTGGGTTTGCCGCTAACACACTGCCCGGCTCACAGTCCTGCCTCTCCCCTTACCCCCTTTGGTGAATTCTGTACTGGATGTTCTTTACTTCATTCATTCATTGCATCCGTTTATATGCTCTGGGCATCGCCTGTAAGTCACGCACTAATGCTAGGGGCTGGAAACTTAAAAACGAATGAAACTCAGTTCCTCCGCTCCCCAGGATTTTAGAGTAAATGGCCAGAGAGCTAAGGCCAGCTTTGGTCACATGGCCCACCGTCTGCCTCCACAATGGCGCTCCTTCCTCGACCAAAGGGAATAGACTCTCTCATAAGCAAAGCTCTCCTTTCTGCAGGTGGGGAGGTCGGAGGGTTGGGGGGCAGTGGTGGAGAAGATTCCTTGTTTGTGCTCACAGGCCTAGTGCCTGGCATGATTCCTGGCATACAGGAGGTATACAGTCAGATGTGGTTCAATGACTGCATCGCTAGGTGAATGAGAAACCTCTACAGTCTAACACTCCCTTTGCCATTTTATGGCAAATATCACTACAAGTCAATGATAAGAACAGCTCAGGCTGATTTGTATTAAGTAGGTGCCAGGCACTTTGCCAAGATATCACCTGCCCCAGCCTACCTGGCAAGGTGTGTACTAATAAAAGCCCCCTTCACAGAGCAAGGGACAAGTGCTAAGGGTCACTTGCGCAGAGACACTGAGCTGGCACTTAAGACCTGGCCTCTTTATTACTCCAGAGCTAAAGTTCATTTTACAATCCTGTGCGTTCCTCTAGAAAGCACCGAGGATATTATGAAGGCCTTAAAGCCTTAAAGGATGGGCTCAAATCCTGTACTTAAAGGTAGAAGGCACCTGAATTCTATTTCCAAAGCTTAGGGAGATGGCAACTGGCTGAAAGCCTAGGCTGCCAGGAAAGGGGAGGGCCCCTGCCATCTTGAGCCACAGAATCTACAGTGATGCTACCAGGCCCTCAGACCCCCACCGTCCCAGGGGCCTTCTCTCAAGTGAAAAGTAGCAATCTGCCAAACATGTGGTCTTCCTCGGCTTCCTAATGAAACCCATTCCCATGGCTGCCTGACCCTGATTCCAGCTCTGACAGATGTTTGGCAGAAACGACCCAAAGGGCTGTCTTTCCGTCCTCTGACTCCTCTCCCCAGTCTGGCATCTGCGGGGAAAGTGATGGGTGTCCCGATCATCCAAATGCTACCGAGACATCACAGAAGATTACTGAAGTGTCAGGGAAAGCGGGGACTTACCTAGTGAAGGTTAGAAAGAGAAGGAGAGACAGAGAGACAGAGAAAACAAAAGAAAGTGAGGAGGAGAGCAAGACTGCTTTCCTGCTAAGGAAAAACACCGCAGAGACACCTACTTGGTGAACAGAACTCGCTAAAACAATGCCTCCATTGTCACCCACAGCCTGATAAAGCAGACTTAGTGAAATCAACCACTTGGGGCCACATTTCCCAGTGAAGCATTTTGCTGAACACCAGATGCACTCAAATGGTTATTTTCATGGGGAATGAAAGTGACATGCATCAATTTATTCAGAGTCATCTGAATTCTCAGCCACATGCATAAAACAAAATCACTGCTCCCTTTGCTTCTGGTAACTTTTTATGCCTCCTTCCTAAGGAAATCCTCTCCCCACCCATACATCTGTCCTATCTTTAGAGTAAATTCCTGGAAGTACTATTGCTGCATAAAGAGACATGCGAGTTTAATTTTGATAAATAAGGACGAATTGTCCTCCAACGACATTGTAGCAAACTGAGCTCACAGAGCTCAATGCTGCATGCATCAAGGGGTAGAAATCATAACTCCTTATCTAAACTTTAAGCTCCTTTAAGATGCAAAAGGCTTTAGGGGCACCCGGGTAGCTCAGTCGGTTGAGCGTCCGACTTCGGCTCAGGTCATGATCTCACAGTTCGGGAGTTCGAGCCCCGCATTGGGCTCTGTGCTGACAGCTCGGAGCCTGGAGCCTGCTTTGGATTCTGTGTCTCCCTCTCTCTCTGCCCCTCCCCTGCTCATGCTCTGTCTCTCTCTCTCTCTCCCCTTCAAAAAAATAAATAATAAAAACGTTAAAAAATTTTAAATAAAAAAAAGATGCAAAACGTTTTCCTTTTAACACTTATGTTCTCCATAAGACTTACTACAATGCTTTCTTTGCAAGAAATAGATAGGTGTTTCCGTAAAAGCTTTTGAATCATAACTTTTAGGCCAGGATGTAACAAGGGTTTACATTTAGGAGGGTAAAAAAGCTGATGATTGCTTTAAGCAATACACAATAATCAAAGAAACAATAAATAAAAGAATGAATACATAAATAAATCCACAAGTTAACCAAATTAACCAGAGCCCACAAAGAGGAAAAGAAATAAAACCTGATTTTTCTGAGGGGTAGGGATGGGGACAGAGGGCAGGTTGAGCTGGGGGAAGGGTGTTTATACAAATGAAACCACCGCAGAGAAGAGTTTATTTCAGTGTCCGAATAGTAATGAAATTGATTCTATAATTTACCTGATGCTCTCTCTGTTGAAAAAAAAAAAAAAAAAAGAAATAGTTTATGGCTTTTTAAAATTTCCTCTAATGTTCATTTTTTTTTTGAGAGAGAGAGTGTGAGCAGGGGAGGGGCAGAGAGACAGGGAGACACAGAATTCAAAGCAGGCTCCAGGCTTCGAGCGGTCAGCACAGAGCCTGACACGGGGCTCGAACACACGAACGGTGAGATCACGACCTGAGCCGAAGTCAGATGCTTAACCAACTGAGCCACCCAGATGTCCCTATGGCTTTTTAAATTAGACTACGAATTACTTTGGTTTCCAGACTTGTGGAAGAGGGTCACTTGCATTCTCCAAATTCATTACACTTCATTTGCAGAACCAAGTTTGGAAGTCAATCTATCAATTAGGCAATCAAAAAAAGAGGTGGCAGGGAATAGTTCAGAATAACTCTCAAACCTGGGTCCAGTCCAGGGCTCTAGAACACGGGGGAGAAATTGCACCCTGGGGCCTCGACGATGTCACTACGACCGGGGGCCAGGATGTCACCCCCAGTGGAGCCCCACCTACAGCCCCCTGGGGACAGCCTGCTAACTTAGTCTTTCTCCACCTTGTCACTCGATTTGCCTTGAAGGAAATTCTAAAAATGACAGGCCCCAGCGAGGAATGAGGAACATCCCACACACCGCCACTCCTTGTTCCAAAATTAGACTTTGTCACAGACACTGATCTCCAAGGTGGCAAAAATAGCAAGCTGCTCGAGGGAGTCCCGAGCTGTCCTGGCAGAGTCCCCGGCAACTACTCCCGCAGGGGCAGCGGGCAGCTGGGGAGCAGACAAGTTCTTGCTGCTGAGTCTCATTCCACAGGGGGTCGTTCCCCTGATACTCCAGCCACCCCCCCCCCCCCCAGCACTCCCTTGTTGTTCTCCCTGCAGAACAGCACCACATTGCGTTTAAAGTGTGAGAACTGGAGTGAGGAATTTGGAGATAGGATATTGCCATTTGGGGCCAAAACTACCCAAAAAAAACGGGATTTCTTGTAACAGTAACAGCGATTTCCAAAAGGCACACTCTAAGTTGATCGATGTTTCTGAAAGGCACTCTGATAATTCAGGGTAATTTGAAAGCACTAAGACAGCTCTTGGTGGGGACATTCAAGGGACAGAAAAGCTTTCCAACTCTCCAAGGGAGTGAGGCGCTGTGGCCAGAGGCAGCGGGTCAGGAACCAGACAAAAGGGTCTTGGATCCCTGGCTCCCGTAGAAATGAGCTCAGTGACGGCAGGCAGGAGCCTGAACCACTCGGCGAGGGGTCTCATCTCTCTGAGAAGGACTGTGATTCCTTCCAGGGCAAGGGTCACAGATAATACTCTCATACTGCGAGCCCTGGGGAGGATGAGCCTCATGTCTATTCACACTATATCCGGGAGCGCAGAACAGAGCGCGTCAGGCCCTCAGTAAACATTCTTGAATGAACAAATGAATAGGAATGAATGAATGAATGAGTTTACCTTCCAGTCAAGGTGGCGATGAGGGAAAAATGCAAGTGAAGTACCTGGCATATCGTCGGAGGCTTGGTGAATGGTGCTGGCCGCTACGACCAGAGACACCAAAGGCAGATAACAGATGGCCAGTAAACGCCCGGCATTATTAGCCAAACACCCTACGGTGGGAAAGCATTTCAAAGGGTGAAATCAAAGCACTAAATAAATATTATCCCAGAAGGCTGTGTGGTGTGGGGACAGACGCCGTGATGGTGGCCTCCATGGTCTACCCCCCCCAGTGTTCACACTCTGTGTGGGCCCCTCCCCTGACTATGGGAAGGACTTGACAGCTGATAGGATGTCACTTGCGTGGTTATGATGCCTAGGATTGTGGCCTCCGGCTTGCAAGGAGACTCTCCCTCTTGCTGGCTTTGGTGAAGACAGGCTGTGTTGGAGAGGCCCGTGCAGTAAAGAGCTGAGGGTGGCCCCCAAGCCACCGCCAGCAACAGACTGAGGCCCTCCATCCTACCGCCACACAAAACTAAATCCCCCCAATAACCACGTGAGCTTGTGAGTGGATCCTT
This sequence comes from Herpailurus yagouaroundi, assembly GCF_014898765.1. Taxonomy (NCBI): domain Eukaryota; kingdom Metazoa; phylum Chordata; class Mammalia; order Carnivora; family Felidae; genus Herpailurus; species Herpailurus yagouaroundi. The sequence goes on along the minus strand of NW_024412463.1, from coordinate 5,057,241 downwards.
CCCCATTCTAATGAGCCTGAAGCATCTCAGCCTTGTGAGAAACTGAAGCTGGGGGCCCAGCTAAGCCACGCCAACACTCCTGACCCACAGCAACTATGAGATAATAAATGTGTGTTGTGTTACAGTGCATTGTTGGTGGTACTTTGCTGCTCAGCAGTTGAAAACGAACACATGGAGTAATCCAGGCAAGACATCGATTGGCCACAGCGCGGGCAGCCGGTGCTCAGAGAAGAACCACTTGCTGAGAGGAACCACAGGAGAGGTAGGGACCGTGGGGAAGTGAAGATGCCCAATCTGCCCAGGGATGGCGGAGAGTACTGGGTGCATCTGATTGTTACTGCTGCATGGGGACGTAACATGGGTGCTGTCAGACCTCCTCACTCTTCAAGATATCACAGAAAGCTGAGTTTTATTTGAAACCTCTCCGTTTTTTAAAGGTTGGCCACGAAGTTGGGATTTTGAGAATAGTGGTAAGTTAATCTCATGCAGGACAAAGAAAATAGGTCTGGGGGCTTCGTTGGGAGATGCGGAGAAGAGTGGGGACTATACCAGGATACTGGTTCCAAATTCCAGCTTCCAAGCTGGTGGCCTTGGCCTTCCATACAGCAGTGGTCGTAGGGTTAGGAAGTCCTTAAAATACTGCTTGTTACACAGTAGAGCCGGGATATATTTTTATTATTATTGATATCATCACTTACTAGTTTCCTATGGCTGTTGTAACAAGTTACCATGACTCAGTGGCTTTAAACAACATAAATCTGTCTTCTTACAGCTCTGGAAACCAAATGTCCAAAGTCAGTTCACCAAGCTAAACTCCAGGTGTTGGCCAATCTGGGTCCTTCTGGAGGTTCCGGGGCAGAATCTGTCTCTTTGTCTTTGCAGCCTCCGGGGGCACCCACATCCTTTGGGTCACCTATGTCTCTCTTCCATCTTCAAAGCCATCAGCACACAAACCAAATCTCTCTCTCCCTCTGCTCCCACTATCACATCACCGTCCGACTCTATTTCCTCCTGTTTCCCTCCCACGAGGACCCTTGGGATGACACCGGGTCTACCTGGATGATCTCGGATAATCTCCCCACCTCAAGAGTCTTAACTTGATCACATCCGCAAAGTCCCTTTTGCCACGTACAATCACATTCACAGGTTCCAGGGATTAGGATGTGACATCTCTGGAGCCATTATTCAGCATATCCCCACTGCTATGATCGCTGCTGTCCTTGTTGTTATTGGGCCCACAAGCTTCCTCTTGGTGACCTGCTGGGATTCAGGTCCCAAGTCTGGTCCAAACCAATTCACCAAAGGCTACAACTTGAAGCCGGCACAGGTCCCGTGGTAAAGCACCGGTCTGTGGAGGCAGTCTTGGGAGTTTTCCACCAGAAGCGGCCAACGGTGGGTTTGGGCGAACTAATAATGAGACTAAGCCCAGCAGTTAGCATCACCCCCTTCTCCATTTATGACCTTGACTATCTCAGAGAAGCCAGCCAGCCAGTAGTGGTATGCATGCAATTCCTCGTTGACGATATGTGGATCCAGATCTATGTGGATCCATCACCAGTTACCAGGAAGGGCAGAAATGGAACCCGGGGAGGGTGGGCAGGCAGCGTTGTCTTTATTTGCTTCGTTGTCCTGTGGCATCTCTTTTCTCCCCAAATCAGGGATTGATTTAAGTACACAGATTCTAAGCATTTCTTAATCCCCGTTTAACCTCGTTGAGATTCAGATCCCATTGTGAAGCTTACTCATTTCCATCGAAAACAGGATGCTGTTGCTTAAAAATCACACTCGTTTTATGGAACTCTTTAAGCAGGCAGCAAATTAAGAGCAAACAACATTATTTGCCAGTTAAATTTGCAAAGGGGTGATCTGAACGGATTACTCATATTCCTGATTAATTTTTAGTGGAAGTAATGAGGAGGTTGTAAATGGAAAAACATATGCATGAAGAACCTGCCTTTCAAGCACAAAACAATTTATGCTAATTGATGGCTTTACCAATAAGGTAATCTTGGAAAAACTTCTTCAGATGTTTAAAGGCATCTAATGGGATAGCTATACAACTTTAAAGCAATGGCATGTTGCCCTATAAAGTTCCAAGTGACTTGAATTCTACTTTATTTTTTTTTTTTTAATGTTTTTATTTAGTTTTGGGAGAGAGGGAGAGAGAGTGCATGAGCTGGGGAGGGGCAGAGAGGGAGGGAGACACAGAATCTGAAGAGGCTCCAGGCTGCGAGCTGGCAGCACAGAGCCTGACGTGGGGCTCAAACTCATGAACTGCGAGATCCTGACCTGGGCTGAAGTCAGACGCTCAACTGACTGTGCCACCAAGGCGTCCCAAATACTACTTTACAACTATCCATCCATTCATCCATCCTTTCATTTACCTATCTTTATTGCAATATCTAGAATTGGTAAGCATATGGGGAAATGGATACCGAGACTGCATTAGTTCAAAAAGAATATTTTGAGGGGCGCCTGGGTGGCTCAGTCGGTTGAGCATCCGACTTCAGCTCAGGTCACGATCTCACGGTCCGTGAGTTTGAGCCCTGCGTCGGGCTCTGGGCTGATGGCTCAGAGCCTGGAGCCTGCTTCGGATTCTGTGTCTCCCTCTCTCTCTGTCCCTCCCCCATTCATGCTCTGTCTCAAAAATAAATAAACGTTAAAAAAAAATTTAAAAAAAAAGAATATTTTGAAATAGGGAAAAAAATCAAGAGAAGAGTATTTCATGATTTGTGAAAATTACATGAAATGTGAATTTCAGTGTCCATTAATAAAGTTTCTTTGCGACAGACCTACACCCCTTGAGAATGTTTTTACCTACGGCTGCTTCTAAATTACAATGACAGAATTAAGTAGTTGCAACAGAGACCATCTTGGTTCACAAAGCCCCAAGTATTACCAGCTGTCCCCTTACCGAAAGTTTTGCTGATCTCTGCTCTAAAATCCCAGACCACTGCATGAACAAGTCATTTGGGAATGATCTGAGGCTGCTTTGGGAAAGATCATCTTACTGGTATGCTTTCCCCCCTCTTTAAATCCAACCACCTCACATGTTTAAATCATAAATTTTGAAACTACCCTAATCCTACCACACTAACCCAGTTCCTTTTGGTTTTGCAGATTTCCTTCCAGATGCGAAGCTCTAGGCATGTGTTTGCAGCCATGATGTATGACGTGTATTATTTAACTCTTGTGCATTAAGATTTTGTGAATTTCTTCTTCTCAAAGAAGAAATTCATGAATCGTAATTCTCTGTACGAGTCACAGTTCCTAACACGATGCACTGAACAGAGCAGGTGTTTCCACACACACTCTACGTGTATTCGTGTTTGTGGTATCTTAATATATCAATGTCTATGAAGGCTAATCAACCAGACATGGTTGATGCATGGCTCTGGGAAGAATGGAGTCTCCGGACAGGTTTCCTGTGGCCCACAAAGAATTACCGTTTCGTTGTTGGTTTCAACTGGAATCAATTTCCAACAGTTACAAACAACAAGATATTACATACAGACTCAAATCCTAGACTTCTCTGGAAAAAAACAAGAGATGTCCTACATGGAGCCCACAGTCGCACGTCAACGGTCTTCTGGTTTGGGGCTTTTGACATTTCACCCCCCCGTTTCCCTTCAGCCCTCTTCTCTCTGGCCCCTGTTGAAATTATACCATCTGGTACTGCTTTAAATTTATACCTACAGCCAGATAATCTACATAGATGTGTCTGTAGATGTCCATATGCATCCAAATTGATTCTGATGAACATACTCACTGCAACAGACTAATGATTATATCCCCTCCCCAAATTCATATATTGGAATCTTAACCCCCCAGGTGATGGTGTTAGGAGGTAGGGCCTTTGGGAGGCGATCAGGGCATGAGGGGCGAGGCCTCACAATTGGGATTATAAAAGAGACCCCAGAGAGATCCCTCGCTCCTTCCATCAGTGAGACACAGAAAAGACCATCACCTATGGATCAGGAAGTCAGTGCCACTGGACACAGATAGGCTGGCACCTTGATCAAGCTATCAGTGAGAAATAAATTAATTTCTGTTGTTTAGAAGCCAGCCGGTCCTATGGTATTTGCCGTAGGAGCCCAAACTGATTAGGACACACACATGTAATACTAACTGAGGCACAAAGCAGACACTCAGGGATGCACGATTACTATGTTACCAGCTGGCTCTTCAGGCTTTGCAAGGATGGCATTTAATCCAAGTAATACACGGGTGAGTACAGGAGTAAGCCACCTGCTCAGACAGTGCTGGCCATGTTTTTCAGCATAAATATTCTAGGATTGCACTCCACAGGAGTATACATACCATTGAATTTTTCACGCTCTGTAGCAAGCGCTCGTGCTGTTCAGCTATCGCCAAGGCAGCAGAGTGGACTTTCTGGTAGATGGCCTCCCCATCTCGCGTTTGAAAGATAAACAGCCCTTCCCCAGTTTCACACATCCTGTGGAAACAAAAACAGAGGGCTCCTGAAAATCCAGTTCCACGAAGTCCGAGGCACCAAGGGCCTAGAAAACGCCATGAAACCAGAGCTGTTTATTTCACATGAGGTCGGGACTCTTGTTCACGTTCGCTAAGCAAAGTTGGCTAGAATCAGAATTTCCAATTCGTTGTTGTTAATTTTGGGCAGGACACTGTTCATTCTAGGCTAACTCGGTGCTGAATTTTTTTTTTTTCCAAAAAAAAAAAGCATAAGTGTAATCCCAGTACATTGCCTCTCAAAGACAGCTGTGCAACCGGGTTCTCATTACTGTCCGTGCATCGTAAGTTCATCAGGAGCTCCACCATCCAGGGGCGCCTGGGCGGCTCAGAGGGTTCAGCTTCCAACTTCGGCTCAGGTCATGATCTCATGCTTCATGAGTTCGAGCCCAATGTTGGGCTCTGTGCTGATAGCTCGGAACCTGGAGCCCGCTTAGGATTCTATGTCTCCCTCTCTCTCTGCCCCACCCCAACTCGCACTCTGTCTCTCAAAAATAAAAACGTTAAAAAAAAATTTAAATACAAGAAAAGAAACTCTGCCAGCCAGCTCAGCGGTGGAAGAAGGCTTCCATGACTCCAGGTTCTGTTCTTTCCTTATAGTCGATGGCTTTAAGGATTCTTTCATTTCCAAAATTAATCTGGATTCCTTTTTTTTCACTTTACCCACTGGCTTTTACCTTGGACATTTTGTCCGGCTTCCAAAGTAGTCCCAAAAGCCCCAACAGTCTTTCTTATGGCCTGACACTAACAGAAACAGTGGATGAAAACCCAGAGAAGGTAAAACAGTTTAAAAGTTGGGCCTTTCCCATGTTCTTTGTGAAGATACGGATTCAGACATAAGAACACCGTGGTCATACAGAGATACAACAGTTGTGAATTTCCCAAGAATTACTTTGCCTAAATGATGAACCTGTCACTCCAGGCCATGAATTATGCAGTTGGTCAAGAATCTAGAAGAAAGTCGGGAGCTCAGAAAGCACCTGGGAAATTCACTCACTGGTGCCCAAAGCAAGTATGTATCAAGGCAGAGTGCAATAAGCAGAGAATGTGGGCTCCAGACTGCCTGGCCGTGCTTGCCCCCTGCCAGCTTTGTGAGCCGCGACGCACTACTCAGCCTAAGCCTGCATTTCTGCTTGTGAAATAAATAGGAGGATAACAGCCATCACGTAAGCGTACGGAAGGTGTTAGGCATGATACATAAAGTGCACAAAGGAGGTCTTTCACTCAATGCACACCTCCACTCTTCTGCTGGAAGGTAAGCTCCAGGTAGACCAGATCTGTTCCTGATTTGTTCACAGATCTTCCGCCAGTGCCTACAACAGGGCGTGGCCTATATCTGTTGCTCCGTAAATAACTACAGAATGGACCGTGACATAGGAGGCAGTGCCAGGCAAAGGTGTAATTAAGAACTGGACCCCGGCTTCCTTGAGGAAGTTTTATTGAAACTGAGGTTTCTAGAAGAGAAGGGAGGAACAACAGTCTGACAACTGCACAGAGAATGTCCTGATTTGGTCAAAGGCAAGTGACACACTAGGGGCCGGGGGGCCGGAGGGGGCAGCCTATGTTCCAGGAGCTCCGGGAATGGGCACGAGCTCCCAGAGATGACAGGCTTCGCTCTGCGAAGTCACCACCCGACTGTAACCATTCCCACAGGCACAGATGCCCAACATCAGAAACTGTCCCTCTCTGTGCCAGTGACATGTCACACAGACATACCACATTGGAAAAATACTAATGGGACTGAATTTAAGAAAACCAGAATAAATGATCCCACAGTGGCCAGTATAAGTCAGCAAACTTGTGAGATGGGAGTGCCAGTGGGTTCCGCATTCCCTCACTTGCAACATGTGTTCTGCGCATGTGCGTGTGTGTGTGTCCCTGTGTGTTTAGAATATTTGAACATTGTTACAAGCAGGATGCATCTCATACTCGACTCGTATGTTTATGGTACTCTTCTCTCTACTCCTGCAAAGCAGTTATTAAATCAATGTTACATTTCACATTTGCAATTACATATTCTATATGAAGGAGTAAGGTACTTGCCAGAAAACAGAAGGCAAATCATAAGGGTTCCAGCAATGGATGTAATGGTAAAGAAACGGGCTTTTTCCCTGAGAAGTTTATAATGTATTCGGCTAAACAAGATCTATGTAAGGGAACAGGTTCAAGACTAACGTGGTGGTGCGGTGAGCTGGGGAACGGTACTGGTCAGAGGTGCACTGATAAAGGAAAGCAGAGCTGGAGAAAGGGGTGGGTGTCGATGTTACATAGTAACAAGGAAAATCAGGAAGGCAAACACCAGAGGGGAACAGATCAGAGGCACTTTCCAGGAGAGATACAAAATTAGGAGCAAAACATTGCAGAAGTGAGGTGAACCCTGGGACTCCTGTCCTACCTGTGGCTGCAGCCGCCAGGGACACTATGGTTAAGAAAATACGGAAAAAAAAAAAAAAAAAAGAAAATACGCACAGAGAAACACAACATGAAGTCAAAAAGAGGCTTAACCACATGGGTTCTGGCAGCCCCATCTTGAAGAAAAAACCCGGGAAGGGTCTGTTAGGAACTCGTAATACAGAACAGGGTCTCTCTACACTGGCACATTCGACATGAGCAACATCGTACGGCCAGATCGTTCTTTGTTGTGGGGACCGTCCTGTGTGTTGTAAGGTGTTTAGCAGCATCTCTGGTCTCTACCCACTGCACGACAGTAGAATCCCCTAGCTGTGGCAACCCAAAACGTCTCCAGACATTGATAAATGTCCCCAAGGGGGCAAAACGCCCCCAGCTGAAAACCACTGAAATAGACCAAAAATAAGGGGTTTAGGGAGCACCTAAGCCATGGTTCAGCGGTGGAGAGGCTGTGCACGCGAGGCGGCTTCCGCGTTCAGGGGAGCTGTGGATTCACCGCAGACGGTGTTCCCGATGAAGCACAGAGGACGTCCTGCACCTGCGGTCTGTGGGGTCTTGCCCGTTCCAGTCATGGGCATCATCGCCTAGTGGATCTCAGCTTGAGACAAGGTAGCAGTTGACTGCTGGTGCCGTGTGTAGGTGTGTTTACGTGTGTGCGTGTGTTGGCTGGAGATCAGCTAATCTAGGCTGCCTGCTAATGCGGTGGTTCTCCTGTCCTTCGCTGAGACCACTGGGGTGAGAAACAGAAATCAATGTAAGACACCACGTGATGTACCACAGTACCACTGAGGCTTCCGAGCCCAGGACGGCTCTTGAGAACGTCAGCCAATCTCCTACGACTCGCATTGGTTTGTCAAATCTTTGCGCTGCCTTATTTAATACTTGTTTAATCAGCTCAGTTTTCCTAACCCTTAAACAAATGTATCGTAAACGAATCGCCAAATCAATAGTAGAAGCCAGTATGCTCGACTACAAGTTGAAGGCAGATGTGAAAGTAAATACAGTGAAAACAAAATGTTCTTAAACTCTGACCAGATCCTCTTGTCAAAGATCTAAGCGGGACGTTTGCTCACGCGTTAGTGACACAGGTAAAGTAGAAAGTGTTAGAAGATGTGTTTAAGATGTGCCAACACCTCACTGAAATGTTTCTCTGTAATTTAATCAAGAGGATCAAAAAGGTAATTAAGAGGAAAATGACTTGGGGCGCCTGCGTGGCTCAGTCAGTTAAGCATCCGACTCTTGGTTTTGGGTCGGGTCATGATCTCCTGTTTCGTGAGTTTGAGCCCTGCGTCCAGCTCTGAGCTGACAGTGCAGAGCCTGCTTGGGATTCTCTCTCTCCCTCTCTCTCTGCCCCTCTCCTGATGATGCACTCTCTCTCTCTCTCTCTCAAAACAAATAAGTAAAACTTAAAAGAAAAATCTAAAAAAGAGGGAAGAAAATGTCATTGTGAGATTACATTCATTTCATGTTATGCCTCTATCACTAAAACCATCCCACATCTGGGGAAACGCGGCTGTGTTTCCCGGGGCCCTGCTCTAGTTGGTGTGGGACAGAAAGCCTCATATGCTGGAATCATGGTCAAGTTTCCTGACCTCTCGAAGTTTCCACGGACAAACCTTTGAGAGCGGGGAAACTGTGTTTTATCTTTAGGAAAGGATCTCAAGTCAAGGTAAGCATCTAATGAGGATTTGTTGTTGTTATTTTAACCCTTTAAAATGTCAAAGCCAAGGAGAGGCGGTCCTCGGGGAAAACTTCAGGAAAGAGGCACAACCACGTCTCTGCCTGGATGGAAACTGTGTAATCACAGCCCGGAGCAGCGGGAAAGCGAAAAACAGCTGCACGGCGGTGGGAGGCGTGTGGCTGGGGAAGAAAGTCTGTGTTTGAGGCTCACGGGCTGTGAACACAGAATAATACAAACCTCTTCTCTGAGAAGGGAGATATGAATTCGGGAATGTGATTCTCCCTTTAAGAAAAGAAGCAGCTTTCATTAAACAAAGATTGTAATGCAAATGACCGGGGGGATTTGTTTCTCCGGCTGCAGGAGGTATACTGTGTCTGAGTGTTAGCAGCACCTTAAATAAAGCCCATCAAGGGGCGCCTGGGTGGCTCGGTCAGTTGGGCGGCTGACTTCGGCTCAGGTCATGATCTCGCGGTCCGTGAGTTTGAGCCCCGCGTCGGGCTCTGTGCTGACCGCTCAGAGCCTGGAGCCTGCTTCAGATTCTGTGTCTCCCTCTCTCTGACCCTCCCCCGTTCATGCTCTGTCTCTCTCTGTCTCAAAAATAAATAAACGTTAAAAAAAAAAATTAAAAAAAAAAAAAAAAGCCCGTCAGCCCGGTGGACAAGAGGAAGAGAAGGTTCCAGTTCAGAGGGTGCTCGGCCACACACTGTCCCTTCTCCTGTGGCTCCACCATCCATGTCACCAGGCTTCCTAACGGTTCCCTTAAATGTGTACAGACGCTGCCATCATCACTTCTTAACTTTTTACAAACGGTGTTTTTAAAAAATGTTTATTTATTTAATTTTGAGAAAGAGAGAGAGAAGGGGAAACATGAGCAGGGAGGGGCAGGGAGAGAGGGAGAGAAAGAATCCCAAGCAGGCGCCCATCGATCGGCACAAAGCCCAGCCCGATGCGGGGCTCGATCTCATGACCCCTGAGATCATGGCCTGAGCCGAAACTGAGAGTCAGACTCTTAACTGACGGAGCCACACAGGCACCTCTGCCATGATCACTTTTTAGACTTGAGTTTATGAAAACAAAACAAAACCCAAACAATCCAAAGTCATAAAATGTGGCCAGTGTAAAAGACAGTGGGTTGTTTATTAATACGTCTGTTCCTCATGTTCTATGAACATGTAAAGTCAAAGAAACACTTTTCTCCCGTTTTTCCCCATGCTATGCCCTGACCTAGATCTTAGGGAGCACTGCCCCCCGTTCTTCCTGCTGTAGTGCTCTATAAGCAGCAGGATGAAAGGGGGGGCTATCTCACAGTTTCTGAACCCAAACGCGAAGTGTGGCTTTACTGACCCCCAAGAGAATGAAAAGCCAGGTGAGCAACAGAGGGAAACTTCTGAACAAACCTTGAAGTTCGCATGCCCCAGACTGAAGTCGGATCACCCCCACCCCACACTGGCCCCCCAGGCGTGCCTGTGCTGTTCCAACGGCTCCCGGAGGATCCTGACTCCTCTCTGTCTCCTCACCCACGTCCAGTCAGTCAGCTTTGGGCACTAGCTTCAAAACATGTCAGTATCCAAACATCTAAGCCCACGTTCCTTGTCACCAGCGTGCCGGGAGCCACCCTCGTCCTCACCATGAGCACTACAATGCCCCCTCCCAACTGCTTTTAGCCTGAGTTAAAGGAAAAAAAAAAAAGTCAGACCATGTCACCTCTTGGCTAATCACTTCCTGTGTAGGGAAAAATTTAATCTTGTCCAAACAATCTGGTCTGGCCTTTGCCAACATGGGAGGTGATTTTTGTTTGCCTGGGTTCTTGGGTGAGACAAATAGTAACAAGGGGGTTTAGGGTGAGGCTTTGGGTCACGTGCTATCAGCTGACCTGGAGGCTGAGATGAGCCAGGTGGGCAATCGATGAATCAACCAAGCAAGCATGGAGTGGAGCCTCAATCAAGACTCTAAACGCTGTGGCTGGGAAGCGTCCCCGGTTGACAACACTCCGTGGGGACTGTCACATACCAGTATGAGAAAGGTACAGTGTTCTGATTCCACAGGGAGAAGACACAGAATCTCTACGCCGGGCACTTCCCACAGCTCCTCCCTTATCCGATGGTAGTTACTCTGTATCCTTCAGTGGTACAAGCTTTGACCAACTTCATAGATGTCAGTGAACTCCAGGTCATTCTAGCAAATTCTGAAACGTTTGGTGGTTGTGGGAGCCCCCGAACTTGTAACTGGGGTCAGAAGTGAGGAAGGTCTTGGGGACTGTTCCTTCGAACCTTGCAGTGGTCTCTCCCCACCCACAATGGCTGCCCAACTAAGATGAAAAGCCAAATTCTTTACAGTGGCTCCAAGCCCCACACGGCCTGATACTGTTCTGCTTCTTACTTTGCATACATTGTGGCCCCCTCCCTTATTCTGCTCCTGCCACGTCAGCCTCCTGGATCTTCTCTGCACACTCCATGTACACCCCCCTTGGCACCTTTTCCCAATGTCCTTCTGGCTGGAATGCTCCCCACCCCCCCGCGGCCTCCATGATTCCTCCTGGGTCTTCTGTCGGCGGCACCGACTCAGTCAGCAAAGCCAGTCCTGCTCACCCTACTTAAAATTGCACCCCCTCTTTGGGCACTTGCTATTGAATGATTTTATTGTTTGCCGTGAACTTACACAATCAAATGTCATTATTGTCTATATCCCCTCTTCTCTACAGAGCGAACTTCATGACAGAACACGTGAGAACCTCCTGTCCGTATGCTTTATTCACTGCTACGTCCACGGTGCTCAGAACCACATGGGGCTCCTAGGGGGAACTCAACAAACATTTGATGAAAGAAGGAAATGGCTCATTTTTATTTACTAGACCCTTCTAGAAAGTGAGGTACCATCACATGTAAAGTGGTCACATACACCAGTGGATCATCACCCGCAGGTGATGGCTGCACTGTACAGACGACCAACAGGTACGTGAAAAAGTGCCCAGTGTCACTAACCATCAGGGAAACCAAAACCAGAATAACATACCATCTCACACCTGTTAGAATGTCTACGAGGAAAAAGACAAGCGATAACAAGTGTCCGTGAGAATGCGCGGGAAAGTCTAGAGACCCTTGTGCACTGTTGGTAGGAATATAAATTGGTACAGCCTTGTGGAAAACAGTATGGAGGTTCTTCAAAAAATTAAAAATAGAACTACCATATCATCCAGCTATTCTAGTTCTGGGGATCTATCCAAAGGAAATGAAGTCACTATCCCAAAGAGATGTGTGAACCTCATGTTCACTGTAGTATTGGTTACAATGGCCAAGACGTGGAAATGGCCAAGTGTCTACCAACGGATGAAATGCATAAAGAGAATGTGCCATGTACACACACACACACACACACACACACACACACACACACACACAATGTGATCTTAGCCATAAAAAAGAAGGAAATCCTGCTGTTTGTAACAACATGGATGGACTTTGAGAGCATTATGGTAAGGGAAGTAAGTCAGATGGAAAAAGGCCAATTCCATATGATCTCACTTGTGTGTGTAATACAACCAAGCTGAACTCACAGAAAAAGATGAGTGGATACCAGCAGCTAGGGGTGGGGATGGGGAAAATGAGGAGCTGATGGCCAAAGGGTACAAACTTCCAGTTAGAAAATGAAGAAGTTTTGGGGAGCTAACGTCCAGCGTGGCGACCACAGTGAACAATACTTTACTGTGTCCTTGAAGGTTGCTCAGAGAATAGATCTAAAATGTTCTCACCACACACACATTGTGTGAGGCGATGAAGGTCTTAACAAACCTTAAGGTTGTTATCACTTTGCAATATATACATCGTACGCTTTAAACTTAAACAGTGTTATATGTCAATCAGATCTCAAGAAAACTTGAAAAATAAGTAAATAAAATTTAAAAATACACACAAAAATTATTCCTTCAAAAGATGGCCACAGGGGCGTCTGGGTGGCTCCATCACTTAAGCATCTGACCCTTGATTTCGTTTGAGCGTGAGATCCAGCCCCTGTGGATTCAAGTACAGGAAGAACAGAGTACATTTTATCTGTTAATTTGTTTTAAACTCTTTAGTAAGAATGAGTGTATGCTCTACAAAATACTCAGAAATGAGAAATTACTAAGTAGCTTAGAATCGAGAAGAGAAATAGAGAATATTCAAAGAGTTATATTAGAATAGGGGTCCTTTGACCTGTAAACTCATCTGCTAGAGGGAAAGACAATTTTCTTCTCCGATGCAAAGCCATTTCACTCAGTACTTGTTTTCAGAGTGATACACACTAGAAATGAACAATTGCTTTTCCAAGACTGCGCAGAGGCCTTTATTCCAAAAAAAAACAAAAAACAAAAAACAAAAAAAAAAACAAAAAACAAAAAACCAAACACCTTTCACAAATTTGTGCACTCCATTTAAGAAAAAGAATTTGTACGTGCAATGTCGATTTTCACATATTCTTGGCATACCTGAAAGTTTCTCCTAAAATGATGTCAAAAGCACAACAGAGACTCTCTCTGGCTGGTAAAGAGGAGTGCTCTCGTGTGGTAATTATTCAGGACGTGCTGCGAAATGTCACCTGAGCTGCTGTCACTCCTGCAGGTGCTAAACCCAGGGTATTAATCTAAATCAGTCAGGAGGTGAGGCGGAGCCTGACGCTGAAGCATGCTAACTCAGCAGTCAGCTGCAAAACTAACGGGAGCCTACTGGACACTGGCAACCCTTCCTTAAACAATAGCATTTCAAGAACGGTTCCAAGGGAGGTGTTGACGCAGTGAGATCCTCCTGTTCGTTGGATCATCCCATAAAAAAATCAGAGCCCCTGCCAGCCTGATGTGCTTGGCCGAAGTTTCAGAGCTTCGAGGTGGAAAGAAACAAACAAAAGACTAGAAAAACCTCAAACAAAATAAGCAATATGTCTCTCGGCCCACCAGATAAACTAACTGTTCTTCTCGGTCTCCAGGGGCAAGAAGTGGCAATCCACGGTGCAATTGCGTTTTATTAAAGAGCTTGTATTTCAACCCTGGATTTCTTCAAGGAAAGAAGAAAACAAAACAGAAGTATGATCGGATTTGCCTATGTTGGGTGGAAAGGAGGAGAAACAGTGTCCAGAAGATCCTGACGACCTACGATCATCACACTGCTGCCCAGGAGAGATGAACAACCCTGGCTATATGTGCCTGTACCCCAGACTAAAAAAAAAAAAAAAAAAAAAAGAAGGTTCCAGCAATTAGGAGAATTCATACATTAATGCATATCCAAATGGTTTTCCTCTGGTGATGTAAGAACACCGTCTCTTCCCTAGCTCTGTGGAAGTATGGAATATGATAACTGATGGAGGTGATAGACTAACCTGATGAAATACTTTCTAGACATCTACAAGGTTTGGAAGTAAGAAGACCTGAGTGTGAATAAATCTACCACTTACTAGTCTAATGCCTTCGGACCAGTCACCCAGGTGCCCAAGCCTCCCTTGAAGATGAGAATGGTAATATTCCCTACTTTGTACGATAAGTGAATGGCATGACCATATGAATGAGACACTGCATGTAAAATGCTTCGTATAGTGACCTTCGTGTAGTAACCTGCTCCATAAATATTAGTGATTACTCTTCGTGGCTGGTATGCCGGATGGAACAGAATTTTTCAACTGGATAACTGGACCAGATACCTATTTGCTGTGGGAGATTGTTCTGTGTATGTTTAGTAGCACCTCTGGCCTCTCTACCCATTAGATGCCAATGGTATCCCTGACCAACTGTGACAATCAAAAATGTCTCCAGACATTGCCAAATGCCCCCTGGGAACAAACGCACCCTTCCTTGAGAACCACGGTTCTGCATCTCAGCACCATGATGCGTGATGTTGCTAATTACAGTCAAATAACTGCTTTACCCTATTTGCTTTGAGCAGCTATTAAATGCTATGTTGGACACATTTGTTAGGGTTCTTTTTTTCTTTTTAAACCTTATACCCATTCCCCTTTGGATGGCATGAGTGCACCCTTCCTGCTTTGGGAGAAACACCCATTCTATTGGTACCCTGTGTGCCTTGTGTAATAAAGTTCTCAGTACAGTACCTGACACACAGTGAATGTAACGGTCAATATATGGTAGGAATTTCTCTCTCTTCTATTTGACTGATGGTGTGAGAGGATCCCAAAGCATCTAGAAGCCACCATGTGAAGCCAGAGCAAAGCCACCCTAGAAGCAACAGGACTGAGAGACGAAACCTAGGGTCATGTACACTCTGAATCAAGTCAAGCCTGAAGCCATCCCTACCTCCTGGACTTGTGGTTATGTGAGCCAATGAATTTCTTCCCTGTTGTTTCAGTTTGGTTGATACAACTGCCTACGATGTGCCAAGCATTATGCCAGGCATCCACACATACACCTTATTTAATCTTCATGGCAATCTTGTGACGTATGTCATATATTGTACCCATTTTACAGCAGCCAATGGAGCTCAGAGAGTTAGGTCGTTCACTCAAGGCCCACAGCCAGTATGTGGTACAGCTGTAATTTCATTTCATTCCCTCCAATTTCTAGTTCAGTCTGTTACACATGCCCTGGTGTCAGTCTTGGTGGGGTCACGGGGGGGCCTTTGAGCAGAAGTAACACCCCATCCCAACTCGAACAGAAGCTGAAAGTGAGCAGAACTTTGCCCAAAGTCTTTGGGGGAGATTCTTTGTGTTCTGGAAGGCGATACTGCAACATCTTTGCAGATGCATGTTGGATACGTGAAAACTATCTGCCTGGAGACACTTAACTCCTCTTCATTTATCGATAGAAGACAGGGAGAAAATCATATTAGTTAACAGGAAACTGCTTTGTTTTGAACACATCCAAAAATAGCCAAGGAAAAAATTATCTTCACTAATAAAGCAAGGCAGATATGAAACCTTCATGCTTGGGGGAACACAAATGATCTTATTATCCTGAGCATCTTGATGGTAACCATAAAAATTCATCTTTATTTGAGTTTCAGGCAAAATATAAACTAGGAACATTACCTTGTGTTTAACACTGTCTGTATCCTGAAAACCCAAGCCCTGCTCCAAAAGTCATCACAATAAAACATCAAAGACACTGCCGAGGAGAAGCGGCGCTATTCTAGGTCATCCGTGTGCGTTACTGCTGTTCCCCACAACAGTCCTGCAAGGAAGTTATGACTTGGACAAACATACAAGGGAAGCGAACCCCTCTGTCCAAGGTCAACAGCTAATAAAGAATAGAGATTAGAGCCCAGGGTGTCCCTCTGACTGCTTCTTCCACCACCCCGTACTGTTTGACAAATGAGCAAGACCCTAAGAACACATTCCCAATACTCTCCCTTCTGTGACTCACTGCAAGTTAGCATCAGCCCCACAAAGCACGACCACTGAATAAGAACACAGTTCAAAAGCAGCTGAGTGTTCTGAGTCCCTGCAATCCTTGAGGCACAGCCTGATGTGGTATGGGTTGTAGGTGTGCTCATCATCTAATGGCTTCGACAAGATACCCTGAAGGTCAGACCATAAAGAGACTAAAGTCATAGAACAAAATGCTTTCGTTTTACAAGTTAGCACTTTTATGCTTTTGGGTCAAAGGCCATTGGAATATTTCTGAAATTTACGTCTCCAATATATCTGTAATTTCCATCCGCCATTTCTTTTATCTGAGCTACTTTGGTATCTCCCCATATATCCACTTGCCACCTCTGTCTCACTGCCTACAAAATATAAACACCATTCTCTCTCTCTCTCTCTCTCTCTCTCTCTCTCTCTCTCTCT
>NW_024412463.1:5020904-5040796 GCF_014898765.1 Herpailurus yagouaroundi | reverse complement strand
CACACACACACACACACACACACACACACACACACACACCTGCTTAAAAAATCTCTATGGTTTCTTATTACACTTAGGAGAAATATCAGTCTTTAAAATAATGTCCTAGATCCTTAGCAATTCTACTAGATTAATATGAATAAGTTGAACTTTTGCAATATATGAGTAATATGAAAACTTGAAAGACCGAGATAATTTCAAAAAAAGTTTAATATTCATCATGAGATACTATAAAAGTTTACTAAGGTTTTAGCTTTCAGAGATTATGACAGAAAGCCATACTCTTCCTATTACAATTCCCATAAATTCAAGGAACTGAAAAATTTTCATGCTTGAATAAGTGCTACCTGAAATAGGCCCAAGACACCCTACTGTCCATTGATATGAAATACAAGTGGGAGATGATATGAGGCATACAATCAATAGAAAAGCCTACTTCTATTGTAAAACATTTTTCGTACATAGATTTCACTGGTTATGGTTAATACGTAAATAATTCTGGAGACCCAAACAGGAAAATATAGCCACTTTCCCCAACAAATTCTGATTTTTCTACAGAGATTTTCCAATAAGGATAATAAATAAGTAATTCTGACAAAAGAACATTGCTCTGAAGATTAGAGTTTTATTTTCTAATGTGAAGACCTTTGCCATCTCTGGGAGATTCAGAGACTCATTTATAGCATTTCAATTTCCAGGTACTTAAAAAGCAAATTTTAAATAATTGGGATTTGCTTATAACGGAATGAGCAGATTAAGTTGAGCAGAGCATTGCTGTCATATGTTCACACAAGTTAGGGTCTTATGTGTTTGCAACTTCTGTTTTTACTCTTGTATCAAGTATTGTATTCCTATTGGGAAGAACCATCCACTTTTACAAACAAACAAACAAAAATTTTTAAAACCACAAGCTGATTGCCTGCAACTTTAATGTGAATTTTACAGAAGGACTTGTATCTTGAAATTTAGTCATTTAAAAGTCCAAGATATAAAATTTATCTGCAATGTCTCAAAAGAAGAGCCTAAATTCTGAGGGAGCAAGAATGGTGAGGGTGTGGGGAGAAGAATGAGATCCTGATTAGACTAAAATCTCTTTCTGGTTAATGATCGACCCAAATTTTTTGGCACCATTGGCACTATCTTCTCTTTCCAAAATTGACTTCTAAAAGGAAAAAGGGAGAGGCCTAGAAGTGCTTATTGGGTATGGACTGCAATAAGCCAGTTCTAGAACCAACCTCCTAGCGTTAGTGCGGTTCATCACACCATGGATGGAACCCAATCAATGACACCTTCAGAAATGAATGGTGCCTCATATTGATAATCTACCATAGTCAGCCAAGGAGAAAACATAAACAGATTAACACTATGGATGTTTCCCAAAACCCAAGAAGCTGGCCTGTGTTCAGCATGACCCAGTAGATGATACCTTTCTGGCATTTTCACCTAATTCTACGTCAGTTTGTGGTATGGAATCAAACTACATCACATTGCTGAGAACTCTCCATGGGAAATAAAGCCATATGGAATATCTGACTACTTTACAATACGCCTGGCATTACAGGGCTGGAGCTCTACGCATTTGTAGAAGAGCACTTCAGGGTGGATCTCACAGGCCAACCTGGGAAAAGGAAAAAATAAGTAGGAGAACAGTCATGAAACTCACCTCCCTGCCTCAAAAGTGAACCAAGCAGCATCTCGCCCGTACCGCCGCAGGGCACTTAGCGGCCAAGAGATGAGTTTGACTCTGGGATTCTGGACGTCCCAAAGACAGATGTGCTCATATGTAATCTGCAAGGCACATTCGCCATGTACATCTAAGTTAGGGGATGGCATCAAATACACATTGAATCTCTCTGGGAGAAAAACAAAAGGTTAGTCTAAAATCCCGGGAATGAAACATCAAAGACAACGTAGGAACAAAGAGGCATTTCAAAATAATGCTAGCTCACATTCTAGGTGCAAGTTGAATATTCAGGAAGATAAACCTTTCTCATGAATTCACAGCGCCAGAAAATGATTTTTTTTAAATTAAGACCATATTAAATAACATGATAATGACACAGTCTGGCGGTCAACATACACTAAACACTATTTGCATGAGCAAAGACCATGTTTAGAATTTTTTAATTTGCATAATAAAAAAACGTGTATGCCAGTAGGAGACGAGAGCAATGGAACCATTAAAAACGTTTTTTTTTCCTGCCAAGTACACATTAATTCCACCCACACTTTGGTGTTCACAAAAGATGCAGGTGCAAATAACTGTCGCATGATTTAATGATATTAAAGTTACACTGATCAACATATAATTTTCATAACCAAATGAGTAAAACTATATCCCAAATCATTTAAATAAAACTCCATGCTAATACCGTGCACTTAACTGACCCAGCAGTCTGTGAAAAATCCAATAGATATATTTGAACTCGTTTTAGCAAGAACTCTACAAATTTCCATTTGCTTGTTTGGATGACTGTTAACATTTAACCAAGATGACTCTACATAAACGACTTGGTTTATGACTGCAACCGCATTTTCATCCCCACAGATTCAGTCATGGCATTTCTGTTCTACTTCTATAAAATTCATTAATTTAGGACGTTACAGAGTCAAAAATCTTTGAGTGAAATATGAACACAAATATTACTGGAGTGAACATTTTCACCCATCCGTCATTAAGGTAGGTTGCCTAAATCTGACAAGATAGTGCGGCACTAATCATTATCAGTGGTATTTTAAATTAATCATTTTATAATAAGGAAGTCACTAGAATTCTTACAGATTTTAGTTGAGTTTAGTAAATAGGAGTGTCATGACTGCTTTCATGGGTCTATTTTTCAAATTTTCTGTTATTTCCAACTCCCAATCACCAATTATTTGCTGCTTTCTAGCAACTATTATTTTAAAAGTATATTCTAATGGAGTAAAATGTCTCCCTGAGGAGTTCTGCAGCAAGTCAGAAAGAGTTCATCCTTAAGTAAAAAAGTAAGAGAGACCATTACCAATTTGTTCACTTGAAGTTCTATAACTTTACTTCACTCGAGCATAACAGCAAGTGTAAGAGTGACTGCTTTAGTTATAATTACTTGAAGTCATGCAAATTAATATCGTAAAGTGCCTTCAAAGAGGTAGCTGAGTTTTGTAGTAATCCCCAGTAGTTATGTACCAGGGGTATTCTTATTCCTATTTGACAGAAGAGGAAACTGAGGCCTGGTTGTGGTATAATAAAGGCAATTCCTAGGCACAGCCCATCCTTGGACTCTGTAGCGTTATCAGGATAGAGCTTCACAAATATAAATTTGTGAAAAAAAAGTGCTGAGCGGAGCACTCTAGATTAAAAAAAGAAATCAAATCCTGTCCTATCTTCCTCTTTAGGTCTGGCTTCACATGCAAATATCTGTGAGGCATCCGCTCAGGTCCATACAGGTGCATCCTCAGGCTACAACAGAACAGGATTCTGGGATCCAATCCGCCCTGACACAAGGCTCGGTCACCTGGAATTAAGAAATCATTCCTCACCTCCAGGCTCATACTGTAAACCAACAGTGAGTTTTGCTGAAATGATCATGGGTATTCTGGTCATTATTACCTCAACTGATTTATTCCCAGGTTGAGTGTTGAGCTCAAGGAGTTGGCTCAAGTGTTTTAGTGGGAAAAAAAAAAAAAATCACAGAATTAGGAGGGTTTAAAGATGATGAAACATTCGTGATGTCCGGATTCTATTAAAAATGTTGGAAAACTTTCAATGAAATACTTTCAGTGAAAAATGCAAGACCAAAAAGAACAAAACAAAACACTATGCCTTAAAATCAGCATATTATGAATACAGGTTCAGGAGTGTGGTCTTGTATCAAACACCAGCTGTTGGAGTTGGAACAAAAGCTTCAGTTTCCTCATCTGTAAAACAGGGGGACGGAACAGTGCCCCCGTCACGGAGCTGCTGGGAAAATTAAATGACCTAATGCATCTGCCACAGAAACTGGTGCATAGCAGGTCCCCCCCGCCCTGATTTCTAGCTGATGTTATTAATGCAGACACATTCATATTTATGCATCGAAAACATATTAGGAAAAGAAATACACTGAAATATGAACACAGGATTTAGGTGCAATAAAAGGTTCTTTTTCCTTCTTTCTGTATACTTTTCTTATAACTTCAAAAATCTGATATAACGAAGATGTCTTACGGTGTACTGGATGGGGATAAAAACAATGTCAAATAGAGCGAAGGAGAGAATTTTCTTTACATACCACTCTGTTCTCTCTCAACCCCAGTAGCCAGTAAGTCAGGCTCTCCGAGGCTGATGTCATTGATCCGTGCGCCCACACACTCCATCTGGAGCAGTTTGCACCATTCATCGGCCTCCAGATCTGTGGGAATGTCCAGAAACATCACCATGCATGCCCAGCACCCACTTAAAAGCTACAGGCAAAAGCCCTCCCCGCCTCGGACGAACCTGATTCACAAGCAAAGGTCTTGGAGGTGTCGTCATTGAAATAGATTCCTATGGCGTGCTTCTTGGTGCTCTTTGGCAACCGGGCTACGTTCTTCACATTGTTGAGCTCTGTCACCTGAAAAACGGACAACTGCAAGTCTGATCACACTCCCTGTGTGAACGTGCCCGGTCCACACCACCACACTCGGGAGAGGCACATTCAGTGGAAGGCACGCCACAGATGAACACCCCTCGACAGAAAGGTGCGTTTTGGAAAGTTGCGGACTATTTCGGTGTGTTATCCTCAATATGCAGCAAGAAAAATTAACGAATGACCTTCCTTTTTCAATTTCCTGAATATTAAGTGGCACGGACTCAAAACTTCACAGAGGGAGAATTATCTCCCCAAAGAGTCTACCGAATCAACAGTTCTCAGGTCTGTATCCCATCACTGGGAAGGCCTTTCCAATACTCCAACCCCTCGAGGTACTTCCCCTGAAGGCAACTTACACTACTGACCGCAAGGGAGGGAGGGAGTGGTGACCCAATTCATAACTCAGTCACCTCACTCTTTGATAATCAGAAATGGAGTGTCAGAAGTCCCCCAAATGCCCCTCTACTCGGGCTTCAAGTCATATATTCCAAGACAGACAGTGGTTTTGTACCACACTTCCCTACTCTCCCTGACTTACTCCTAGCTTCTCAATGCATATAGGGCCTCTGTTTAGATTCTTCGTGGTATCACCTTTTTCCTATCAGTAGAGAAGGTTTTTCTCCATCAGACATTCTCTCTTTCCTTCTTCTCTCCCACAGTCTTGGTCCCTTTTATAAACTTTCATAAAATTAACACTTATAAACCACTACCCTCTCCCTCCCCTCCCCCACACTAAGGGTATTGGCTTATTGTGTTTCCAAAATGGCTGCCTCTCCTCCAGTTCCATCCAGAAAATCTGCTGCATTGGGGCTGTGATGACTGGCTCCTGCAGGAGAGAAGGCTTAGGTGGCTTCAGGGTCTTTACAAGATAAATAACTCTTTCGGACAAGTCTAACTTCCCCTTAGGATATCTCTTTTGTGTTATCTAAAAGAATATATCTCCCATCAATCTCTGCCTAGATAACCATCTCTTATCTATTATTCTAAATTCAAGGAGTGCCTAGCTCAAGAAGTAGGGGAGGTAAAAAGTCAATATCCTCCACACATAAAGTAACCTGATTATTTCATTCCCCTACTTCTTAACCTCCATTGGCTCTCTTTATAGTATAAATGCAAATTTATTAGCATAAAATATCATCATAGTTGCTATAGACCCAATATCTGTGGCCTCCCAAATGTATATGTTGAAATCCTACCCCTCAAGGTGATGGTATTAAGAAGTAGGGCCTCTGGAGGCTGATAGGTCTTGAGGGTGGAGCCCTACTGAACAGGATTAGTGCCCTCATAAAAGAGACCCCAGAGAGCCCCCTCATCCGTTTCACCACGTAAGGACACAGAAAGAAGATGCCTTCTATGAACCAGATAGCACGTTCTCACCAGCCCCCGAATCTGCCAGTGCCTTGACCTTGGACTTCCCAGATTCCAGAATTGTGAGAATTAAATTTCTGTGGTTTATAAGCTACCAGTCTATGGTATTCTTTTTTCATGGCAGCCCATATGGACTAACACATCAGTGTTCCCTCAAAGCCGGCCAAAGTACTCTCTACCTTAGCAGGTAGTTTCAGTAACTCAACATTACCAACTTTATTCTCCAGCTACTCCACATCCCTCGGAGTCTACCAGATGCATCTGTTTACTTTTTGTTTTAAATTTTTTTTAACTTTATATTTATTTTGAGAGAGAGACAGAGGCAGAGAGGGGCAGAGAGTGAGGGAGAGAGAATCCAAGCAGGCTCCACACTGTCAGCACAGAGCCTGGTGCAGGGCTCAAGCTCAAGAACTGTGACAGCATGACCCGAGTTGAAATCAAGAGTCGGCCTCTTAACTGACTGAGCCATCCAGGCCCCCTGTTTATTTTTTGTTTGTGTATTTTTGTGCCAGTGCCCCAGTACAAACACTATCGTCTTGCCACACCTACTTATTGGTCTCTCCACGTCCATGGTAACCCCATTTATTCACTGTTAACACAGCATCCAAATTATCTTTTCAAACACAAGCCTGATTCCAGCATTTTCGTGCATAAAACAGAACACTTCAGTGACTTCCCACTGCACTTGGGACAAGCAGCCAAGTCCTTGGAGTGACCCTCAAGCCCCTCTGTGGTCTTCCCTGGAGCTGTCTGACCAGCCTCCTCTCTGATACCTTCCCCTTAAGTCCCAGCCATACTGGCTTTTGGTTCAGGCTCCAGAAAGCACCATGATTCTCCTGGCACAGAGCCTTTCCCACTCTCTCCTTACTTCACTTGAACCCACCTTATGGGTCTTAGTTTAAATCTTGGTCACCTGCAGGGCCCTACTGGACGCCCCTTATCCCTCATCTAATCAGAGCCTCCAGGGTCTATCATTCAATGACATCTTTGCCCTCGGAGACCTTTTATGGCCATATGGGCTGTGGTTTGGCACCCATCTTGCCTCTAGGGTGAAAGTTTTTCGCTCACCACTGTGTCCCCCGAACCTAATACAGAGTCTATCACCATCCTCAATGAATGTATACTCAATACATATCCATATACTCAATGAATATGTGTGGATTTGATGAACAAAACACCAAACACACCTGCAGATTTGCTTGCATGGTGCGTCTCCCAGGTGAATGCCTCTTTCTCCAGGGAAATTTCACTTTTCCTGAAAGGCCCACTTCCTCTTGGAAACTTGCCCTGACTTCAGGGTGAGTTAATGGTCGCCTTCTCTCTGTTCCCGTGTGTGCTGCATGAAGCTTCCTTCTATTACCTGTTGTTGTAATTAATCCATCTATCTCTCCAGCACCCAGCTAGACGTGAGTCACCTATCAATGACTTATTGACAGAATGAATCGATGACAAACAATCATCTGAGAGTCAACATTTATTGAGTCTGCACCACATGCCACACACTGGGCTTACACTATCCTCACATAATATGTTTAATTTCATCTTCATGAACACCCGAGGACATAGATATCATTATCAGTATTTTCCAGCCGAAGAAGCTGTGGATTAGAAAGGTCAAAGTCATGTGCTCAAGTTCCCAGCTAAAACATGGCAGAACCACGTTTTAAATGGGGGCAAACTGACCCCAAAGCCTGTCTGTGCTCTTCACCCATCTGAAATACTAAGGACTAATTCTAAATACTTTCAGCACAGACAATCTTTAGCTCAGAAAGTCATCTCATATGTGAGGACTTCTTTCTTTTCACTGGTGTGTAAGGTGGGGAGGACAGGAGGGGGTGTAGGAGTAGGGCTTAAGTGCCCAGGCTTTATGATGACCCTCTACTGAAACATTATATAAGCCTAGTCCGCCCTAACCTGAGGCACAGCAATGACTTTGAAATATGTCATTTCATTACACATCCATTAAAGGTAAAGAGGAAGGAAAGTCACCTGAAAGAGTCAGGAAATGTAGGGAGAATTGCATGAGTCAGAACACAATTACCCATTTGGGAAATTGGTTTAAATAATAAGCAACCCAACACCTCCAGCTCGGGGGTGGTGACTGAGTGCTCACAGAGTAGGCAGGGTGATGTTTTTCATGTGTCAAAGGACTATCGGGTTCCAACGCAAAAGTCTCTGCCCCCAATTCAGAACCACCTCTCAATGAGCACATGCCTGCACACTTACCCACCCCCAGCACCCCCACATACACAGTTCTTTTGAAAGAATCGCAATCTACACAAATCCATAACAGAGCCCTTCTCAAAATACATGCTACCATGAAAATCATGAGGACATTTGCAGATATATTTGTAAGTCACTTTAAAACTTGTATAAGACATATTTATTTCCACCATCACTCCATTTTGTAAATAAGAAAAATCAAAGCAGGATGTATTTTTTAATATTCCTTTTAAAAAGAAATAATTTGCCCCTAATGAATCTCTGGAAGTAAGCATAGATTTTGATAAGGTCTCAGGTTATTTTTTTGATAGGAATGTTATCTTATTTTTTTAATATTTTATTTTTAAAATGTTCATTTATTTTTGAGAGAGAGAGAGAGAGAGAGGGAGAGAGAGAAAGTGAGCACATGAAGGGGAGGGGCAGAGAGAGTGGGAGGGAGGCACAGAATCCAGAGTAGGCTCCAGGCTCTGAGCCGTCAGCACAGAGCATGATGCAGGACTTGAACTCACTAACTGTGAGATCATGACCTGAGATGAAGTCAGACGCTTAACCAACTGAACCACCCAGGTGCCCCGATATGAATACTGTTTTAAATAAGGGCTAATAAGTGTCACTCACCATCAAAAGTGACTGCACTGGGGCACCTCTGGGTGGCTCATGATCTCATGGCTCATGGGATAGAGTCCCACGAGGAGCTCTGCACTGACAGTGTGGAGCCTGCTTGGGATTCTCTCTCTCTCTCTCTCTCTCTCTCTCTCTCTCTCTCTCTCTCTTTCTCTGCTCCTCCCTGCTCATGCTCTCTCTCTTTCTAAATAAATAAATAAATAAATAAATAAATAAATAAAGTGACTGCATTGGATTCTCCATATGACCTCAAAGAGAATGAGCACTTAAGACCATGTGTGTGCAATACCTTCAGTCCACCTTTAGTCTGAATATCTTGTCTTCACCTTACGTCTCAGATCAATCAAAAGTTATTTCCTACCAAGTTCAAAACTTTTTAGGAAAACTCTCTCCTGAGCCTCTGTGGTCAGAGATTTTATTTTTCCTGCACTGTGCAAGAGAAAAGACACACCCTAAGGTCTACATGAATTACACCAGCTCTTTATACAGATTCAGAAATAAAATGTAAAAACTTCTTCAAGGTGTAACAACATCAAGGAGGGAGCTACTGTAATACAATTATAGCAGAGCCAGCATTCCCTCGTCAAGAATCTTCCTTGAATCCATTCATTCATCAAAACTTTTAACGCACTGTTTGTTCATATTTAAAGGGAGAAAATAAAGAACCATTTTTCCAGGCAGGGATAAAGAAGGTGCTATGAGGACAAAGCTGTGAAAAAGGATCTAGTGTGAGAATTTTGCTCTTTTACCTAAGGGGGAAGGATGTCCTTTCAGAGAAGGGAGCAGTTGAGCAGAGGCTCCTAAGATGTGAAAAAGTGAATCCTATGAATCACTGGGCCCAGCCATTCAAGGCACAGGTAATGTTAAGTGCAAAGGCTCTGAGGCAGGAATTAACTTATTTGGCAAAGACTAAGTTTGCTTATAGGTTTTAACATTTGACCTCCTGCCCTTGATATCTGCACTCGAGAATGAGCCTTTTCAGCAGTCCCCCTCACAGCCCCCAGGCATCTCCCCACCCACTTTCCCCATAAGGCTGTGCTGCTCATGAAAACCAGTGGACCTAAGGAGATCAATATCTCCATGGTTTTGCATTTCCCCCCCTTTAATCTGGCCAAAATGTGCTTTCTGAGCACACTGAGCATCTTTATGACGGTTATTTCTAATTCTTTCTCAGGTAATTCATATACTTCGATTTCTTTAGGGTCAGTTTCTAAAGATTTAGTTACGTTGATCGAGCCATGTTTCCTGTTTCTTCATTGTCCCTTGTAAGCTTGTGCTGGGATCCACACATTTGAAAATACAGCCACCTCTCTCAGACTTTACGGACTGGTTTTGCACAGGGGAAGAACCAAACCGAAGTCTCGAGACGAAGAAGACAATAATTGAGGTGAAAATTCAACTCGGGGTTCACAACAGATGTGATCAAGCTGAAGAAAGAAATCAAAACCTGAAGACAAGTCCTTTGAAATTATCCAGTCAGAGGAAAACAATGCATGAACAAGAGAATTGGGTGTTTGGGATCAGAACATTATCTCAGTACTCAGTTACCTGGAATTACTCCCTGCATATCTCACCAAAGCAAGGGCTTAATTGATTATTGGGATTTATAAATTACTTTGAGAGCCACACGCACTGTTAGAGTGTCACAAGCTAAATCCATATGGCACACTGTGCTTCAACTGAAGAACTACAATTTAAAATATAAAATGTTTTTTTTTAAGTTTTTTGTTTATTTTTATTTACTTATTTTTTTTTAATTTTTTTTCAACGTTTTTATTTATTTATGGGACAGACAGAGACAGAGCATGAACGGGGGAGGGGCAGAGAGAGAGGGAGACACAGAATCGGAAACAGGCTCCAGGCTCCGAGCCATCAGCCCAGAGCCCGACGCGGGGCTTGAACTCACGGACCGTGAGATCGTGACCTGGCTGAAGTCGGACGCTTAACCGACTGCGCCACCCAGGCGCCCCAAATATAAAATGTTTAAACACTGTATTTGAAACACAAATGGTTCTATTAAGTCTATACATAGACACATAAATCTATGTATAGATTTAATAAAACTACAGTCAGTTTTATATACTATGTATACAGTAGTTGGTTCCCACTTCCATAAAAGATAATGTTTATACATGCATGCTTGCACACATATATATTCTTATATGTATATGTAGCGAGAAGGATTAAGGGTCTGGGTAGGCTCATATTGCTTATCTTTTTGTATTATTGCTTTCCTTTTTTACTGTATGACATAATCTTACATGTGGAAAACCTTAAAGATCTCTCTCTTGCACATATAGGCACGTGTGCACACACGCATGCACACACACACACACACACACACACACACACACCTGTTAGAATAAACGAATTCAGTAAAGTTGCAGGATAGAAAATAAACACACAAAAATCAATTGTGTTTCTAGGTACTGACAGTGAACAATCCTATCTATCTATCTATCTATCTATCTATCTATCTATCTATTTGTTTATTTTTTAACGTTTATTTATTTTTGAGACAGAGAGAGACAGAGCATGAATGGGGGGAGGCTCAGAGAGAGAGGGAGACACAGAATCCGAAACAGGCTCCAGGTTCTGAGCTGTCAGCACAGAGCCCGACGCGGGGTTCAAACTCACGGGCCACGAGATCATGACCTGAGCTGAAGTCGGCCGCTTAACCGACTGAGCCACCCAGGTGCCCCTGAACAATCCTATTTAAAACAACATTAAAAAGAATAAAATACTGGGGCACCTGGGTGGCTCAGTCGGTTGAGCGTCCAACTTTGGCTCAGGTCATGATCTCACGGTCTGTGAGTTCGAGCCCCACGTCAGGCTCTGGCCTGACAGCTCAGAGCCTGGAGCCCGCTTCGGATTCTGTGTCTCCCTCTGTCTGCCCGTCTGCTGATTGCACTCTGTCCCTCGCATTGTCTCAAAAATAAATAAACATTAAAAAAAATTATAAAAAGAATAAAATACTTAGGACTAAATTTAACCAAGGAAGAAAAAGATTTATGCACTGAAAACTACAAAACACTGCTGAAAATAATTAAATAAGGTACAAATAAGTGGGAAGACATCCCCGGCTCATGCATTGAAAGACTTAATATTGTTAAAATGTCCTACTTCAAGTTATCCACAGACTCAATGTAATCTGTTTCAAAACCCCACTGCACTATTTGCAAATACAAAAAGGCCACCCTAAAATTCATATGGAACCACAAAGCACCCTGAATATCAAATATCGAAAGTAGTCAAAATGATCTCGAGAAAGAATGAAACTGGAGGTTTCACACTCTCTGACTTCTAAACATATTACAAAGCAGCAGTAATCAAAACAGGATGGGACTGGCCTAAAGGCATACAGACCAATGGAATAAAATATAGAGCTCAGAAATAAACGGCTGCACAAATGCCCAGAATACACAATGGGTAAAAGAGAGTTTCTTCAACAAATTCAGTTAGAAAACTGGATATCCACATGCAAAACTATGCAGCCGGACCCTCATCTTACACAAAAATCAACTCAAAATTGATTAAAGACTTAAGTGTATGTCCTTAAGTCTAAGAAAACATGGCAGAAAAAAAATTTCAAAACATTGGTTTTGGCAAACATTTATTGGATACGGCACCTAAAGCACAGGCAATAACACTGAAAAACAGACAAAAAACATCAAACAAACTCTGGCACAGCGAGGAAAACAACAGAGTGAAAAGGCAACCTAAAGAATGGGTGAAAGTATCTACAAACCATACATCTGATAAGGGCTTAATCTCCAAAATCTGTTAAGGAACCCCTACAACTCAATAACTAAAAAAGCAACCCAATTAAAAAACGAGCAAATGAGTTTCACAGACATTTTTCCGAAGACCTAGAAATTGCCAACGGGTGTATGGGAAATTGCTAAACATCACTAATCTTTAAGGAAATGCACATCAAAACCACAACGAGATATCACCTCTCACATGTTAGGATGTCCATTATTTAAAGAAAGAAAGAAACAAGCAGAAGGGAAATTGGAAGCTTTATGAATTGTAGGTGGGGATGTAAGATGTCAATAGTAGGACCTTTGCAATGCTTGATTTGTCTCTAGAAATTGTATGTTTACTTTCAAAAGCCCTGGTTAGGGTCAGGCTTACTCTGATTTTGCACATCCTGGGGCTGTTTCTTTCTGACGGAAATTATCACAGACTAATTAGAAATTCACAGAAGATAGTGGCTCCTCAAAAATTCTGCTGGTAAAAGATAACGAACACTAAATAGGAAGCTCTCTGATGCATAACGTACGCTTCTAAGCATGGAGGCTGGAAAAGATTAGGTAATGATAAGATTTGGCAAAATGATTCTGTCTCTAGGATTTGGAGGAATTTAAAATAAGACCAAAGGTAAATTCTGCCCCTCAGAGTTGTCTTCATTTTCTATCATTTATTTGTTCACCATCATCCATTCTCTCCCAGCCCTTCTGATTCTTTACCAGTGAGTTTGGTTGCGGCCGTGCAATTGGCTTCGGCCAACAGACTGTGACCTGATGTGCCACATCCAAGAAGATGCTTCAAAAGTGTGCATAATTAGGTCAGTTTTGTCCTCCTTGAGCTTCAAGCTTCCACTATGAGAATAATGTTCCCCACCTTCCTGGATCTCTGAGTAGAGCCAGATGGCTCTCAACTGAGTGAAATTAATCCAGCTGTGCTCCATACATCCACAGGCAACCCAGACCCCTCACGTAACAAAGGCAGGAGATAAATATATGTCTCCATAGAGTACTAAGATTTTGGAACCGTTACCACAGCAGAAGTTGGTTAATACACCCTCTGTTTGATTTTCTTCTGGCCAAGAATTTTCAGACAGATTTTCTCTCAAATCTCGCTGTATAATAGTATTGTTTTTTGCACAAAGGAGACCAGATTTCCTAGTCAAATACATAATGATCGACTAGGACATCAGTTATCAGTTTTACTTAGTAACTGAATCATTTGCTCTTTACAGTTTTTCAAAAGAATCTTACAACATGGTGTCCCATTGTACAGAAGTAGAGCCAGTCTAATTAAATGAGGGAACAAATCCCACCTCCCTTAGAGTAAAAATAAATTATAAATTTATTATAAATCCACTTCTCAAGTTATATATCTACTTCTCACAAAGCCTACTCACTTCAGTCAATCACAGAATGCTGAATGGCTACAATGTAATACTAAATACTCAGGATAACATAACACGTTTGGCACTATTATTAAAACCCATACAAGGGGAGCTTGGGTGGCTCAGTCAGTCGAACATCTGACTTTGGCTCAGGTCATGATCTCATGGTCCATGAACCTGAGCCCTTCGTCGGGCTCTGTGCTGACAGCTCAGAGCCTGGAGCCTGCTTGGGATTCTGTGTCCCCCTCTCTCTCTGCCCCGCCCCTGCTTACGCACTGTCTCTCTTTCAAAAATAAATAAAGATTTAAACAAATAATAAATAAAACCCATACAAGAAGGAATAGTGAGTATCAGAGAAATAACTTAATTATGGTTTCACAGACAGAACGGAAAAGTAAAGCCACACTCAGAGCTAGAACTTGTGGCTTCCGCATACACCTGTTACACCTAGTACTACGCTCCATAACATGTGCTCCTTAAAAAATACAAGAATAAGTGAACGAATAAATGAACAGGCAGATGAAACTAAAGATGCAAACAGTTTTGGAGACAAATACATTAAAAGATGTTTCTGCAAATTGTAAGTCATATCTTTAAAGCCTTAATTCCTAAGTAATAATAAGGTATTTGTTAAGTTAAAAGACGACAGTCTAAACTCATCTTTGCTACTTGGACTTAAAATGTTGAAGAAGGGGCACCTGGGTGGCTCAGCTGGTTAAGCGTCTTGACTCCTGGTTTCAGCCCAGGTCACGATCTCACGCATGGTGAGATCGAGCCCCGCGTTCGGCTCTGTGTTGACTGTGTGGAGCCTGCTTGGAATTCTCTCCCTCCCCTTCTGCCCCTCCCCTGCTCGCTCTCTGTCGCTGTCTTTCAAAATAAATAAATAAACTCTTAAAAAGTTAAGCAATAAATAAAATATTGAAGAAAACTCAGCTTTTCAAAAGCCACTTGCTTTTATGTGGGTACATGTGGCACCGTGGTTTTTAACCTGGGTTCCTGCCCTGTGAAGTTCGGCTGGAGACACCCAGAGCAGGAATATACACAGCAGGTCCCACGGATCACACCCGCTCGCACACACATGCACACGCACGCATCTTTACGAGACACACACCTGTGTAACCATTATGCACGGTTACATACTGACTCATAAAAACCATTTTAGTCACAATCACGACTTCCTGCTTGGGCAGCCAATGCTGCCTCCAAATACGACCACTACTCTGATCTCTATGATGGTGGGTTAGTTCTGTCTTCTAAAAAACTTTACATAAATGGAATAACACCGTCTGTATTTTTCTGGGTCTGGATTCTTACACCTAACCCCACGTCTGCAAGATCCTCTCTCTGTGTCTCCCCTCCTCTCTCAAAAATAAACAAACTTAAAAAAGCAAAATAATCTGGAAACACAGATCACAAATACTAAGAGAATCGCTATACTACTCATTTATGATTTCAAAATTGTGTAACTACTGCGTTTAATCAGGGGAGCAACTGCGCCCATCTAGAATTGACTCTGTCCATTTAGCTGACTGGCATGCCAACTCCCTACCATGCTGTTTGTGACATGATACCGCCATCAGGCTCTTCCCAGGCATTTCGGTGGGGACAGCCAGCTAACTGTTCGAACAAGTGCACGTTCTAACCGGGGCACGGATCTGAAGAAGACACGTACACGTGAATACGGGGGTCCACCTAGGTTACGCTTCCGAAGCCTGTTGAGAAGAGGTATTGGTGCTTCTTTGCTTCTCAAGACTTTCAGTGGCATCTGCCTCCCATCTTATCTGGGACTTCCAATCTTCCGCCCACAATGAGGCAACCTTCCTTCATCAGAGACTCCAGGCAGATGGTGAAGGCGGTCCAACTCACCTTTCCTGGGCCAACGCAGGAAGTGACAGAAGGCTCCCTTGTTGGGGGTGTGCTTTCTGGCTCCAGCTTGTGATTCTGTTGGATGGCACGGCCTGAAAATCAGTCCGAACTAGCTCTGATTCCCTTTTTCAAGATACATTCCGACCACGTGTCTTCCTCCCACACATTCGGAGCTCCTCTACGAGAAACGGACTTCTTTCCCCAGTTGGAAGAGAGACAGAGGTGCACACTGAAGTGTCCACACAGGTCCAGCTCATCTAGTGGATAGTTCTTCGGTGCTTTCAGAGTGCTCCCACACATCTCAAGGCAAGAACAGTCTATTGTAATGCCAAAGGTCGTCAGACTGAAAGGACACAACTCTGCCAAAATAGAGGCAGGACACGATTTATTGTTGTCCTTATCCTGAAAGCCCAACTGAAGACCATTTCATTTATATGGACTCGTCAAGTCCCTTCAGGCAGGAACACTTGGCAATTGCTTTTCTTTAGACTCCTCCATGGCTCACTCCTGCCCTGCATCTCCAGCTACGTCCATAGTATTTTCTTAATAACACCGTTTCTGATTTCTCTTGGAATTGCAGACTCTTATTCCACATTTCCTATTCCTTTTCCCGGCTTTGGTTTCTTCCTTGGCATTTATCAGTCACACCAACATACTCTGTATTTCACCTGTATATTTTCCCTCGTGTCTGTCTCTTCCCCATTTAAGTAGAGGCAGAGAGCCATTCACGTGAAACCGATGAGAATGGCACCTCGTGGAGGTGAGCTGCGTGTAGCTGGCTTGCCCATACATAGCAGCCTTAACCACGGGAAGAATGAGCATGAAGATGAGGTCTGGAGAGCCCAACAGACAAACCTGGCAGTAAGTGACCACAACTTCAGAACAGGAGTGATGAGAAGACAAGGAGAGATTTGAGGGCTTCTTGGACACTATGCAGGTCCTGATTTCTAGTTTTCTGAATACCAAAAACACAAAGTACTAGGACTCCATCAAAGCAAGGAAGTAGTCAACACTTCTAAATTTCTGGTAAATCTTCAAGTAGGCCATCCAATGAGGACTTTCCCATAAAAAAGGCCGCCAAATTAACTTCGCCGTTTAAAGCCATGCCCCAGACGTGCTATTCATCATAAACGATGGTATTCATTGAAATAAATGTTTAGCAGCCAGCAATTAACAAAGTGGGCACACTTTAAAAGTTTAATTTGGGGGCGCCTGGGTGGCGCAGTCGGTTAAGCGTCCGACTTCAGCCAGGTCACGATCTCGCGGTCCGTGAGTTCGAGCCCCGCGTCGGGCTCTGGGCTGATGGCTCGGAGCCTGGAGCCTGTTTCCGATTCTGTGTCTCCCTCTCTCTCTGCCCCTCCCCCGTTCATGCTCTGTCTCTCTCTGTCCCAAATAAATAAAAAACGTTGAAAAAAAAATTAAAAAAAAAAAAGTTTAATTTGCTACTGATACAGTTTTGCATTAACAACTTAGAAAACAATTACAAATTGCACAATTCAATTTTCCAAACGGATTATTTTGTACTAGATGGAGAAACTCTTGAAATATCTTCTGGTGTCCCAAAGGACGATTAATACAACCAGGTTTTTTAAAGCACAACATTCCCTTAAGGAACTGGTACATTCCTGTCAAAATTACACAATTAGCATTATGTGGGAATATTAAGTATATTTCTGGCGTGCTACAAAGTCAAAAGCCATTTAGGAAAACAAGGATTCGATTTCCCATTTTTCTCCTTCTTTGCTGAAGGTAATTTACAGATGATGATTTATTTCTGTTTACGGAGTAAAAACAAGACCACTACCTAAAAGGCAATTTTCCACCTTGCTTTGGTAGGCTGTATCCTGATTATTTTTCCCCTTGTGGGACTGAATGAATTAAGTCAGCGATTCACTTTGTATATGCAAATGGCAAAACTCTGCAGAAGCTTCAAATTGCTTCATTCTCAAAAAAAAAAAAAAAAAAAAAAATCAAGGCCATTATCTTCCTGAAAATGAAGAGGCAAAAGCCCCTTTAACTTCTGTGGATTGCCTTCAAAAATAAAAGCAACGTGAACACGATCCATTTCTGGATCCACAATGTTGTCTCAAGTATTAATAAAAGAACTATTATTATTGTTGTGCTTATTACATTACTGTTATCTGTTGCAAATTTTCAGAGTACTCGAAAATACCCTAGTGAACACTTCCTGTTAAACATTTCCAAAATATTTCTCATGACATGTTGCAAACCTTTTACCTTTTTTTATATGGTCTTTCCTTAAAAGGCACCAATGGTTTGAAGTTACAATGCCAGGGCCGGCAAAAAAGAAGGGACATGTTGGCTTCTAATCCAAAGTCACCACCTGAAACATCTCTGCTCACTTCCCCCAGGACCTTGAACAGGGCTGTTTAACAAACGTTTCATAAAAGATCTCTTACGAAGGGTGCCTGGGTGGCTCAGTTGGTCAAGCGTCCTCTTGATTTCAGCTCAAGTCATGATCTCACGGTTCATGAGTTCGAGCCCAGCGTCAGGCTCTGAGCTGACAGTGCGGAGCCTGCTTGGGGTTCTGTTTCTGTCTCCCTCTCTCTGCCCCTTCCTCTCTCTGTCTCTCCCTCTCAACATAAATAAATAAACTTAAAAAAAAAATTTTTTTTTAAAGATTTCCTAAGAAAGAACCAGTCTAGACAGTTATATCCCAGTCCCCATGCAGAAGGTTTCATTCTTTCCAAAAATACCTACATGCCCTTGGTCACTTAAAATAAACTGGACTAGCGTCTGTCTGAGTTGTAAATTTGGACTGTCGCCCCGAGGAAGGGACCTTTATTTGTATATGCGAAATAACTGAACTGATCCATTTGTTGGGGCTTCCTTAAAAATAAACGGCCACACTCAGCCTAAAAGGTACTTCACCCGAAACGTAAGCATCTGCAGTCTACAGAGAGAATGGAATTTGGAGACAAAGGCGCTTCTCCTACACTCTGCCAGTGGTGTACGATTCTGTGTAATCCATCTGGAGACCCGCTGGCAGAAGAGCCCCAAACATTTTAAAGGTGCAAGATGTTATCTGAGACCTCACTTCTAAGACCTCTCTTCCAAAAAGATGAGCAGGAGCTCATAAAAACAGACACAGATGTTTTTCCTCCGTAATGGAGTTCTGTGCTAGCAAAACAATCGGAAGCTCTTTTGTCCGTCAATGTGGGTATTTTCAAACAGGTTAGGGTCAATTATCAGTTCAATATATACTAGACGCTAATAACGCTATCAATATTAAAGCATACTCTAGAGCTTTTAAATTAATGAGGTGTAACCACTAACTACCGACTTGGAATAACAATCAAAACATGAGGGAAAGGAGACTAGTGTAATTCATGTGACCATTTAATTTTACCTCATAAACCAGAACATTTTGAATGGGAACAGAAGTTCCGCTAAAACTTCTGCAAGGATGTGAGGCTCACTAAGAGTGAGTGTCCTGGGGAAATCTGTGTTTACAGTCGCCTTAAATACAATATGTAGAGCATATACTGAATTACTCCATTTTTGCTTATTTCAAAATATCTGGACACGCATGAGAATATGTTTCTGTTTGTACACATAGAGAAAAGAGTCTGAAAAGTACATAATCTATTAGTATTTTTTTTTTCTGAGGTCTGGGACTAGGGTCCAAGATATGGTTATTTTATTTTATCGTATTCCATGCACTTCAGAATTGTTTAAATTTGTTCCTAGGAACATGTGTGATATTTATAACTTAAAGTTTAACAATGAAGAGGGGCTTCTGGGTGGGTCAGTTGATTGACCATCTGACTCCTGATTTTGGCTCGGGTCATGATCACAGGGTCACGGGATGAAGCCGCATGTCAGGTGGAGACTGGTTGGGATTTTCTTTCTTTCTCTCTCTCTCTCTCCTCTTGCTCATGCTCTCTCTCAGAAAGAAAGAAAGAAAGAAAGAAAGAAAGAAAGAAAAGAGAGAAAGAAAGAAAGACAAAGAAAGAAAGAAAGAAAGAAAGAAAGAAAGAAAGAAAGACAAAGAAAGGAAAGGAAAGGAAAGGAGGAAAGAAAAGAAAAGAAAAGAAAAGAAAAGAAAAGAAAAGAAAAGAAAA
>NW_024412463.1:4808662-5020894 GCF_014898765.1 Herpailurus yagouaroundi | reverse complement strand
AAGAAAAGAAAAGAAAAGAAAAGAAAAGAAAAGAAAAGAAAAGAAAAAAATGAAGAGAAAAACCAGAGGGAGAAATTTGCCAAAAATTTGTAAACGAAGGAAGTGGATCTCTATCCTTTGCCAACACATCTCCTTCACCAGTGACTCATTTGGCCAACAACATTCTGTGATTTCATCCACATCCAAAAAACATTGACTAATTTTTCACCAATCAGAAAACCCACCTTTTTCTTTGGACATCATTTACAGAAAGCTTTTGTGTGCACTTGAATTATAGTCAAGTGTTTCCACCTATGCACAAACGTGAAATCACACAGATCAAGTCCTAAAGATACACGCTTTTAAGAAATTCGTGTAAAAATGCATACGCAGGAAGGGAAAAAAACATTTATAGTCAATGAACTGTTTAGCTAATTTTCTATTTGTATTGTTCTTATGTTGATATGTGTATATGTGTGTTTCTTAACCACATTAACTAAGTCAAACAATAGATGGTGATAACATAAGCAGATTAAATTTTCATAAACCCTCAACACCTGGGGACTCTTTCCAAAATACAAGGTCAACTAATCATTTCAAATGATAAGTCAAATAACTGTGGGATAAGAAAAAAGTCATTTAAACTACATGATTGTTTTACAGGATTATAAAATCCAAAATCGAGAATTTGGGCCTGGATTATAGGCCAAAAATGACTGCTTTTTTTTTTTTTATATATAACTTTATTTATTTATTTTGAGAGGGGGGTAGGGGCAAAGACAGAGGGGGAGAGAGAGAGAGAATCCCAAGCAGACTCTGCACTGTTAGCACAGAGCCTGATGCGGGGCTCGATTTCAGGAACTGCGAGATCCTGACCTGAGCCAAAATCAACAGTAAGACGCTTAACTGACAGAGCCACACAGGCACCCCTAAAAATGACTGGTTTACATAAGTTAAGCATTTAAATCAAAGGGACTTTAAATCAAAATGCAAATTGAATGAAATCATCAGGTATAAACTTAACAAAACATGTACAGGATATGAAGACTGAACATTACAAATGCCGATAGAAGAAACTCTAAAAGATTCAAATAAGTGGAGTGACATACCATGTTCACGAATTGAAAGACTTGACATAGAAAAGACGTCAGTTCTCCCACAATTTGATCTATAGGTTTAACATAATTCTTCTCAAAAGCCTAGCATGGGTTTTCCATACACATAGACCAGCTCCATTTAAAATTTTATGAAAAGGCAAGAGAATAGCTAAAATAATCTTAGAAAAGAGAGTAAGTGGCATCAGTCATTGTACCCAACATGAAAGATTATTACGCATCTACAGTAATCAAGAGAGTGTGATATTAGCAGAGAGACAGATACATGGCTTAACGGCGAAGAACACAGAACCCAGGAACAGACCCATGCTAATATGTCCAAATGATTTTCGACAAATGTGAAAAGCAATTCAATGGAAAAAGAATAACTTTTTTCCCCCCAACAAATGGTACTGGAGTAACTGAACATCCATAGGTAAAAAGAATGAAACTCAATCTACCTCTGACACCGTATAAAACCTAAACTCAAAATGAATCATGGCCTTAAATATGTAACATAAAACTGTAAAATGTTTGGGACAAAACAAACAAACAAACAAACAAACAAACAAACACACAGAGCAAATGTTCAACATGCAAAGCTATAGAAAGAGTTCTTACACTTGGCACCAAGAGCATATTCCATAAAAGTAAAAACTCAAATACTGGACATCACCCAAATTAAAACTTTTTTCTGCAAAAGACCCTGTTAAGAGGATGAAAAGATAAGCTGTGGAATGAGCAAAATTATTTGCAACCACATACATGACAAAGAACTCATATTCAGACTATATATATAAATATATATATACACACACACAATTTTATATATATAAATTAAATATTAAATATATAATATATATTAATATGATATTATATTATAATTCTATTACATATAATTCTATTATTATACATTATATATATTATATTATAATTATATTATAATTATAATATATAAAAAGATAACATGTTATATTATTATATATGTTATTGTAATATAATATTAATATATATTAAATATATAGAATATATATATATAAACTTTCAAAGCTTAAACATTGGCAAAACATGTAAAGAGATACTTCACAGAAAAAAACACAGATGGCAAATTAAGTGTATAAAAATATGTTCAACATCATTAGCCATTAGAGAACACAAATTAAAGCCTCCTGAGATACCACTACCAGAAAGAAACATATAAAAATAGTGACAACACCAAATGCTGATGAAGGTGGAGAGTCACTGGGACACTCACACGCCGCTGGGGAGAATGTGAAATCGCACAGCCGTTCTGTAACCCAGTTTGGAAGTTTCTTACACAATTAAAGATGCAACCCCATATGATCTAGCAGTGGCACTCTTGGGAATTTAGCCTACAGAAATGAAACCTTTATTTGTAATAACCACAAACGAGAAAGAACCTAGATGCTCTTCAGTGGGCGAGTGCAAACAACCAGTGGTAATCCTTCCGAAGGAATATTGCTTAGCGATAAAAAGGAAGGGGCTACTAATACAACTTGGATCAATCTCAAGGAAATTATGGTGAGTGAAGAAAGCCCATCTCAAAAGGTCATATTTTGCAGGATTCTTGAAAAGAAAACATTATAGGGGCGCCTGGGTGGCTCAGTGGGTTAAGCGTCCGACTTCAGCTCAGGTCATGATCTCGCGGTCTGGGAGTTTGAGCCCCGTGATGGGCTCTGTGCCCACAGCTCGGAGCCTGGAGCCTGCTTCGGATTCTGTGTCTCCCACTCTCTCTGCCCCTCCCCCACTCGTACTCTGTCTCTCTCTCAAAGACAAATAAAACATTAAAAAATTTTTTTAAAAAGAAAACATTAGGGGCGCCTGGGTGGCTCAGTCGGTTAAGCGGCTGACTTTGGCTCAGGTCATGATCTCGTGGTCCGTGAGTTCGAGCCCCGCGTCGGGCTCTGTGCTGACAGCTCAGAGCCTGGAGCCTGTTTTGGATTCTGTGTCTCCCCCTCTCTCTGACCCTCCCCCGTTCATGCTCTGTCTCTCTCTGTCTCCAAAATAAATAAACGTTAAAAAAAATTTTTTTATTAATAAAAAATAAATAAA
Source organism: Herpailurus yagouaroundi (assembly GCF_014898765.1). NCBI lineage: Eukaryota > Metazoa > Chordata > Mammalia > Carnivora > Felidae > Herpailurus > Herpailurus yagouaroundi. The sequence continues at coordinate 5,017,748 of NW_024412463.1, read as the reverse complement.
TAAAAGAAAAAGAAAAAGAAAAAGAAAACATTATAAAAAACACATTATGGGACTGGAAGATGTAATTATAAAAGGAAACACAAGGGACCCTTTGGTGATGGAATCGTTCTGTATCTTAACTAAGGTGGGTGGGTACAGAAACCCACAGGTGATCAAACTGCATAGAAATAAACACATGCACACACACATGAGTACAAGTAAAACCGGGCAAATATGAGTGAAAGCAGTGCATTGTATTAATTTCAGTATCCTGGCTGGGATAGTGTATTACAGATTTGCAAAATGTTACCACCAGGGACAACTGGATAAAGGGGACACATTTTTCTCTGTGTTATTTCTTACAAAGGCATAGAAGTCTATAATTACCTCCAAATAAAGTGTAACTTTGAAAAATGTAAACAAAGAGTTTTCAAATGTGCTCCAAGGAACATCTCTATAAGTCTCTGGGAATGTGAGGAAGAGGGGGGTAAAAATGAATGTCTGGGGACGCCTCAGTCGGTTAAGCATCTGACTCTTGATTTCGGCTCAGGTCGTGATCGCACAGTTTGTGGGATCGAGCCCCACATCGGGCTCTGGGCGGACAGTGTGGAGCCTGCTTGGGATTCTGGCTCCCTCTCTCTCTGCCCCTTCCCGCTTGTATGCTCTCTCTCTCAAAATAAATTAAAAATAAAACAAAGAAAAAGAATGTCTGGATCTCTCTTCCCCACGCCAGCCTCCACTCTGGCTTCATTGAAAACAGCTCTTTCTTTTATCTACTTAAATGCTGGGCCATCTAAATAAGGCAACATATGAAGTAAAGAGTCTATGTCAGGGAGGCAGTGAAGCATGGTTATTAAGAATGTGGGTGTCAGAGCCAGACTGCCTAGGCTCCAGCTCTAATTCTGTCACCTCCCAACTGCATAATCTTGGTCATGTTCCTCAACTTCACTCATCCTGAGTTCCTTCATCTGTAAAATAGGAATAATAAAAGTATCTCCCATGAAACTCCTATAAAATTGAACTAACATCTCTGAGTATGTTCAATGCCTATTGGGACAAAGTACACCCTCAGTAAATATCAACTACTATAAATAACCAAAGGAAAACCTCTAGCTTAAATGGTATTGTCCAAAAGCACACCTATTTTTTATTTTATTTATAATTTATCCCAAAGGGTTTAGAGAGGGTCAAGCAGAGTATAAAGGCCTGCCTTACATTAGTTTTTTACGTCTTCACACAACCTTGTGAGGCCAGTCTTATTAACATTAATCCCACTTTGTAGAATTGAAATGTAGTAGATGGCTTTTCTCTCCCCAAATCCATGGTGTACTATTCTCCCTGCCACCACAAATTCAACCAACATTTAATGAGTGTGCATTGTATTCCTTACGTTGATAAAGATGCTGAGGGCACAGAGTCGAACACACAATACAGGATCGCTGGCCTCCTGGGGTTTATTGTTAACTAGCAGTAAACCAACGAAGAAATAAATGTGTAACGTAACTTTCAACAGTGGCAAGTGTTAGGAATTTAATAAGAAATGTAATTCAGACTTGCACGGAGGGTTCACATTAGGCCTTTTTGAGGCAATGCGTTAACATCTAAAGTAAGAGAAGAAACCATGGGGCAAGGCTGGGCAGACCAAAGGAACGGCAGGTGCAAAGGCCCTGAGGTAGGTGAACAAGGTGAAAGGAGGCCAGTGTAGCAAGGTGGCAAGTAGCACGGGGTGGTCTGAGATGTGTGCTAGAGCAGAATCATTCAAGGCCTTAGTTTGTGGTAATGGCTGTGAATTTTGATACAGTTCGAAGGGTGATGGGGAGCCTCAGAAAAAAAATTACCCTTAGAGGCATAGTTTTGAAACCAGCTTATACTTACATCTCACAGATGGCACATGACCCAATGCCACGGTAGGTGTTACAATACAGACTGATACCACCTTCCGTCTCAGGTGGTTGACTACCTAACAGACTTGTCCTTTCTCTCTGATTGGGGTCTGTGTCGTCCTCTGCCCTTGCAGAGCAGGCACACGGAATAAATCCACCTTTGACAATTTCAGTGAGTGCTTTTGATGAAAATGATATTTCAGGATGAGTATGTGTGGCTCGGATGAAAATCTCACTGCAGGTGCAGCGTTGGTGACATTTTTTCAGTCACGACACATGTATGTACATAAGCTAAAATAAATAACTGAAAGAAAACCAGATGTTAGGGGCCCCTGGGTAAGTCCGCTGGTGAAGGAACCAAGTCTTGATCTCAGCTCAGGTCATGATCTCATGGCTCATGAGTGTAAGCCCCGTGTCTGGCTCCATGCTGGCAGTAAGAGACCTGTTTAGGATTCTCTGTCTCCCTCTCTCTCTGCCCTCTCCCATGGTCTCTCTCAAAATACATAAATAAACTTTAAAAAAAAAAAAAAGATGTTCGTTTCATTACAAATAAAGTATTATAACAGTTTTCTTTGTTGTGTATACATGCGAAAATAACAGACCTACTAAGTACAGTGTCACTGTGGATTTGTGCAAGATCATCACTTTCTCTTTCTACTGTTGTTCAAGAGGTAACTCAGGGAGGGGGCACCTGGCTGGCTCGGTCAGTTGAGCGTCCGACTTCGGCTCAGGTCATGATCTCGCAGTTTGTGAGTTTGAACCCCGCGTCGGGCTCTGTGCTGACAGCTCAGGGCCTGGAGCCTGCTTCGGATTCTGTGTCTCCCCGTCTCCCGGCCCCTCCCCTGCTCATGCTCTGTCTCTCTCTGTCTTTCAATAATAAATAAACGTTAAAGAAAATTAAAAAAAAAAGAAAGAGGTAACTCAGACATTACAAAAAGTTGCAGTGGGAGCCTACAAGCCAGGGCAACCCAGAGAAATGTTTGATTTGATCTGTATTTCATTTTACAAATACACTTAAACATTAGAAGTTCTCTCACACACACACAAAACAAACCAAAAAACCTGCATTTCCCGTTTCTCTTGAGAGCGTGGAATACCTAACAACAGTGGGCTCATATTTCTGTAGTGCAACAGTAATCTGGAACTGGACGATATGAAAGCAAAGACAATCCCACAAGTTGCAGCAGAGACAAGGATAGAGAGGCAACAGTGCCTTCATCTTGGACGCTGTGTGCTAAGAAATCCCTTCTAACATTAATGGGGAAAGGCAGAGACATTTCAGTAGTTATTGAATGTTACTTACAATCGGTAGAACGGGCCTTTAAAATAACGTAGTCATCAGAATTCATAAGGAAAGGGAAAGAGTTGGTGAGAGACTGTATCACAGTGAGCCATGTCGCTAACTTCCTAAAATGGGGAATCTGTTCATCATATTGGAGGTTGATAAGACAGGTATAAACATATAATTTAGAGTTACAGAAACAACTAAATGGAAAATGCAAGCAAGTTATGGAGGTAGGTCTGGGGAGGTGTGTTACTTTCCTAGGGCGGCACTAACAAAGCACCAGAAACTGGGTGCCTTATGAAAAGTTGCTCAACGCCACTCCTCATCAGGGAAATACAAATCAAAACCACACTCAGATATCACCTCACGCCAGTCAGAGTGGCCAAAATGAACAAATCAGGAGACTATAGATGCTGGAGAGGATGTGGAGAAACGGGAACCCTCTTGCACTGCTGGTGGGAATGCAAACTGGTGCAGCCACTCTGGAAAACAGTGTGGAGGTTCCTCAGAAAATTAAAAATAGACCTACCCTATGACCCAGCAATAGCACTGCTAGGAATTTACCCAAGGGATACAGGAGTGCTGATGCATAGGGGCCCTTGGACCCCAATGTTTATAGCAGCACTCTCAACAATAGCCAAGTGATGGAAAGAACCTAAATGTCCATCAACTGATGAATGGATAAAGAAATTGTGGTTTCTATACACAATGGAGTACTACGTGGCAATGAGAAAGAACGAAATATGGCCCTTTGTAGCAATGTGGATGGAACTGGAGAGTGTGATGCTAAGTGAAATAAGCCATACAGAGAAAGACAGATACCATATGTTTTCACTCTTATGTGGATCCTGAGAAACTTAACAGAAACCCATGGGGGAGGGGAAGGAAAAAAAAAAAAAAAGAGGTTAGAGTGGGAGAGAGCCAAAGCATAAGAGACACTTAAAAACTGAGAACAAACTGAGGGTTGATGGGGGGTGGGAGGGAGAGGAGGGTGGGTGATGGGCATTGAGGAGGGCACCTTTTGGGATGAGCCCTGGGTGTTGTATGGAAACCAATTTGACAATAAATTTCATATACTGAAAAAAAAAAAAAAGAAAGAAAGAAACTGGGTGCCTTGAGCAACAATAATGTCTTCTCTCTACAGGCCTAAGCCCAAAATCAGTGTGTCAGTTGAGTTGCTTCCTATTGAGGACTGAGGGCGAATCTGTTCCAGGCCTCTCCCCTAGCTTCTGGCAGGGACCCACAATCTCTGGCATCCCTTCATTCAGCCCTGTGTCTGTAGCATTTCCAATCTCTGCCCCAATCCTCGCCCAGCTTTCCGCTGGGTGTTGTGTCTTTTCTTACCAGAACACCAGCCACTGAATCAGGGTCCGCCCAAACCCAGTACCCTCATCCTAAATTCATTCCATCTACAAAGACCCTATTTCCCGAGGCCATACTCACAGGTACCGAGGGTTAGGACTTGAACATCTCTTTTTTTGGGAGACACAATTCAGCCCACAATAGGAGGCGAGGGGTGAAGTAAGCAAAAGTTAATTTTCATCATAAGCCCTTCGATATCATTTGATTGTTTGAACCTTGTGTATATTTTGTGCGGCTTTTTAAAACTTTAAATATCTGTACAACTGTGACAGGGCTGTCTATATGATTAGGCAGTCTCCTCCAGAAGATAAAACCATGCAGTAAACTCCAGTGAGTGAGAATGTGGCATGATTCACACAGCTCCTTTTATTCTCAATATACCAAAGGGTCTCCTAATGCTTCCACTATGCAGTACTGTTATGTATAAGTAGGCCACAAATCATTTCCTAGGCACCCTAAGCGTCCTTGGGATCCAAAGCAGCCACTGTGCCAGACATTATGCTGGGCCCCGAGGACACAGAAAGCTAAGAAAGTGCAGTTCCCACCTACAAGGAAATCACAGTCCCACACAGCAAGTGATCACAGCAAGATACTCTTGGTTGTAACAGTTCCCTACCTAGAGTGCGCTGGAAAATGAGGAACATATATTCAATTGTCCCTATTACTTAGGGTAAACTCTATCAGCTCTCTGCTGCACAGGAGAGAAAATCCAAGATCATGAGGTTTGAACACGATACAAGTTATTCCTCTCACATGAGAGAAATAGAGTCTAGGGCTGACCTGTGGTGCAGTAGGCTGAATATTTGTGTCCTTCCAAAATTTGTATGTTGATGGGGTGCCTGGGTGGCTCAGCCGGTAAAGCATCTGACTTCAGCTCAGGTCATAATCTCGTGGTTCGTGAGTTCGAGCCCCATGTTGGTCTCTGTGCCGACACTCAGAGCCTGGAGCCTGCTTCAGATTCTGTGTCTCTCTGGCTCTCTGCCCCTCCCCCACTCTCCCTCTCTCTCTCTCAAAACTAAATAAATATTTTTAATAAATTAAAAACAACAACAAAATTCGCATGTTGAAACCCAATGCCCAATGTGATGATATTAGAAGTGCGTCTGTCATGGAGGTGGAGGCCTCGTGAAGGGAATCATTGCTCTTATAAAAGAGACTCCAGAGAGCTCCCTCACCCCTTCCACCACATGCAGGCACACCAAGAAGTCAACAGTCTAAAACCTGGACGAGGGCCTTCACCAGAATCTGGCCGTGCTGGCTCCTGATCTTGGACTTACAACCTCCGGAACCGTGAGAAGTGAATTCCTATTGAATGAGCCACCTGTCTATGACATTTTGTCCCTGTTGCCTGAACCAGACTAGGACATATGGTGTCGGGGAGCACAGACCAGACCCAGACATCTCCCTCCACACTTTTATGGGACATGTCCTGCTGCTTCGCCATCCTCAACCCATGGGCTTTTCTGTATCGTGGGCCAAGATGGCCAACGTCCATTTTCTAATCAGCAGGAAAGAGAAGGAGATGAAGGCCAAGGCATTCTTCCCTGTTACACCCCTTCTGGCCAGGATTTAGTCATACAGCCACACCTCACTACATAGGGGTCTTTTCCTTGGGTAGCCTTGTGTTCAGCTGAAACCCATCGGCCACCACCAATGAAGAAGGCATGTGATTAAGGGTCCGCAGCAACCAGACAGACTCTGCCACCAGCATCCACCCACTGCTCGCAGCATGACCAGTGCATCCAGGCAGAAGGGGCCCAGAAGACAGGCTAACTTGGGGTGCATCGGGAGGAATTACAGGGAGGTAAAGACACAGAAGAGACTCTGAGGGATCATTCACGTCTGCCACGTGGACAGGGAAGGAAGGGTATCTGTGTAGGGGAAGGAGCATGAGCAAATGTGGTGACGGACTGGACAGGAGACAGGAGAGGGGATAAGGAAGAGGGTGAATCCAGGACAATCCTTTGGCTTCTGCCTTGAATAACAGAATAGGTATCAGTGCCTTACCCTGAGACACGGAACTCCAGAAAAGAACCAACCCTGGGTAGGAAAGATAGCTAATTCAATTGTGAACGCATTTCAGGAGCCTTTGGCACACTGGTGCATACTTTTACCTCCTTGAGTATTTGAAAAAGGGAAATGTGGTTCAGGTACTACAGTTACCCCCTTCTACCCATCCTACTTCTGCCTACGAAATGTGGGTATGGAAGCATTTACCAACGGGGAAAAGCATCCAAGTAATAAGCTGTAATTTAACCTGTGGAGATGTCAACAGGCATATTCTCACTGGCATAAGTGAAGGAAGTTTCCAGAACAGAGTCTGGTGGGTGGTTTCGTGCACAAAGAGGGAATGACTCCAAAGCACTGTATTGAAAAAAGGGGCTATAATATATTTTTTAAGATTTTGAAAAGGTATATTACAGACAGCTACATCACAAGAGAACGTTTTAGAAGAACGAGAAGCTGGGTAAACAAGAATGAGTCATTAGTACAGAAAAAGTTCTGATACACACGCATACACACACACACGAGGGATAAGCTGGTAGAGATTCCAGAGAAATACTTTTGGGGATGCTAGCCTACCGTGAGGAGCCTAGAATCCTATTTTCACAAAAACCAACAACAAGGTCTGGCAATGGGTTTGGGAGACAGAAAGTGACCTACCCACTAAGGAAGGACAGAATGAGAGAACAAATAACTGGCAAAAAAAAAAATAATGGTGATTACCCTTTGCACTGAGAGGGTCTCCCATTTTACGGACACATTCATAAACACTTACTCCTTTGATACCTAAGTTAACCCTATGATTTTGGTGAAGTGTGAATGGCCACCCCCAGTTGCTCACTGTTGGAATAACAGGCTAAATGGACCTTTAATAAACAAGGTAACACACATACGCAGCATATCCAAAACTGTGTTCCTTGGAATTATATTTATTTGTTCCATGGAACACGTGATTTAAAAAAAAAAAAAAAAAAGGTTGCTCCCTGGTTTGGGAAATGCTGACTCAAAGCTACTCAGGTGTCCTAACCTTTGGCCTCCTCAGGTCTTGTGATAAGCTACCACGGATTATGAATCTCAAGAATGGATGGAAATGTTGCAGCTCCCCAACTTCTTTGACCACAGAACCCTGGTCCTCCTGGAAGTCTCCTCTGCCAGAGTCACCGGCACACGTTCCGGGAAACACTCTATCAGAGAATCTGCCGGAACTGTCTTCTGGCCCAAAGTGAATTGAATCCTGCAGGCTTAGCAACGTGCGATGAGGAGGAGGCCATGATGTGACCTGCCTCGGAGGTGTTAAATTAATTAAACAAGGAGGCCATTAGGCTGATGTGGCTGTAATGCCCTGAGAGAATAGAGAAGCACACCAAATCTTGAGCCCGTAAATGCCTCAAGGTAATGAAGTCAAACACTAAGGACAACCAGTCATAGCCAACTAGGCTTTAAGCTACAGCCAATCAATAACTGCCTTACTCTGCTTCCCCCTTTTCACTACAGAAGTCCGTCCCCAACTCCCATTAGTGGGGGTCTCCCACCCCTTCCAGTTTGGTGCTGAACAATCTGAACTGATTTCTTCTCAAACTCTTACAACATTCAACATGCCCCAGTTTATCTTTTAGCAGAGGTCACCTCTACACAGACGTTAAGCAACCTACCACACACACACAGTGGCAAAGCCGGGATTAGAAAGCAAGTTTCCCAAATGTGGGGCTGGCATACTCCCCAGTCTACGTTTGCCTTGGTCTCAAAAACAATAGATGGTCTTCCTTCCACTTAGATTGCCTCCCAATTGTTATTCATCTTGAAAAAGCAAAACTATTCATAGAAACGCTCAAGCCCTTCTGGTTGGGGTGAGCAGCTCTGATTTCCTGAATGAAAACAGTGAACTTGCCTGTAACAAGAAGGTCGGGAACTATATTTAAAGTCACTGGAGTATTAATATTGTTGCAATTACAGTTAATCAATTTCACAGCCATCTCTGACAGCTGTGGTGCTAGAGGGGAACTTCATGCAAGAGGAAAAGAAATGGAAAATGAATTGCCCTGTATGCGCATTATTCATGTATTTATTTTCCAAATTTTTTCATGAGATCATCTTTAGCTACATTTTCAGTGAGGAAGGCACCAACTTTTAAAATTATGCAATTTCCTATTTTAAGACTTTTAGTAAGGATCAGATACGCAGAAAGTGGCATTTTTTCCCCTTAATAATGTCTCTAAGAATGAACCGAGAGAGGCACTGTGCTTTCGTAAATGCTACGGATTGCCTACAGGAGGGCTGTGGCTGCACCATCTCTGTACTGACCAAATAGCATCATGGACAGCTCCTCATTTCCTTCAGAAATTGTTTTATTTATATTCCAGTAAATTCTAAACTCTGGTCACGGTGCGCTCCTCACAACCTCAGTATTTTATTATCAAGATCCATGCATTACACAGCATTTGGATAAAAAATGCGTATCGCAGAGTTATTCTGCCTTTTTATATGCCCCCAAGAGATTAATATTAAATGTATCAGATCTGAGAGAGTAAGGAGAATGAATGGCTACAGGAACTCATCAAGGTCTTGGAGGCTTCATGTAGATCATTCTTCCATTCTAATGCTTTGAACTTTGGTTAATGATTATTACAGATGAAAGAGAACGTAGCTTACCACCGTCCCCAAAGATTTGCGAATTAAATAACAAAGCCAGCAGGTAGAAGTCTAAAATAGGGCAAGTTGGTCCTCAATCTTCCTGTACTGGGTTCACATTTAGGGAGGATCTTTCCAGCCACTTTGGTTTTACATTGGAGTCTGTCCTAAAACTTCCCAACCCTGGCTTTTTCTGTCTCCGTCACTAACCCACTCCATATCCTCCAACTCAAGATTCCCTTTCCTGGCTTCAAGGTGTCTCAGGCACAGATTTCTTTTGGTAAACTAAATAAAAGTATGACACGAAGACATCTGTAGGTACTCCATCTCATCTGTTTATAACGTGCATTGCTGGGGCACCTGGGTGGCTCAGTCGGTTAAGCGTCCGACTTCGGCCCAGGTCATGATCTTACAGTTCCTGAGTTCGAGCCCCGCGGCGGGCTCTGTGTGCACGGCTCGGAGCCTAGAACCTGCTTCGGATTCTGTGTCTCCCTCTCTCTCTCTGACCCTTCCCTGCTTCAGACTCTGTGTCTCCCTCTCTTTCTCTGCACCTCTCCAGCTCATGCTCGCACTCTGTCTCCATCAAAAATAAATAAACTTAAAAATAAATTTTATAGGGGCGCCTGGGTGGCGCAGTCGGTTAAGCGTCCGACTTCAGCCAGGTCACGATCTCGCGGTCCGGGAGTTCGAGCCCCGCGTCAGGCTCTGGGCTGATGGCTCAGAGCCTGGAGCCTGTTTCCGATTCTGTGTCTCCCTCTCTCTCTGCCCCTCCCCCGTTCATGCTCTGTCTCTCTCTGTCCCAAAAATAAATAAACGTTGAAAAAATAAATTTTATAATGTGCATTGCCTCTCAACCAATAGTTTAAAAAAAAAGTCTACTATGTATTAGGCAATGATAACTAATAGTGAACCATGCCTCCCCCCCCAGCCACCAAACAAATAAACACAAAACCTGCCCTTGTGGACCTTAATTTATGGTGGCAGTATAAAGAAGACAGTAAGAAATAACCAAATAAATATACATGTAGTGGTAAGTACTGAAGAGAAGAATAAAGAGTGTAAAGAGAGATGGGTAGGGTGTGTCAAAGGATTCCATTTTATTATTTTTTTAAAGAGTTTATTTATTTATTTTGAGAGAGAGACAGAGCAAGAGAGAGCAGGGGAGGGAGAGGGAGAGACAAAATCCCAAGCAGGCTCCACGCTATCAGTGAGGAGCCCGATGTGGGGCTTGAACTCACGCCCCGTGAGATCACAAAACCTGAGCTGAGATCAAGAGTTAGACACTTAACCGACTGAGCCACCTAGGTGCCCCAGGATTCTATTTTAAGTAAGAGATCAAGGAACAGCCTCCCTTAGGGGAAGAACTTGAGCAATGACCTGAACAATGTAAGGAAATGAGCGATGTGGATATTTGCAGGGAGAGCATTCCAAGAAAAGGAAAGAACAAGTTCAAAGGTGGAGTGGGTGGCATGCACTCAGGAAAGCAAAGAGCCCAGGGCGCCCATAGCAGAACAGAGGGCGATGGGGGAACTGAGCGGATGAAGTGAAACAGGGGGCAGGGCGTCAAATCTTGTGACGGTTTAGACTTGCCTGGAGGGGCACCTGGGTGGCTCAGTGAGTTGAGCATCCAACTTCGGTTCAGGTCATGATCTCATGGTTCACGAGTTAGAGCCCCACGTCAAAACTTTGCACTCATGGTACAGAGCCTGCTTCAGATTCCGTGTCTCTCTCTCTTCCTGCCCCTCCCCCACCCATGATCTCTTTCTCCCTCCCTCAAAAATAAATAAACATTAAAAAAATTTTTTTAAACAAAAACAAAAATGAAGACTTGGCTGAGGGTTTTGCCTGGAGTACCGTGCGTGATGTGATATTTTGAATAGACTCTAGAGGGCCAGGCATTAGGGAGCCCCATGGCTTAGACCACAGTGGTAGCAACATGGTTGCGAGAACGTCTGGAGTCTATGCATGTTGAACACAGAGCCAACACCACTTGCTGACTAATTGGATTTGGGGAGTTCCTATAAAGTATTCCTCACTCGTCCTCTTTCTTCTCTTAGGCATGGGAAGGTCTGTAAGCAAAGCATAGCCTATTTCTTTATTTTCTACATTAAGCATAGGGGATGGTGAGGAATCAGGTATTTCTGGCTGTATCTGGAACTCTACCAAAACAAGAAAGGACTGATCAACATTAGCGGTCACACACAGTAACTAGACAGGACAAGAGTCGGATGGTGTCTTAGTCCTTCTGAGCTGCTGTAACAAATTCCTACAGATGGAGTGGCTTGTGAACAACAGAAACTTGTTTCTCACAGCTCTGGAGGCTGGGAAGCCCAATGGAGAGGCACCGGCAGATTCAGGGTCTGGCGAGACCCCACTTCCCGGTTCACGGATGGCTGTGTCCTCACATGGAAGAAGGAAGGAGGCAACTCCTTGGGGTCACTTTTATAAGAGCACTAATTCAAATCATGAGGGCTCTACCCTCATGAGCTAACCACCTCCCAAAGGCCCCATCTCCAAACATCATCACATTGGGGCTAGGCTTCAACACATGAATTTTGGGGCAACATAAACATTCTACCATACGCTGGCAGATGCTGAATTGTAAAGTTACAGACAGGCTGAGGTTCTCAAGAGAAGGCTGAGGCATAGCCACAACTTCTGGCCAGCTAGGAGATGAGGCCTTTAGATAATCTTGTTAATTATAATGAAGAATGATAAAGAGAACAGTCAACCATGGTAGGGCATCTGGTCACCAGGGTTTGATGATCTGAAAGGTGGAGAGAAGGTATCAGTGCCAGTTAAGGAAGGGAAAAAATGGAAAAGACTCTGCTTTTGTCCTATAGCTAAACCAAACCCCGCCTTGGGCATTCTGAGTTTCCTTTAAGGCAAGGCCTCTCAAGTGAAAATGAAGCAATCCATTTCTGTACCATTGTTCGCCATCTTGTTTTTAGGTAGACAATGGATACATGTGGAATAACTGGGACCTAATACATCTGGTCCAAAATGTCTGCACACCAGTAGCTTCTGGCGTTCCAGAAATTGTGAGATTGGCTCAAGATTATTTGCCAGCATTCAAAGGTATGCTATCAATGGCTTCAGGGATCACTACTCCTAACTAATAGATTTGCAACTCAACAACTCTTGCCTAAGGACACAAACCATTATCCGAAATAGTGGAAATATCTGGCATATGGAACATAAATGGTGGGGGAAATTCCAGGTTCATAAAGAGGTTTCCTTCTGTTCTCCCTTATAGAGAATGTAGGCTGGGAATGAAGTTGACCTTGGAATACGGAACTCTGTGATGAGATGGTGAGGAAATGGAACACATGGAAAATGCTACTGTTGACTCCTTTCCCTACTTATCCCAAAGTCTCGCTCTGTGCTTTTTCTTTCCTTATGTATGTATAGATGTGCCTATAAAGCATATGCTTTATTTCTCTAAATTGAGAAGGAATACAGCTTGCCCTATGGCTTTTCATTATTGGATAAACCAAGGTGTCAACATAGACCCTTAATAAGATCTTGTAAAGTCATCACCTGCGGAGAATCTGCATTAAAAAGGGAAGATTATCCACTCTCCTTCACCTATAACCAAATTTCTGTGCTAATGAATCTACTGGTTGCACGTAAAATTTCAAATGGCCAGTAGACTCACTCCTGATAAAAGCTCACCGAAAAAGGAAACGAATCTCAAGATAGAAAACTAACACAATTAAAACGCTCTATCATAACAATGAACATAATTCCTCTGTAGACAAGAATAGTATTTTCCTAACATGGAAATAACCAGCCCCTTGGGGAAAAAGAAGTTAACCATGCATTTTTTTTACATATTTCCATGAAAAGAGAAAATACAGAGGCTGCCCACTAACAAGGGCCATGAAGAACATTGCCCTGTGGAGGGAAAGACAGGCCTAATTTATAAATCCAAGTATGCCTTGTATTTTCCTTCACTTGCTACTTCTGAAGTATGTATTTTAATACACAATTACTATTCTTAGTGAGGAGACCTCACTACCACTATTTAAACTGCAGAGCTGGGGGTTCTCGGGTGGCTCAGTTGGTTGAGCATCCAACTCTTGGTTTCGGCTCAGGTCGTGATCTCATAGTTTGTGAATTCGAGTCCGGCATCGGGCTCTGCACTGACAGTGTGGAGCCTGCTTAGGATTCTCTCCCTCTCTCTCTGCCCTTCCCCTGCTCACTCTCTCTCTCAAAATAAATAAATAAACTTAAAAAAAGTTAAGAACGAACAAAAGATAAACTGCAAGTCTGAATTAAATTTAGTCATCAAGCTTAAAAAAATAAACTAATGAGTAGAACTTCCTCTTCCTTCACCAACCCATTTTCCAGGTTCCTCTCCTCCCTCCACATCACTGAATGAGGATCTAATCTGCATCAGGGCACTAGATGTGCTAAAAGCACAGAGACCTTGTCTTTACCCTAAAGGGGCTTCAACATTGGGAGTTGAGTTTACTATGCAAATCGAGCATTTACAAAAGAACTTGGTAAATTCTACAGTAGAGATTGGAAAGCATCAACAAATAGTAGGAAACCAGAAGAGTGACTTTACATTAGTCAATTACTTTAAACAATTAACAAGTAGATAGTAACTTAAAGATGTTTTGTCCTTGGGAAAAGCCTTATTTGCACCTTTGTTAAATAATCTCGACAAGTTTTCAGATTCAATGAACTCAAGTTTACCTACTTCTGAACAGATTTCTAGAAAGTTACAACAATCAAGTTTTACCTTATGGTAACACCTAAAATATGCAGCACGTTCATCAGAAAATTTCTCCAGTCTCTTTGGACCTTTGCTTGAAGCTTTCTTGAATACTAGCCAGCATCGCTGATATATCTGGAAGGAAATACAGAGTTCAGCATCAGTGACTCAGATATCACTTACATTTGCATTTAAATGTTTTCTCTTTGATGTTTTCACCTGTAAAGTATTCATAAGCCGTAAGTGTGATGCTACTTTGGGAAAATAAAAATTTTAAACCCGAAATTGTTTCCACAACAGGTGTATTATGTCATTCATTTACTGGAATCAAATGAAAATGAGTATTTGAAAGCAAATTTCTTAACATTTCAATAACAGTATCAGTAGAAACATTTCAGGAAAAGTCCCAGAGATAAAAATCTCAAATCAGCGCAAATAGCATAGGTATTCATGGCACGTGCTCTCATTTCAAATGCAATTAAATATGGAACTCATAGGCCCAATATATGCTGAAGGTTTCACTGACAGTCCAACAGAAAGCCCTTATATGTCATATGACAATCCTCACAACTGATGGTCAGGAGTGGGCCAGACACACTGGACTAACTAATAAATGACTGATTAACACCAACCAGATTCTCCCTCAGAAAATCCAACCCAGAGGCTTAAAGATTACTCAGACTGAAGAGCAGTCTGAGTTAAGAGGTCAATACTCATAGGTTATAAACTGAGGTTGGTGACCATGTTGGATCATGTGCCTAACAGGTAGGCAGTGGAACCTGGTCCAGAGAACTAGGTGATTGCTACTCCAGGCAGAAGAGACATTTTAGTTCTCTGTCATCTTTCTGCTGCTGACTTTGTGATCTAGCCCTTCCCTTGATTTTCTTAGAAATCATCTTCCCCACCGTCAACAGCACTCTTAATTGACAGAGGCTGAATGGAGTTCTGATTCTAGCAACCAAAGCTTCCCTGATTAAAATAACCAGTATATACTAAACGAGACACCAAAATTTCAGTCATGCCACAGAGAGGAAAGTACAAAGAGCTAATGAGTATACGAACAACAATGTTCTCCAAAAGCAAAATAAAATGAGATGTTTTAACCTAAAAATTAATAAGGATTCATATTCATCGTAATATTCACTGATGGAAGAGATCTGAGTGGCACTCTTCTACTCTGCTGGTGACCTCTAAAGGCAATTTGACAACAGATATAAAGAACCTGAAGAGACTAAGAATCTATCCTAACGAAAGAGCCCAAATGCAGGCCAACACTGAAGGAGGAATTCTGCATTCAAGGGCAGACAGGTGGGTAACTATTCAATGACAGTTATCTCCCTGGTCCTTAAATCATCTTCTAAGTATGTACCATATTTAGGTGGTTTTGTATAGTCAACCCATAAATGAATTTTATGCACTACGAAGTTTAAGAACATTGGAGCTAGTAAGAAGAAAAAAAGTCCACATAAAACATTTGGTCATTCAAACCATACTCCATTGAAAATGCATTCTACTATTTTATTAGTAACTGGCAGATGGATGAAGAATTCAGGTTTGCTACTATTTATCCTCAATGCTGAATAGATTCCATTTCTCTCTGCTCACTGGGTGAACTAAACATTCATTAATCGTTTTGTTTGGGATAGTAACAAGAAAATGAAATCCACTCCACTTTGAAGTTTTGCTCTGAACACAGAGGGTAAGATGTGTGCCTCAGCCTGCTGAATGTATAATATAATCCTAGCATTATTATTTATAATAACAATAAATAGAATAATATATATAATACACCATGTGCCACCAATAATGTGTATGTTATCTATCTATAAGGATAACATAGGTATTTCATTTGAAACAAATTTCAGAAGGAATTTCCAATGACATGAGAAAGTGCATAAAAGTGGGGTTTTTTGGCTTGTTTTTGTTGTGTTTAATAAAAATTAATATTGCAAATTAAATGAAAGAGAACTGTTATTTCCTAAATATCCAGAGGTATCAGTAAAATAGTGCAATTAAAATCAGTTATTGGCTTCATCTTGCACAGTCACTGAACTTATCAAGAGATGTAAAAACATGGAGACAGAAGTGGAAAAGCAATTTAGTGGAGAAAGGTACACTTTTAAACAAATGGCACTGGAATAATTGAACATCCATAGGAATAAAAAAAATAGTACCCCCCCCCACACACACACACAAACACCTTAACCTAAAACAATCACCTTAAACAAAAATAAACTCAAATGGACTTAAATATAAAACAAAACTATAAAACTTTAGGGGAAAAAAGTGTTTGGGATCATCATCTGGACAAAGAATTCTTAGACTGCATACCAAAAGCACAATCCATAAAAGAAAAGCTTGCCAATTTGTACTTCCTCAGAACTTAAAATTTTTGCTCTGTGAAAAACTGTCAAGAGGATGAAAAGACAAGTTACAGAATGGGAGGAAATATTTGCAAACTGCATATCTGACAAAGGATTAGTATCTAGATATATAAAGAACTCTTAAAATTCAATAGTAAAGAATCAAACAATCCAATTACAAAACAGAAGTTAAAAAAAATGTTTATAAACATACATTTCACCAATAAGGAAGCACAGATGATGAAGAAGCACATGAAAAAAATGTTCAATATCATTAGTCGTCAGGTAAATGTAAATTAAAACCACAGTGAAATATCACTACACATCTCTCAGATTGGCTGAAATTTAAAAAAACGAGAATACCACCAACCAAATGCTGAAAAGGATATAGAGAAATTAGGTGTCTCATACTTTCCTGGTGAGAATGTAGAATGATACAAGAACTTTGAAACACAGCTGGGCAGTTTCTTTAAAAACTAAACAAGCAACATGACCCACAGTTGCTTTCTTAAGAATCCATTCCAGGGAAATGCAAACATCCCCGCCCCCCCTCCCCCCCCACACACACAATTTGAACATAAATGTTCATAGTAGCTTGATCTGTATCAGCACAAAACTGGAAGCACCCATATATTCTTCAACGTGCTAATGTGGTACATCCATATCATGGAGCACTTCTTAGCTATAAAAACAATTTAACTAGCAATATTGCAACAATTTGAATGAGTCTTCAGATAATGATGCTGAGCAGGTCGGGGGGGGGGGGGTGGAGGGGACTGAAATCCAAAAGGTTACGTACTGTAGGACCGCATTTATAGCATTTTTTAATGACAAAATGACAGAAATGGAAAACAGATCCATGATTGTCAGGGGCTGGGGACGGGAAGTAGCTTTGTCGACAAAAGGGGAACATAAGGGATCCCTGCAGCAATGGAATTGTCCTGTATCCTGACTGTGTTAATGTCAATATCTTGGCTATGATGTTGCATGATAGCTTTGAAGATGTTATCAATCAGTAAAACTGGGGAAAAGGTACAGGATCTTTGCGTAATATTTCTTACAACTGGACGCAAATCTATAATTATCTCCAAATGAAACACTTAAAATTTTTTCAATGGAAAAATGTAGAGATGTTTAAGCAAAATCTTAAAATGACAACCTAATCTAATAGCATTTATCTACATTTGCCAGTTTTCTTTCTGTTGCTATCCGACCACAATCTAATTAACCAATGGACTAAGGAACTTTAAGAAGCCAAGTTGTAAGAGCCATTGATTGGTAAGAGTTCAAACACAAAATCCTTTTCAGGGTAAAGACCCGCACCATGAAAATTAACATTTCCAGTGGTGTGGCTGACACACAGAAGTCTTACCAACATCTCACTCATGTCTGAAGAATGGATGAGACAACTGTCTCCCTTAAAATTTGGCCACCACCAGAAGACTGTAACTACAGTGGGGATAAATGTCACTCTGTCCAAATATAGGGTGTGGAAAACAGGCTGTCATTCTACTATTGGCAACCCCTTTCTTTTGTACGTACCTCTGAAGATGTTTTAGAAATTGAGCATGCCTTAGGTATGCAAGAAATACGTCCACTGTATCAAAACTGTTTTCACCAAGAAAGATACGTAAACACATTTCCTAATTATGCCTCAACTTTCGGACTCACTCTTGAATGACTCCACTCCTAAGATTCTTTTATACTCGACCATCTTCTTCACAATTGTACCAGTAGTTTCCTGGCTTATGTCCAGAGGTTGTTGAATGGAAGCTAAAGACTCCTCAATTTCAGCATGCCGAAATCCCTCGGGGGATTTCTGTTTTTTCATTTTTTGTTTTTCTTCTGTTTTGTTAAGAAGTAAGGACAATGTCACGAATAACTGCAAAAATACTATTCTCTAAATTCACACGCAACTATTGGTTGGGGCATTGCCATTGGAATAGATTGCATCACGGTTCTTCGGGAGAGAAGGAAAATCTGAATTTGGTTTATGAAAAGGAAGGTCAGGATGTTTGCGACATGCAAGCACATGGTACAAAACGAATGCAAAAGTCGAGAATAATCGTGCAATCAAGGCCATTTGCTAATCCGCTCTCCATCACACACCAGTGATTCTCAGAGCTGGTCCAGCATCACTCAAGATAATTGTTAATTATGTAGATTCCTAGACATTAGCCAAGGTCTACTGACTCAGAACCTCCTGGGGTGGGGCTAGACAAATTTGCTCTTTAACATGTTCCCCAGGTATTTTATTTGTAATTTGCAAACCAAGGCCATAAATATTCATAAAGGCTCAGACAACACAATGCTTCCCACTTGGGATTGCCAACCAAGAGCTCTCCAACAAATGCTCCGCGATGAGGGCCTCGGAGATGTGTACTTTCCCACAAGTGGCGCTGAGGCCTTTGAAGTGGCCTCAGGCAGCGGAGTGAGATGCTGTCTGGAGGAGAAGAGAGACACAGAAGCAGAAACAATTCTGTTAAGCTTTGGTGAACTCTCAACTTCACCGCCAAACACTCTCAGTCCTAAGAGCCCTGGAAAAGCCCCTGGTACCTGAGGATTGAAAACTTACCCTGAATGGGGTGCCTGGGTGGCTCAGTCGGTTAAGCGTCCAACTTTGGCTCAGGTCACAGTCTCACGGTTCACGGGGTGGGACAACGCACTGTCCTCTCTCTCTCCCTCCTTTTCTGCCCCTTCCTTGCTTGTGCTCTCTCGCTCTCGCTCTCACTCTCTCTTTCTCAAAATAAAGTAATAAACTAAAAAAAAAAATTTTAAAACCTTACCCTAAATATCTCAGCATTGTTTAAAGGGAATGGAATAGGCCTCACCGCACGTGGTAACGTGTGACTAGTTGGAGTAACACACAGACATTGTGAAAAAGATGACAATTTGAGAACAACCCCACGCAGGTTTCGTTTTTCCGTAAAATTAATTCATTCAACCATCTCCTTCATATTTTATATAACACATCTACTAACCATCTGTGGTACTTTTTTTACTTAACATTTTTCTTTCAACTGGTTTTTAACCAAATTTTTTTTATTTAAAAGAGGAAACTTTTATCCCAACAATAATAGCTATGTGTAGTTCTCACTACCCATAAAGAACAGATAATCCTAACGATAAACACACTGTTAGAAAACCGGATGACGGAATAAGTCCCATGGTGAAGTATCCTGCCTCCTGTGCATCAAGGATTCATAATCTCAGCACTAGTGACATTTTAGGCAAGGTGATATTTTTTTAAGTTTATTTATTTATTTATTTTGAGAGAAAGAGAGAGACAGCGTGAGTGGGGGAGGGGCAGAGAGAGAGAGGGAGACAGAGGATCCCAAGCAGGCTCTGCACTGCCAGCGTGGAGTCTGATGCAGGACTCGAACCCACAAAACCGTGAGATGGTGACCTGAGCCAAAACCAAGTGTTGGACGCTTAACCGACTGAGCCACCCAAGCACCCCGGCAAGGTGACTTTTTATAGTGGGCTGGGGGTGGGGAATCCTGCACACTTAGGATGTGGCTGTTTAGCAGCATCTCTGGCCTCTGTCAAACTCCCCCCATCCAGTTGGCAACCAAAATTATCTCCAGAAATTTCCAAATGTCCCCTGGGGAGCAAAGTCAGATCCACTCCTACAGATGAATGTACGCTGATCTATGATTGCACTATTGAAAAATATGAGGCTTTGTGAATATCTTCCAAGTTCCGGATTTGGACCGGTTAATCCGCACAAGCCACTGCTGAACCTAAAAAGATAAGTACATCACACAGTTCTGACAACCTGGGTGGATAGACACGAGATTTAGCAGTTATGTGACAATTTCCTTAGTGTGCACTTGCTAGCTGTTGGTGGTGGTTTTAGGACACCTAATTTTCAGCCTTAATTGTCACCAGCCCATATATGATTTGTTCTATTTTTTCCCCATTGTCTTTCCTTGCTTTAAAACTGGGTATCTTTAATAATTGCTAAGCCCTGGTTTCAAATCTCTGACGCTTTTACCAGTTTCTTCCCCTAACAAAGAACAGTCTGGCAAATTCACCGAGATTTCCAGTGCCAAAAAGCAGCTGAAACAATTAAGAATTTGAGTTCCTAATTCTTTTTTTTTTTTAATTTTTTTTTAAACGTTTATTTATTTTTGAGATAGGGAGAGACAGCATGAACGGGGGAGGGTCAGAGAGAGAGGGAGACACAGAATCTGAAACAGGCTCCAGGCTCTGAGCTGTCAGCACAGAGCCTGACGTGGGGCTCGAACTCACGGACCGCGAGATCGTGACCTGAGCCGAAGTTGGAGGCCTAACCGACTGAGCCACCCAGGCGCCCCAAGTTCCTAATTCCATTAGCAGTCCAACACAATGAGTTGAACAACAGCGTCACAAATTAAACTTCTGGAGGATGCATGGACAGTTATAAAGGTAAGAGAAAGCAAATCTTGGTCACAACAGTTCTGTGAAATGGAAATTATATACTGCCTCCATGTATACTCAAGAAGCAGCAGAAGGCCTAAGTAAGATGTGACCATTTAGGTCTCTGTGGTCTATTCCAAGCATCAACAAACTTTTTCTGTAAAGGGCCAGGGAGAGTAAATATTTTAGTCTTTGATGATCACAGATATTTGTTGGAGCTACTGAACTCTGTAATTATAGCATCAAAGCAGCCATAGGATATGTATAAGTGAATGGTGTGGATGTCTTCCAATAAAACTTTCTTTAAAAAGTCAGGAAGCAGGCCCGGCTGCAGTTTGCCAACCTCCATATTTCTCAACTGTTTAAGCTCATGTTACTTTTTGATGAACATTAAAATCTGTTTGACATGTCCCTGTTGAGTGAAAGAGAGGAGGGAATATACCCCAGGCGAGAATCTCTATATAATCCACATCTCCCCATCGGCCCAAATTTTACTTCCATAAAATTATGTTACAATGTTGACCTGATGCTTTTTCTACGCCCTCCACCACACTTCGTGTCCTGTCCACTGTCCAAGATTCGCTACTCTACAATGAATTCAGATGCTGTCCTGAAGAGAGCTCTCACGTGCACAGACACAGTGTCCCATCTCTAGCCTTGGCATATAGTTAGCTTTTGCCAATTACCTTTTCCTATGATGTCAAGGAACGCTTCGGGAAGAAAAGGTCGGTTTTCCATGTTGTCAACACCCCCTTTCTATAACCTGTCGACTCTTCTCAAGCCCCACTCTTTATTCTCCAAACCATATGCCAGCCTTCCTGATACCCGTAACTACGTGGCTTGCACCAAGTGGAAAATAAACTCCAAGCAGCCAGGAAAAAAAAAAAAATCTACCCCCAGCCATACAATGCTAAATTAGCCTCACTTCTCACATACTAACCCAATTTTTCCCTACTCTCCAAAACAAATCCAATACTCTGCTCATCCAGGATGTCAATATTAGCACCTCAAACCAGCTAAACTTTCCCCCCATGCGTTGCAGTGTGCCGACCCCTTTTTGTGTGTTCTTTCAATTAACTGTCCCCGACAGCCCTTAGGAAGCTATACTAGAAAAAAGCCAAGATTTCAACCTTGGCTTGCCCGGCTCTGGAGAACGAGCACCTAACCACTCCCCCGGGCGTCTCCCAGAGAAGTTGGACTTCTAGAGAGGCACAAACTTATGCTGAGGGTCGAGCCGTCTGTAAGAAATTTACTTTCAAGCTTCTCACAATCTAAAAAGAGAAACTGAGTTGTAACCATATGTTCTTTCATCTGGATGATGACTTTATAGCTTAGCTATTTCACAGTGACATCTGCATTTGTGGTGTTAAGGTCCCCGGCACCAAGGGCTCATCTCCAGTGATAATTTTTCATGGACTGTGTTTGCAGCTGGAATCTTAACATCCTAATCTAGGATGCGAAGGTATCCTAGCAGTTTGTAAGAAGTGTTTGCTTTTAAAAGAATTCCACGCGCTCTCTCCTTAAGTGTCTAAGTATTCAGCATCCTTGACTGAAGTCCAGAAATCCAAATGTGCAAAGTATTTCTAACTACATTAGAAGTATCTCAGTTTTTCTCGGCCTTCCCTGCCTTGCTAACCTCCAGCCTCTTGTTCTCAGTTAGTTATGGCTGCAGTAAATGAACGTGTTGGCTAAGTGGCTACCCGCTAGCATGTGCAGTCGCCTACCTGGGGCTAACCAGTCACTTCTCCAGAAGCCCCCGGCCCTCCACTTTGGCCAATGACACGTGGCCAGAGTAACCGGCTGCCCTCCTACAGTCTTGGGCTCCCCTTGGACTTCAAGGTCAAGGAAATGCCACTATCCAAGGACAGCTCGACAGTCACAGGAAGTGGTACCAGATAATGCAGTCTGGAGGTCGAGAGGAAGAGCCTTTAAATAAGACCAAACGGGGTGGGAATCAGCCAAACAGACAATTCCCCTTCTGTCCTGTCTGCCAGTGTCTGCAAAATTCTTCCACCCCGAGAACTTTGACCTGGATGGTCTCCGAGACCCAGCAGGTTGCAACTTTCCAGTCCTACAAAGGACCCTATCATTATGGGATTTCAGAAGGTGACAGACGAAGTGTATAAAAGGAGTTCTTTCGCATCTTTCATAACTTGTAGGCTGCTACCTACAAGATTGCTTACTAAAAATAATGAGCTGGTTCGGAATTATGTATTTTATAAAGGGAAAAACATTTTAATGAGTAAACAGCCTGATTCCGTGCCTATCATTTACATATACCTTTACTTGTAAGGAAAGAAACGCTAATTGGGAGAAGACTTCACGGTGGGTAGCAAGGTACATTTTAAATTCATTGCAAAGAGAAGTACCAGCAAGAACAGGATAATTAATCATAAAATAAAATTTGTACAAAGAGGATTAAAAATACTTAAAAAGCACCCACAGGCAATAAATTAGCTATGTCAATCCTTTGCTGATGGTGAGGTAAATTAGCACAGTCTTTCTAGAGGCAGAATTATGCCTACCCTTTGACCTGGAAACATTACTTCCAGGAACTTTCCCCCTAAGGGAATAATTAAGGAAATATGCCAACATAGGGGAAAAAGGTTCTTCCACATAAAAACTGAAACACTCTGAATGTTCCAGGGGCTGATTTAATTCATTATGGCATATCTGTGAACTGGAAATTGCTATCATTAAAAATGATACTGTAACAGTATGTATACCATAGAAAATGCTATTAGTAAATTATTAAGTTTAAAAAGGTTATTCCTGCTTTTTAATCTGTTTCTACTCCAGTATATATATATTCACTCAACAGATAGGGCCCAGGGGCTCAAGCAAGAAGATTGTGGGCTATACTTGACTCGTCCCCACTATTTCTCATTCTCTCTCTCTCTCTCTCTCTCTCTCACACACACACACAATTATTGGGAAAAATGTCTGTTTTAATGGAAAACTGTGCATTCTATAGCATACACACCACTAGGGTTATCTGCCTCTGATTCTGTGGGCGCTATTCTACATCTAAATTGTAGATAACTCATAGAAACGCAACATAATTCTAGTCCAGGAAGAGGCATCTGTCCCGTTCAGAATAGGTTCAACCGACTTCCCTCCCCCACTGCCAACAACCCTGATCTCATGCTGCCAGGTATAGAAATGTGTGAGTTCTTCAGGTTACCCTTTAAACTACTCATAATATTCTGCATTATTCCTTCATTTAACTAATGAGTTAAAGCATAATTTGTAACATGTTCACTCCTCATCTGTATGACAGTCGTGATAGACTGTCCTGTTGATGACAGACCTGTTTTGGAAAGCCATCTTTGAACACAATCCAGCAACCCGAGCCCTGTGTACTTTCCTTCTAGCAAAGCCTGGAATGTCCTCAGTGCTCTGCTGGGGACCACCACCCTAACCTGAGTCACCATCATCTGAGTTCTGAGATTCCCTGCTTCCTTTTTGGCTGCACTTCATTCCGTTTCCTACACTGCTTCTGGGGTGATCTTTAAAACCCTAACCTGACCACATCGATCCACTGTTTAAAGCATTCTGTGGCTGCCTGTTGCCTGTCGGTAAAAACCAAAGAAAGTCTTAAGACATTCCAGCACCTGCAAGACCCAGAGCCTCCCTACCGCGCTGGCCTTATTTTGAGGCTTTCTTCCTTTATACAACCTTCACTTGTCAATATGCAGATATGCATATTTTAGTAAGCACCGAACAAGTAACATGTGACTTAAATAAATTCTCATGGAATCAATATCCGCCACAAATGTTCTCGTCACCAAGGAACCCCTCCGGTTGTCAGTACAAAGCCAGCCGGTGTCGGGGGAACCAACACTGAGAGAGTTATGTGCCCCTTGACTTCCCCCTCCAATTCTTCTCTGTTCTCCAGATCTACCAGGTGGGAGGGAGACGAGGAGTGAGGAAGAGGAAGAGGAAATCATTTATGTGGCTTTTATTTATTTATTTTTTTTATCAATGCATGCTAATACTTATTGGAACCACTAAAAGAAAACTGAAGGATAAGTTTTCCAAACCGGTCTTAAAAGCCGTAATGAAAAGAGAAAGTAAGACAACACAGAAAAGGAGATCAAAAGGAGTAATACGGATAAAATAAAAAGCAGAAGGTAAGATAATGGAAATAAACACAAATACAGCAACCGCATATTTACTTTTATTTTTAACTAACCTTTTAGGGAAAAAAGCCAAACTATTCTAAAGAAATGCTGTGGGCGCCTGGGTGGCTCAGTCGGCTAAGCGTCCGACTTCAGCTCAGATCACGATCCCGCGGTTTGTGGGTTCGAGCCCCAAGTCTGTGCTGTCGTGCAGAGCCAGAGAGACTGCTTCGGATCCTGTAGCCCCCTCTCTCCCTGCCCTTCCCTGTGCTCTCTCTCTCTCTCTCTCCTTCGCTCTCAAAAAATTAAATAAAATATTTTTTAAAAAATCTTTTAAAAATGACAGAAAATCTTAGCTGCTGTATGGGCATCACTGGGTGCTGAAATCAATCATTAATTCATTGGGCAAATATTTACTGGGCCCCTACCCCTGCCAGGCACTGACTGGGGGTTGCAGCTGTAAACAAACGGGAAAGGAACCACTGCCTTCACCGGGCTTACACATCATGGATAAGACAACGGGATACATGCACATGTACACATGCGTCTTACAGGACACCGATCACATGTCATAAGGAATTACACACCCGGAAGAGTGGACAGAAATGGCCAGTGGTGAGCATTTTCAGGGGAATAATCAGGGGAATTCTCAGAGAAACTGTCACCTGAACGAACACCTAGAAGGGGCTGGAGGAGAAGAGGGAGTAAACTGAGCAGATACGTTTTGCCCATTTCTCCAGGCCAAAGAAACAAGTGGGTGTTGAGCAGAGACACCCGCAGGCAGAAGGAAGAACAAGGGAGCCAGTGGAAGTCCAGACAATTCCGGGATGGTGGCGGTGAGAGTAGGTCGGACTGTATAGGTCCCGTGATCTTCTGGGAAAGACTTTGGCTTTGTCCCCTGAATGATGAGAAGTGGGACGGGAAGGGATATGACCTGAGGTACGGTAAACAGACTGCAGGGGTCTGAAGGCAGAAGTAGGGAAACCACTGCGGGGCTGTCACCCAGTAAGCCATGCAGAAGGGGGTGGGGACCGGGGCCAGGACGGAAGTGAGGAAGGCAGGAGAAGTGGTCAGAATCAGGTCTGGATCTATTTGGAAAGCAGAAACAGCGAGATTCACGGGCGGCACTGGGTGTGGGGACAGGAAGGCAAGAGTCGAGGACGATTCCAAGATTTTTAGTTTGAGCAAGTGGGAGTACGGAGCTCCCCCGACCGAGCTCAACAGGCCTGCAAGGCCACCAGGGTTTGTAGAGACGATGTGGAATTTGATGATGCAGTGAGTTTGTTATGCCTGTTCAACATCTAGGTTTATATAAACATTACATTATCAAACATAACGAATAGGAAGTTATGTATACATTGTAGATATGAGCCTTTATAGATAAGATTTTATTCTATTTTTAAATGAAAAATACCATCTTTCCCATAGGGCTGCTCTCAGAACTGAATAAATCAGTGCATTTATTTTTGAAAGAGAGAGCATTAGTGGGGGAGAGGGACAGGGGATCTGAAGAAGCAGGCTCCCGCACTAATAGCACAAGCCGGATGCAGGGCTTGAACTCACAAACCGCGAGACCATGACCTGAGCTTGGCTCAGTCTGACCCTCAGCCAACTGAGCTACCCAGGTGGCACCCCGAACTAGTGCATTTAAAGTGTTTCCATTGCTTGGGGAGCCCTCTAGAGCAGTCAGTGGCTCACTATATCTAGGTCTGCATGCAAACAAGGACAACACACATTTTGGTTCTTCATTTACTCATTAATTTTGCAATTATTGGGGTGCCTGGGTGGCTCAGTCGGTTGAGCCTCTGACATCGGCTCAGGTCATGATCTCATGGTTTGTGAGTTCGAGCCCTGCATTGGGCTTTGTGCTGACAGGTCAGAGACTGGAGTCTCCCTCTTTCTCTGCCCTCTCCTGTTTGCACTCTGTCTCTCTCCCTCTCTCCCAAAAATAAAAAAAATTTGGCGATTATTAACTGAGCATGTACTACATGCTAGGCCCTATCCCAACACTGAAGAAACGGCAGTGCACAGAGCACAGTCCACAAAGCATACTTTGTAGTGTGAAGAGACAGATCATTAGGTCTCCCAGCCCACAGCACAATGCCTGGCACGCGGTGATAATGATCATGGACAACGTTTATGGAACAAAGTCATTTGGTAGCACGTACCCACTAAGTATTTGGTGGAGTTAAAAAAGAAATGATCTCATTGTGGCTTCCAAAGCCAGTTCCAGAGCAGTCTTCGAGTGATCGCCAAACCCAAATCACCAACACTAAGTTCCAGTTTCATAGCCTGGTCCTACAGAATCCAACCGCGGCCACCTGGTTAGACCTCACCTCCCACCACTTCCTGCTTCACTCATGACACGCCCCCAAAATGTTCCATGCCCTTCTGACAAAGGATGGGAGAACCTGCCACAACTTTCTTCCCCTTGCTGTTCACCTGGCTGCCTCCTTTCAACCTTCAGGTCTTCGGTGAAGTGTCTCTGTCACTTAACTATTACTGCAGAAGACTCACAACAGAGCTTAGCAGCTTCAAACGATAACCATGAATCATTCCTTATGGATACAATGGCCGATCTGACCTGGCTTTGTCTGTTCATCATGGATGGTCTCATTCACACACGAGCAGTCAAGTCTCGGATTTTCTTGACTTTGCGAGGGGTGACTCAGCTCCGTACCACGTGGTTCTTGGATTCTCCAAATGGTAGGCTGGGGCTTATTCTCCCAGAGCAAGCAAAAAGTCCAAAAGAAAGGGCAGAAAAATGTAAAAGTTTCTCATTTTTAATCCATGTCTTTATCTGGAGATAACAGTAGAGTCACATTCCGTGGCAGCAGATACTAGAAAAATCCTGTGTATTTCTGATCAGTTTCCCCCAAAGGTAACATCTTGAGAACGTTTAGTACTGTATCACAGCCAGGATGTTGACATCGATACAGTCCAGGCACAGAACATTTCCTTTAAGACGAGGATCTTCATTTTGCTCTTTGATGGCCACACCTACTTCCT
Source organism: Herpailurus yagouaroundi (assembly GCF_014898765.1). Lineage (NCBI taxonomy): Eukaryota > Metazoa > Chordata > Mammalia > Carnivora > Felidae > Herpailurus > Herpailurus yagouaroundi. Next base: position 4,989,990 of record NW_024412463.1, on the reverse strand, counting down.
TCCTGTACAACCTCCTCCTTAAGCCTCATCTAATCCGCTCGCCATCTCTATCGTGTTGGCATCGCAAGAATGTTCTACAAATTCAGTCATTCAGCGTGTATCCTTTTGGGTTGGGCTTCTTTTACTCCGCATGCTTCTCTGAAGATTCATCTAGGTGGTAATATTCCACAGCATTGACGTACCACCGCTGGTTGAGCCATTTAGTCAATGGCTTCCTCTTTTGAGGAAGAGCTGGGTCTAATTTTTTAGCCTCCGGGTCTTTCTAAGAAAGCTGCTATAAATACTCACACACAGAGTTCTGAGGGAAGGAAAGTCGTCATTTCTTTGGGATAAACCTTATCACCGTTTACTCACGTTGACTTCTCTGGCTTATAATTATCTAAAACAAACAAACAAACAAAAAAAAACTCTATGTACATCGAGAGCTACACCAGAACAGTGTTATAATTTTGGCTTCAATCATAAAATATGATTTAGGAAACTTAAGAAGGGAAGGAAAGCCTACCATATTCACCCACATGTTTGCATACCGAGTTCTTTCTTCTTTCCCAATGTTCCACCATTCCTTCTCTTATCCTTTCCTGTTTAGGAATCTTCCTTTAATTATTTTAGAGTAGATATGCTGGTGACAAATTCTTAGTCTCCCTTCATCTGAGAAGGTTTTGTTTCCCCTTCATTCTTGAAGGATACTTCGTAGGTGTAAGTTTCTGAGTTGATGGCTCTTTCTTCAGCATTTGACAAGTGAACGTCCTTGTGCCATATTTCCTGTCAGCCATGATTTCTTTTGAGTACTTTTTTGGTCCTACCTTCTTTCTCCTCTCCTGGGCTCAGATGCCACGACTGTTTGGTCTTTTGTAGTATTTGCACGGGTTCCTGAAACTGTGAATTTTTTTTTTCACAGTTGTTCAAACTGGGGAATTCCTGTTGTTCTATCTTTCCTCTCTCCCCTCCATAGTGCTGTTGAGCCCATCCACCAGATACTTTAATACTGCATCTTCTGTTCTAAAATTTCTACTTGGTTCTCCTCTCTATCTTATTTCTTTTGGGGAAGCTCTTTACTGAGACATTCTATTATTTTGTGTGTGTGTTTCAAGCATGTTTGTAATTACTCATTGGAGAATTTTCATTACGGTTTTTTAAATATCGTTGCCACATAAACCTAGCATGCCCGTCATCTCAGTGTCGACAACTACGCTTTGAAGTCTTCTTCATTCTTGGTACACCACGTACGTGTTGTTGTGGCAATGTGGACGTTTTGGGTGTTTTAAGTTTCTGGATCTTAATTAAACCTTCTATTTTAGCTGGCTTCCTCCAACCCCACTCTGATACGGGAAGGGGTGGGAGGTAGAATGTGCTTCCTTGTTACTGCTGTAGAAACCCAGCTTCCCTATTTGGGGCTGTTGATGCCTGAGGGGGCCCTTCATTACACTTGGGTCGGTGAGAGTTCTGTGTCCTCACACGATGTTCACGGACACTGCACTGGGAGTGGTCTCATTATTACTGGACGACAGTCAAAGTCCTGACTCTCTCACGGGCCTCCACTGACACCACGATGGGGGGGGGGGGGGGGGGGGGGGCAATAATTCCCGACGGATGGGGAAGAAGTCCTGGCTCCCGACTTGACCTTCACAGATACCACCTCATAGAGCCCCATGTTACAGCTGAAGGGGATCGCAATATATGACTTTAAAATACACCACTTTGGCATAGGATTATTTTGAGCGGAAGGCAAGTGGAAAACAATAAAGACAGGAAAAGCTGTCTGCCCTACCTCTTTCTGCCTAAGAGCAAGGCGTAAATTTCCCTTTAAAGGTGACATAAACCTGTATTTTAAAGGTGTTTCTGCATCTTGTCCCAGGAAGACCAGGCAGCACTGAGATGAGTCTGAGATGAGTCAAACCTTACTACACAGCCCTAATCTACTCTACGTTTCCTAGTCACCTCTCCCCAAATTGTTACTCTCTGTTAAAATGGCATATAAGACTCCAGACTAACCACTTCTTTGGATCTTTACTTTTTCTGTGAAGTCCCCATGCATGTAAAAATAGCAATGACATTGGTATGTCTTTTCTCCCATAAGTCTTTTGTCAGCTTAATTCACAGTTCTCAAGTACAGCACTTAAGAGGGTATAAGAAAAGTTTGTACTCCTCTACCCAGTGTCACAAGGGCTTAAGTCTAGGATCCTTACTTAGCCTTTGCTGACACGGCTTGGCAAGTGGCCACAGTCTATTCCGTGGTGTCTGCCTAACATAGAGTAGTTATTTTCCAAAGGTTTTCTGCATTGCTAGGCTGCCTCATTTTCTGATCCTTTGGCCAGAAAAGAAAGGTTTTGCATTGGGGCATTTTTGCTTCACCTGTACCTACGGGCATTTCTGGGTTACTGGCGAGCTATGCCAGCTCCAAGTCTGGCAAGAAGAAAACCCAGGAAACTCATCGCGGTGCTGCTCCCGCGTCCTGAGGTCCCAGCCTGTCTGGCTTTCTCCATCTTTCAGGTCCTTAGGTTTGATTGACACGTAATGTCCAGGGGTTTTAGTGGTACTTAGCAGGAGAAGAGGAAAAGGCATGTGTGTTCACCTGTCCCAGAGCAGAAGGTAAATGCTTTTTACAGCCTCTGTATAAAATGCTTTAAATAAGCCTCTGCTCATGTCGAGTTTGCTAATATTTCATCTCATGTGGTCAAAGAGGACAGACGGGACAATAAAGGTTCAGAGTAAAGGTCAGGGGAACAACTGAGACCATCGGTGCACACACAATCGACCAGAACGTCACCTCCTCAGAGCCACCTTCCCACCACCCAAATCTACAGCACGCCCCGCCCCCTCCATCCCCCACGCACGCTCACTTCAAATCAGTATCTGAAATAATCCCCCTCATTGATCTGTCTGCATATTTACGGTCTGCCTTCCTCCCTGAAATGTAAGAAAAAAAATCATATTTTATATTAATTACTTTGAATCCTCAGGGCCTAGAGGAGCATTGGGTTCTCATTTCTTTATTTTGAATGACTGAGTGAATAAATGAATGGGGAAAAGCCACACTCAGAACTCAAAGAGATTTCCAGAATTTCATAATGGACCTGACATTTCCAGACAAGCCTTAACATCTATATGCGAGAGACCATTAAAAAAAAAAAAAAAAGCCCAAGTTATTTAGCATACAAACATGAAAATGATATCGAGAGGCAGTCTTTTATTTATTTATTTATTTATTTATTTAATTTTTTTTTTCAACGTTTATTTATTTTTGGGACAGAGAGAGACAGAGCATGAATGGGGGAGGGGCAGAGAGAGAGGGAGACACAGAATCGGAAACAGGCTCCAGGCTCCGAGCCATCAGCCCAGAGTCTGACGCGGGGCTCGAACTCCCGGACCGCGAGATCGTGACCTGGCTGAAGTCGGACGCTTAACCGACTGCGCCACCCAGGCGCCCCGAGAGGCAGTCTTTTAAAAGAAACAATGACAAAATCATATTTTTTCCTAAAACTGTGCATTCCACAAAATGTTACCTTGTATGCCATGGAGAAAGACTCTAGTGGTTATCTGTCACATCAGTGTTCTCAAACATCAAGGGTTTTGTCCTAAAACCACAGAACACCAAGACGGTTCTATTTCCCTTATAGACTAAAGCAAATATATTCCTATAATTAGAAACAGGCTCTAACCAAACTGGAAAAAGATCTATCCACTATGGAAGAAAAAAAAAGTAGGGGTTTTCACGAAAAAATGCCTATTATGAAGTGAAGTTACTGTAATGATTTTCAGAAGGAAACATTTCGGCAACACTCACTCCTCCACATTATTGGGACAACAGTGAGTAGAAGTCATTCTGTGAGAGGGCTGAGTACAGAAAATTAGAGTGTCACGCTAAAAGAAAGGAAGGGAAATGAATTCCATGGTTGAGAAGGCACTCTTAAAAAAAAAACAACAAAAAAACCCACAAGGAACAGATGTTGCCAGAAAAGGGCAGAATGGTGAGGAGTGATAGTCATGTGGTAAAAAATTCTGAGCCTAGAATTCAAGAGAAGGAAATCTCGGTGGCCAGGGAGAAATTGGTTATAGATTTTCATGGGCAATTTACAACAAAAAAACAGAGTTTCAAAACTATTCTTGATGTGAAAAGATGTGAAACTGACAGCATCTGCAAAGTTGGTTGGTTTGATTGGGTTTTTGTTTTTGAGTTTTGGTGTTGGTTTTTTGGGGGGTTTTTTTGTTTGTTTGTTTGTTTTGGTTTTGGTTTTGGTTTGGTTTACGCATGAGTGGTATTAAACACTTGCCAACACATCATCTGTGACACATTATCCCCCTCAACTTCGATGAGTGCTGGCTTCATGTAGGGCACCTAATTATTTTACAAGAACTTTATCGTGTGCCACTCACACTGTGTGAGCTAGGACCTACTAACGTTCCCTTTATATGGGTGAAAACTCTAAGTCTCAGAGACTTAATATGAATATTAACATATTATGTGTCATACTAAGACTTCCATTTATTATGGAGTCAACACTTGAAATCAGGTCTGTCCGCCTCCCAGACCATGATCTACATACACTCTGACCTCAAATCCACAACATCTGAACAAAACAAAAATTCAGAACCGTCCATTTTTTATAACTGGTAGTCCCGCCCTACCGGCCATTTTCTTTGTGGAGTCATTCTTCAGGGAATGAAGTTGCTCTTGACAATAACGTAACACTTAACTAAGTCGTTATCAGAATAGCAAAAACTGAGATGATTATCAAAGAAGTCGTTCTACGTAATGCAGTTGCTGTCCAAACACAATGCTGCTTGAAAACAGCATCGGAGGGACTTACTGTCTCTAAAATTATAAAACTCAATAAAAAATATAATTTACATCTTTTGGGGTGCTTGGGTGGCTCAGTCAGTCGAGCATCCAACTCTTGATTTCAGCTCGGGTGTCGATTCCGTGGTTGTAGGACTGACCCCCCTTGTCAGGCTCTGTGCTGAGTGTGGAGCCTGCTTAAGATTCTCTCCCTCTCTCTCTCTCTCTCTCTCTCTCTCTGCCTTTCCCCCAAGCTTGCAAACAAACACTCTCCTTCTCTCTCAGAAAAAAAAAAAATTATATATATATACGTATATATATACACACACACACACACACACACACACACATAATTTTCATCTTTTAATTTTGACCTTTCTTTAGAAAAAAATAACAATTTATCTTGAGGAATAAATCAAATAATAAATAATGATCAAAAATAAAAATATTGTTGGTTATATCACAAATTTAATATGAAGCGAGGTACAACTGAAGCTGTGAAAATAGAAAGCCTGGTATAAATCACGGTGAATAAAAATACCATCAGCCTGACTTTGAGCAAATACCCTTTTGAGCTTAAGGGTTTCCGTCTGTTAAACAGTGATACTAGCACTTACTGCACAGGTTTGTGTAAGTTCAATAAACATTACTATTATTTTGCTCTTTACATGTTCTTTTCCTAATTTTGTGTTTTATTATTTTATTACCACCATTCATATTAATTTAATTGTAACAGGTTAGAAAACGATGTTTAAATCTCTGATTATTACAATTCTGTGAAATGGCCTTTTACTATATATCACCCAGATTTTAAAAAGTATCTATATCTGGGGGCACATGAGTGGCTCAATCAGCTAAGTATCTGACTCTCGGTTTAGGCTCAGGTCATGATCTCACCATTTCCGTGGGTTCGAGCCCCACATAGGGCTCTGTGCTGACAGCATGGAGCCTGCTTGGGATTCTCTCTCTCTGCTCCTGTCCCCACCCACTGCTCATATTCTCTCTCTCTCTCTCTCTCTGTGTCTCTCTGTCTCTCTCCCTCTCAAAATAAATAAATAAAGTGTAAAATATCTATATCTATCTATATCTATATCTATATCTATATCTAAATGACAGAAGACTGTAGATGATAATCAAGAGTCCGGTACGGTTAGATCAGTGGTTCTCAACCGGGGACAAGAGATTGCCCTCCAGGGGACACTTGACAACGTCTGGGACATACTTACTTGTCACACCTGGGGAGGTGTTACCAGTATCTTGTGGGCAGAGGCTGTTAAACATCCTCCAGTGCATAGGATAGGTCCCTATGACAAATAATTATCTCTCCCAACATGTCAACAGTGTCCAAGTTGAGAAAAAGATGACATCAGCTAAAGAAAAGCATTCTCAAAACTGAAGCCTGTAACCCAGATTTAAGAGGATGAATTGATCAAAATCAGGTCTGTTTCATAAGGCAACATACATACCCAAAGAATTTTAAAATGCAGTGAAAACAAGTATTTGTCACATTGGAAACAAAGCATCACAATGACCAAACATTCCTGCTGTTCGTGTGATAGGATACTTTGGAGTCAGGTAGACACAGATCCCAACAAGCTGAGACGTGCCCGTAGTCCCGGGGCGAGACATTCAAAAACTTCCAAGTATTTTCTAAGTCAGGTGGCAGCAATTAGTTCTGGAAATTGAGAAAATGTCACCCAGACTTCGGTCCCCCAAGTCTGCTGGCATCTTGCCTAAATGTGAGCCTGGCGAGAAAAGTCACCGGCAACCGCGATAAGGAAAACAAGAGAAAAAAAAGTGGCACAGTCAGGATTAATCAGCAGGAAAAGAAACACAACTGAGGCTGTGGACAGCAACGGTCCCGGCACCGAAGTCTCAAGGGAGCACATGACGTCGACGTTTTCTGCCAGGAGAGGTATAGCCCCACCACCAGGCTCCCTTCTTTGCTGGAACCGTCCCCCCTTCTTTCTCACACCTGGTGTCACGCCTCCATGGGGAACAAGGTTCCCATCTCACACCCTTCAAACTGGCTTATCTGCCCTAGGTCACGTCACCTCCTCTAGGAAACCTTCGTCACACCCAGGCCAATATCCACACAGACCACACACAGAAGCATGTATGACAGAGGTCAGGAGCGCAGCCTCCAAAACCAACTTGCCTAGGCTCCGATGTTGATCCCAAAATGTACACACTGTGTGGCCTGGGGCAAGTGATCAACCTCTCTGAACTTCATGCAGTAACTATAATAGTACCTCCCTCATTGGGCTTTTAAGATGACATTTAAAGCATCTCGGGACAATGCCTGGCACATAATGAACCTTTAATAAGTGACAGGCACTCTTATTAGAATGCGACCTCCAAGCATTAAAATTTTTTTTTTTAAAAAGGGAGTGGGAGGCGCCTGGGTGGCTCAGTCAGTTAACCATCGGACTTCAGCTCAGATCATGATCTCACAGTTACCAAGGTCGAGCCCCACGTTGGGCTCTGTGCTGAAGGCTCAGAGCCCGGAGCCTGCTTCGGATTCTATGTCTCCCTCTCTCTGCCCCTCCCCTGCTCGCACTCTGTCTCTCTCAAAGATAAATAAGTATTAAAAACAAAGTTTTTAGATAAAAAAAAGAAGGCAACCTCCACTAGCAGAAAGTAAATTTGTCTATGTTCTTCATTGTTTTCTCCTCAGTTCCAGCACAATGCTTGCCACATTGAAGGGACTCAGTAAGTAATTGCTGAATAAATGAATTGTCAGAGGCTAGGCCCAAAGCACCTTGACTTGCCATGATACTGAACAGTTATTTTTTTTTTATTTTAGAGAGAAAGAGAGCAGGAATAGGGGAGAGGGGCAGAGATGGGGGAGAGAAGGAGAGAAAGAGAGAGAGAGAGAGAGAGAGAGAGAGAGAGAGAGAGAGAGAATCCCAAGCTGAGTGTGGCGCCTGACGCCCTGACACAGGGGCTCTATCCCACACCACACTGGGATCATGACCTGAGCCGAAATCAAGAGTCAGACACTCAATCAACTGAGCCCCCCAGGCAACCCCTGAAAGGTAATTTTTTTTTAATTCTCTCTTCTAGACTGTAAGTTCTGTGAAGGGCAGTGCCTACTTCATGCATCACTCAAATTCCTGAATCATGGTGAGCACACAAGAAAACAGTTCCCCAATGGAATAAAGAAATAAATGAATGGGGGCGCCTGGGTGGCACAGTCGGTTAAGCGTCCGACTTCAGCCAGGTCACGATCTCGCGGTCCGGGAGTTCGAGCCCCGCGTCGGGCTCTGGGCTGATGGCTCAGAGCCTGGAGCCTGTTTCCGATTCTGTGTCTCCCTCTCTCTCTGCCCCTCCCCCATTCATGCTCTGTCTCTCTCTGTCCCAAAAATAAATAAACGTTGAAAAAAAAATTAAAAAAAAGAAATAAATGAATGCCTAACAAATAAATATGACTGTCAGCAGAGCCAGTAGCTTTCATATAAATTCCTCCTTTTTGCTTTCTTGAAAACCTGTCTCTACAAAGTTTGGTAGAAATGCCTTTGCCTTGACAAAGAATAGGAAGAAAATGAGAGCTTCGGCACTAAAAGCTAATTGGAACCAATTTCCCAAAGACTTTGTCTCCAACAGTGACATGTAGAGGCAAGGGCTCAACTCTCATCTCCCTTGTATTCTAGACCAAAGGGAAGCTGTGTAGGAAGCTGTTGAATATCACGAGACCGTGGAAAGGCATTCCCACTCTGGATCATTAAGAAATGAAGCAGAGTTGGCAACTTCTCTCTCTTATTTTATTAGTCTATCCTTAGGTGTCCTGTCTGTAGTGGACAGGACTCAAACTCACCCAAAATTGAAAGCTTCCCTGGCCTATCACGTAGCTTCTGTGGCAAGTTTCAGGTTTCTAAAGCTCTGAGGTCCAAAGATAGGACTGAAGTTGACTCACGACCCATCTGAATGAGAGTTCTAAGATCCAAACTAAGGCTGTTGCAATATCATGAGATGAACAAAAATGAAACACTAACATAAAAACCCATAGCCCCATTCCATATACTTAATAACGGTGGTAACGTAGTACAGACTTGATGAGCTATGAGTCAATTCTCCATAAAATGAAAACAAAGCAATCACTGAGGAAAGTCACAACCATCCTCTATACCAGATCCAGATGGAAATGTTTCCTCAGGGTCTTCCTAACAGATGGAAATGCAATGAGGTCAACTTCCATGAAGGTAATTTGGCAAGATATTCCCCCAAAAGGTACATATCCTTTGACCCAACAATTCCACTTGTAGAAATTGAGCTTACCTTTAAACTGTTGTATGTGTGAAACACTGGGTGTGCAAGAGTGTTCAAGTAGCATTATTCGTGATAGCAAAGGATTGGAAACAACTAGAATACCCATCATCAGGGCACCGGTAAGCCAAACAAGGATGTTACGGATGACCACACAGTTGCGAAGAAGACCGTGGCCACCCTGAATCTGTCTGATTCGTCCTGAATCAAGACAGAATGCTAGGTGAAAAAGCAAAGTCAATGCCCAGAAGAAATTAAAACATATGTCTACACGAGAGCTTGCACGCAAATGTTCACAAATAGCCCAAAAGTAGAAACGACATGAATGTCCGTCAACTAATAAACAAAAGGTGGTCTAGCCACACGATGGAATATTATTCGGCCGTCAAAAGGAATAAAGTTTCTACAACGTGAATGAAAGATGAAAACATTATAGTAAGTTAGAAGAATCCCGACGCAAAAGATCACATACTGTATGATTCCACTTCCATGAAATGTCCCAGAGAAGCAAATCCATAGACACAGAAAGCAGATTCATGGTTGCAAGGGGACTGAGGAGAAGGGAAAATTGGGGTGACTGGTAATGGGTACGAGATTTCTTTCTGGACCATATGGAGGAGTATACACAACAGAGGCTGCAGGTGCCATCGTAACGCATGGTTCTATAAAAGGAAGGGACCTGACAGCTTCTTGGGACAACCAGGTATTTGTAAATGGAAAGAAGTTTCACGAAATTCTTAAAAAGTTTTTTAATGTTTATTCATTTTTGAGAGAGAGAAACAGAGTGTGAATGGGGGAGGGGCAGAGAGAGAGGGAGACACAGAATCCGAAGCAGGCTCCAGGCTCTGAGCTGTCAGCACAGAGCCCGACGTGGGGCTTGAACCCATGAACCAGGAGATCCTGACCTGAGCTAAAGTCACACGCTTAACTGACTGAGCCACCCAGGTGTCCCAGAAGTTTCACGCACTTCTAAGCATAGGAACATACACTTAAAATGTATCTTCACTTGCCAAACCATAAAACACCTATTAAAATAAAATAAAAACTTTGAAAGCCGTCATTCCCAGAGAGAAGGCAAATTCAGAAACACTGCTCCTCAAGTTTGCCACTGGACTTTGAATTACAGCTGCCAAAGTAAAATACATCTATATCGTCCAGAGACCAAATCTGCGTTTTTAGGCACGTTGCTCAAACTATCCATTTTGCAGAGAAATATTAATGAAAGAAAGCCTCTAGATTGCCTTTTCTGCTCCAAGAACAATTATGTCAGCATCCTTATCAGACCTGTACAGAAACCACAAGGATTTTTTTTTTAATTTTTTTTTCAACGTTTATTTATTTTTGGGGACAGAGAGAGACAGAGCATGAACGGGGGAGGGGCAGAGAGAGAGGGAGACACAGAATCGGAAACAGGCTCCAGGCTCCGAGCCATCAGCCCAGAGCCCGACGCGGGGCTCGAACTCCCGGACCGCGAGATCGTGACCTGGCTGAAGTCGGATGCTCAACCGACTGCGCCACCCAGGCGCCCCAACCACAAGGATTTTGAATCGCTCTGCGGCAGGATGAAAGAGCAGGCAAACTGTGCCTTAATAAAATCTCATTATTTCACAGACATTACCTGTTTGCGGTAAGCAACTGACTTTAAAACGTCTCTCCCTCCGAATAAGGAACTGTACCGGTCTTTCACACTGGTGTTTAGAAAGAAAGAAAGGCCGCTCTCTGCACCAGGCGGCTGTCCTGTCTTCTCGGAGTTCAGACCGAGCGTGTGTACAAGGAGATACCTATTATTGGAAGATGGAACCGCTCCAGGTATTTCTGAAATAACACAGTCTAATTTAATTACATGGCTCGAGGAGGCATGCGACAATTGGACATCTTTTCTTGTGTTTTCAAGTTTTTTTTTTTTTTTTTTTTTTTTAACCAACTGTGCTTGGTTTCTGCCAAATACTCACTTGGTTTATAACTAGGAGTCGACAGCAAGAAAGTTCATTCCTAAGGAGACAATCATTATTTCTAACGTGCTTAATAATACCCAGGTTGTCAAGCCCCACATTTTCTTTCACTTTTCAGCAGCACCCTTGGCAGCCGGCTCTGGATCAAAGGGAACAAATCCATTTCTTTCCTGAATATTCACCAGTCAGAACTCCGTGAATCCTGGTGCCAGACTGTCGGGGTCCCAGCTCTGGGGCCTCGCCCCTCACCATGCAGAGAAAGGACATCCCTCAGACGGAAGCAAAAATGCCCTTGAAACAGCATGGCTTTATCCAATACCATCAACAGAAGAAGGAGAAAACTGTCGAGCCGGCCATTCTGAAACCTGACCTCATCAAACCTAGAAGGGAGGAATGTAGAGCCATGGTCAAAAGACTCCTGGTGGCTTTTGTGCAGACTTCTCGGGCAGAGATCAATGAGAGAAGGGGAGGCTTGAATCAGGAGAGGCAGCCAGGTTTCCAGTAAAACTCAGAACAAGTGGTTAGAACAGAAAGGAAACGACATAGCCTGTAGCCGGGAACCAGCGCCCCCAAATCCCACACTGTGGCGCACACATTTAGCATTTCTTAAAAAGCAATTAATTTCTTAGTGTTTAGCCCCACATCTGCAGGCAAATCTTCGAAACAAACTGAACCGCCAAATGGGAAGCATGAGAAGACCTGAACGCAACTTCTAACAAAGCCCTCTATGATCTCACTAAAGATGAAAGGGTTGCCCAAATTATTATAATAATAAATTTTAAGCTGTAAAAATAGGCAGCATGAGTTTCAAGTGGTTTAATTTCAAATGTGTAATAATGGCCAATATTTAATGAGAGCCCCGGCTCTGGGTTTCTGCAGAAACGGAGCCTATTTAACTCTGTCAACGAGGGTACTCTGATCAGTGTCTCCACCTTAATAACGAAGAAACTCCCAAAAGGTTACGTAACAGGTACTGATACCTCAAAACCAGAGCTGCATCTAGATTTTTCTTTATTCCACCCCCACCTCACACTCAGAAACGTGTCCCACAATTATTACAAGCCCTGAAGAAATAAACTAATAAAAACTGACCAAAATACGGGTTACCTACTCGTTGGGGCACTTCAATGAATATTTTCTCTGACCGTCATTGCTCCCTGCATAAATGTGTTCAAAGGGTGCACGAGAATGAAATAAGAATTTTTTAAAAAAAATGTTTAACCTTTATTTATTTGAGAGAGAGAGAGAGAGAGAGAGAGAGAGACAGTGTGTGAGCAGGGGAGGATCAGAGAGAGAGGGAGACACAGAATCGGAAGCAGGCTCCAGGCTCTGAGCTGTCAGCACAGAGCCCGACGCGGGGCTCAAACTCACGGACCGCGAGATCATGACCTGAGCCGAAGTGGGACACTCAACCGACTGAGGCACCCAGGCGCCCCTGAAATAAGAATTTTAATGCTTGAGTCCAAAAACAGTAATTTGGGTCCATTCAGTGAAACTCCCTATGTCCAGGTAATATTCCTTTGTGCCCCACAGTCAACCAGAAGACTCAAGATTTTTCCAACCAACTGAGAGGAACAGGCATCTCCCTTCCACTGTCGGAGCTCAGGGGTTTGTTGGCCAGTCCCCCACCCTTGGAGAAAACGCTTCCTTTCAGGGCAAGGACATTCATAATTAGACCCACTATAAATAACCCCGGGAGTTCAGAGCAGTGCCACTTGGAATATTTAACACAACAGTGTGGCCGCGCTCTCTCACCAGACGGTGACCATCTCCCCCTCATGAACATCCTCGAATAATGTTCTTCTCCAGAGAGCTGTCCGCTGGCTGAAAGCAAACTACAACCGGGAACCACAAATGAAAAGCTACAAAAACCCAACCTTTTTCGTGTTCTTGTGAAGGTCTGGTTTGTAATCTGATAGACATGAATGTCAGCTACAAGCGAGAGCATCTAATTATCCTAATAAACATTAAGTTTATGAAGAAAGATAAAGTAAGGCAGCAGAGGAGACGTAGCAAAACCCCAAGAAATGATGTGAATTTGCTTTCAGAATCGCCGAAAGCTGAGTCTGAAACTCTCACCCTCCTTCCACCGTGTGGTCTTGGGCATATAAATTCCCCAGCTCGTCTGCATCTCAGTTTTCCCCAGTGAATCATGAAGAAAATGCAACCAACACTGTCCTCGCTGCTCCCTAGCAGTTACGAAAGGAGGGAAACATACAACGATCTGTTTCAATATCTGTCACCAGAATAGATATACCTAAAATCAGGTCATTCGAGGAGAGCATGTGGTCAGAGAAGAAAAGACTGGGGTTTCTGGGAGCTATAGGGGTTTCAAGGACAAGCCCTGTTAATTTCCACTGCATCCAAATGAGGACATTTATCGGCAAATATCTGCTTAGTGTTGGTAAGTGGACCAGACCGATATGTAAGGACAAACGGACAAAACCCCATCTTTACCTACAGCACAGCTACTCCCTCACTTCTTGCTTCAGCATTCATGCCCTGCCTCTCCTCTAGTCCCAGACTTCCTTATTCAACCTTTTCTCCTCCCTTCCCACAACTTATGTTCCTGCCCTCAGCCCTCCTTACAATGGGAAGACATTGAACTTGGTTTGATCTAAGCAGTGCAGGGGGCATGCTTGGGTATTTTCCTTTGTTAGAAAACATTTACCGAGCACCGATCACGGGCCGGGCACGTTTCTTTTGCTTTTCGAGGCTGATTAGGGTTGCACTAACCAAGGTACTTCGGCTTACAACAAATGGAAAGCCCATTCAACCTTGCCTAAGAAAAGAGGGATTATTTTCAGGAGACAGGAGGAACTCAGAGAACTCGCTAAGTTAAAGAAATAAAAGAGTGTCGCAAAGGACTGACACTCAACCTAGAAAGCTCTTCAGAAAACCTCTTGTCTTCCCTCTCATGGTTCTGACTCTCATGGAGCACGAGTTTACTCATCTCTGCCTTGATCTGTGATCTTCCTCCATTAACTACTGACTGTTAATTAACATTCAATTTAATTCAATTAAGTAACTCATTCGACGTGTTTACGGAGTAATGACTGAGTGTGTGGTGCATCAGGCACTGTTCTGGGTGACGACTAAGACCAGAAACAAAACTGGGAAAAGTCACCGGCTGCTGCGGAGTTTCATTCCAGCAGACGTAGACCATCAACACCCAAGTGCAAGATGAAGTAGGCTGGCGGGTGTGGCACAAGAAACAGAGATTTCATTTTTGTCCCCAGTTCTTGGCACAGAGCTTTCAGAAGCCTTGGAAATTCCCGAGTTTTAGGAGCCTCTTCTATTATCCATAAGCAGCTCCTAAATTTATGCTAATGAGGTGACTCTTGATGGGTCAGAGGAAGCAACCACGTGGAACGCTGTGCTTGGAAGGCTGTGCTTGGAACCCTCTCTCTCCACCTCTGGGGGCGGGGGTGGGTTCAATCACGAACGGCCAACGGTTTAATCAACCATGCGTACATAACGAACGTTCCCTAGACGCCCCTGAGGGACAGGGTTTGGGAAGCTTTGGGATTGATCAACACATCAAGGTGCTGGGAGTGTGGCGGGCTCAGAGAGCACATGGAACTTCCACACATTCCTTGTTCTCGGTATCTCTTCAATTTGGCTGTTCTGGAGTCACATCTTTCACAATAATCTGGTAAACGCAAGCAAAGTGCTTCTCTGAGTTCTCTGAGCTGTTCTAGCAAATTACTAGCCGTGTAGAGGGGGCTGGGGGAGCCCCAAATTCGGAGTCAGCAGGCAGAAGTGTGGGTAGCCCTAGTATCCCATCTGCAGTTGGCACGTGCGGTCGGTTGGTCTTGTTGGGTAGAGCCCTTGCTTAGCCTGTGGGGTCTGTGCTAACTCCAGGAGTCAGCATCAGAACTGAATGGGATTGAATACCCCACTGGCGTTGGAAAATTGGAGAACCAGTGTGGAAAAACACGTGGACCAGGAAATGGAGCATGAGGCCAATGGGAGAAGACACATGCTACTTCAGAGGGTGCTCACAGGGCTCTCTGCCAGGAGTCACTCAACCAGGGGGCCAGACGATGTAAGGGAGCAGGCGGAGGCATATACAGAGAAAGAACATTCCAAGTGGACAGGCAGTGCAAAGGTCCCGAGGCAGTGTGCCCGCCTGCCATAATTAAGGAAAAGTAACGCTGCTCGTGCAGCGAATGGACCAGTGGTAGAGGAAACCAGAGAAGGAGCCAAAGCCACGATTATGTGCAACTTCAGAGGCCAGAGATGGACTCTGGATTTTGTTCTTCGTAAGATTTGGGGCTGGTGGAATTTTGAGCAGAGTCGTGGCATGCTCTGACTTTCAGTCTCAAATGTCATCTCAACTAAGGAAGCAAGCAAGGACAGAAGCAAGAAAGCAAGGTAGGAAGCTGCTGTCCTCACCCAGGTGATGATATATGGAGTTCTGACTTACACGGTACCAGTGAGGGTGCTAAGAACTAAATCCTAGATATAGTTTGAACATAGAGCTAATAGAATTTGCTAAGGAGGGACTAATGAAATGTGGGAGGAAGGCAGGAGTCAGGGATGACTTAAAAGTCCACGGTCCAAGCAACTGGAAGGATGGAGGTACAGCTGACTGAGAAGGACACACGAGGGCCGTATCTGGGGAGCGAGGCCAGGAGTCTGACTGAGATGTCTTGGTCCAACGGCCCGGAAGAGGAAGGACCCAATGGCTTGAGCACTGCTTCAGGAGTGTGATGTTCAGCAGAAGCTGTAGGTCAAGGAGCATCAGGAGGCATTTCGTAGCGCACCACGAACGCGAGGACACACGTGATTCTCAAAGGCAAACGTGTCAAAAGAAAGAACCCAAGAGAGAGAATTCTCTCTCTTAACAATTTGAAGTCGGGTGTTAACTAAAAGCCTACAAGTCAGATTTGCCACAGATAATATGCAATTTCCAATGCATCACATCTCCCTGAAGCCAAAACAAGTATTAATTCAAAGGTAAAATCGGACAAATTGGTTATTTCACAGCATACCGCCAAATTCACAAATAGTTACTGGATGCATCATTCACTCTGAAATGAACTGGTACAGCATCATGTTTCAACAACCCATTTCTCTTTCCTAACTGAACCTCCAGAGGACGGTGTTACAGACTTCATGATATGTGTTCAAAATACAAGCTAGTTGGGGCGCCGAGGGGCCTCAGTTGGTTAAGTATCTGACTTCGGCTCAGGTCGTGATCTCGCGGCCCGTGAGTTCGAGCCCCGTGTCGGGCTCTGTGCTGACAGCTCGGAGACCGGAGCCTGCTTCGGATTCTGTGTCCCTCTCTCGCTCTGCCCTTCCCCCGCTCGCGCTCTAAGAATAAATGAAACATTAAAAAAAAAAAATACAAGCTAGTTGTTTGAAAAAAAAACTGACTGCAAGTCCTAATTCCACTTCAAACTTAGACCTAAATGAAGAATGCATTTCTGCCTTTTAGTAGATACTATAGCAATCTTGTCATCCCTCATCATTTCTGGTATGGGCACTGCTCACTTTTGTGTCTCTGTAGAGGAGAATAAATAATTTAGTCATTTCCCGATGGTTCTTAATGTTAAAGGGAATAACAGTAACGGAATAAAGATTATAATTGACAGATAAGAGCAAAATAAGTGTAATGCTAATTAAACAGTATTTATGTACTAGCATTTGCTCTGGGACAAATGCTGAACGTTTAATACGTACTACATCTCTTTTAATCTTCATACAAGAGAATGCCGTTCAAGTCGCCAGAGAGCAATAAACACAGAGAATGAGACACAGTACATGTTACAAGTCCATCAAGTCAACACTGAAGTCCGAGGTGTGCGAATTCCTGCCTAGGTGCACTTGGACTTGTTAATTAATGCCAATACACCTCGTTTTCCTTCCCTTCCATTAAAACAAATGAGATTATAAGCGTCCCTGCCATAGGGGGTCACAGAGAACACTAGAAGGTGATGCGTGTAGAGTGCACAGCATGGTACCCGCCAAAAAACAATGACAGTGAGTCATTACCATCAACGTCATCATGTTACCATCCCAACCAGCACCTTTACTATAATCAATCCTATAAGGAAAAGGCTAGTCCCATACCCGTTGCACCAAGAGGGAAACCAAAGCTCACAGCTGTTAAATAAATCACCACCCAAAGCCACACAGCTTGTGAATGTCAAAGCCAGGATTTACTTCAAAGACTCATTCAAAGTCAAGGTGTGTGAATGACTCCAGCATGCGTGGAGGTTAGGCTGCTTTGGTATCACATGTTGCCAAAAACATGATGCTTCTCATTTATTTCAGAATTTAAACCTGTTATGGCATTACTTTGTTTCACGGAACTTCTACAAGATACACTTGATCCTTGTAAGAATCCATAGCTATGCCCATTATTCAGGTGAAGAAACAGAGGCCGAGTTAACCCAAGTGGGTTAACCAAATGCTAATGAAACCATGACTGGAGACACAGAAGGGGTTACCACTCAAATCTCTCAAACTCAGTGGTTTAACATTGCGCAATGCATGGGAAGTCACATTGGAATCATGTCAGCCCTGCTAATTCTTTAGGAATTTTGCAACGTATATTTTCAAATTCTCAAACAGAACAATTGGAAAAGTATTATAAAATAAAAAATATGAATCCTGATATATCTTGTATTTAAACGTGAACGCGTGGCTTTCAAGAAACTTGATAATATGAGGAATTTTGAGCATGGGAACAGTTTGTAAAAACAGAACTGCTTCTGTGAAAAACCTGTTTTAAATTCAGTGTTGCAGAATTTAATGCAAAGATGTTAAAGACTTAATTGCTGGTTCAGAAGTGGGTCCCCCTACTCTGTAAATCCTTTGAGGGCAGGAACTAAATCTAACTTCTGTGTTTCCCAGTCCAGCAAAAATTTGTATCCTTTGTATTGTGATACTGTGACACAGTAAGAAATAAATATTGGGTCTTCATCCCTATTTCCTAATACATACTTTTTAAAACCCTTCCTGAGTGAAAGAGGTGAGGAGCATCTTTTGTTATTTATATTATGTCCCTTTCAACCACACCTTAGTTTAGCCTAATGAGATGACTCCTTAGGTTGGGAGAAATCAGGTTGGTTTCTCTGGAAACCACGCTAATCGCTCTGTGATTAGAGTTGGAATTTCAGCCCGTCCCCTCATGTCCAGGGTGGGGAGAGAGGCTGGGGATTGAGACAGTCACCAATGACCAATGTTGACCAATGTTAACCAATAATGCCTGTGTATGGAGACCCCCACAAACCCCCGAAACAATGGGATTCCAGGAAGCTCCAGCTTGTGGATGCACCCATGTCCCAGAAGGGTTGCACACCTCAAACCCACGGGCACAGAGGCTCCTGGACTCAGGACCCATCAGGACCTTGCCCTATGTACCTTTTCATCTGGGTGTTCATTTATATTCTTCATAGTAAACCAGTAACAGAATAAAGTGCTTCCCTGAGTTCCATGAGCCGTGTTAGCAAATGATCAAACCCGAGGAGGGGTTCATGGGAACCCCCAATTTGAGGTCAAATTAGACAAAATTGTGGGTAACGTTGGGGACCCACTAGTACGATTGGCATCTAAAGTGGGAGGCAGTCTCGTGCGTGAGCTCTTAACCTGGATGATCTGCACAAACTCTAGGTAGTTAGTGTCAGAACTGAACTGAATTCTAGGAAACCAGCTGGTGTCCAGAGGTTTGGAGAACTGGCCGGTGTGGGGAAACCACACACGCATTAGTTGTCAGAAGTGCTCTGTGAGTAGAAACTGATCACAGTCAGGAGTAAGTGTCTACTTAGTAATCGAATGAATGAATACCTGTGTTAAATGTTTCCTCACTCGCTGCTAGGCTAGATCTTGGGTCAGTGTAGAGCACAGACCTGGGGTCAAACCATCTCGGTTGGGTTCCCTTCTCTATCACTTGGAGGGACCTGAGTTTTGTGAGACTAAAGCTCTTCGCACAAGACCCTAGACGGAGAAGACAGAGCTCAGGCACCATAGCACACTCTACCAGACCCAAAGAAGACAACAGAGTGTCCCTAAAGTTACAGTATTTCTAAAGGGTTAAATTTAAATTACTTTCTTCTCTCACTTATGTCTTCCCATCTGCTCTAAAAGCCTCTTTAAATAAAGCAGGGCTATATATACATATACGCATACTGTCTCTCCTATGAGGCAATCATTTAAACAACACTGCTCAGTTCTTTTTAGACTGAATTAGAACCCTAATTTGAATAAAATCAACCCCCACCTCATACTCAAATTTGTGAGTTTTTTTCTTACAGTAATTAAATATGTATCTGTAGCTGACAATGGGTTCTCCACATGCATATTTAAACAGAGCTTCTCTCTCCACTATAACAGGGTTATATAACCAGACACACTTCTGCCCACTTAAGGAATTACTCGCAGGGAAAGGAGAATGTGGGAGATGGATTTCGAGACGCTGTCTATCTTTAGCCTAAGGGGGCATGACACATTGCAAGTGAACGTTTTACTATCATACACACCTTTCTTTTTTGTTTCCCTGTCCACTTTAAGGGTCAGAAGTAACTAGAGCTGGAAACAGAAGGGTTGTGTCAAGGATGGCTGTGGGCTATTGCACTACCCAATTACTGCAGCACCACGGGATTGCATAAAAGCATACTCTAGACATTTATGCCATCACCTGACATGGCTGGCTCATCGCCAGCAATCTGACCTCTCGGTATTACTAGCATGCATTTCTGGGTAGCTAGCATCTCCTCAGGAGGCACGGAACCCACCGTGGCATGCTCCCTTTGGTGGAACCGCGACTCTTTTCAGTGGCAACCGATATAAGGAATGATTTGTCTACTTGGCACATGAGTTAACTTCCTGAAGTGGATTAAAAGTAGAGAGCACACAAGCTCAAAACTCTACAAATTTGCACCTGAAGTGACTGACGTTGGTTAGGACAGTCCCCCTTAGAAGATCTCAAAGTAAGATTTTAGTAATCAACAGCGACAAGGCATAGTATGGTAGACAAAAAAGTATCCCTCAAAGATGACCACGTCCTAACACCCAGAACCTGTGAAGATGTTGCCTTACACGGCAGAAGATACTCTGTAGATGCGATTAAGATAAGGATTTTACTATGGGGAACGTATCCTGGATTCTCGGGGTGGGCACGATGCAATAACACATTTCCTTATAAGAGACAGGGAGGAGGGCAGAGTCAGAAAAAGGAGACGTCGTGCCAATGGAAACAGAGGTTGGAGAGAGGTGCTCTGAAGATGAAGAAAGGGGCCACGAGGCAAGGAGTGCGAGCGGCTTCTGGAATCTGGAAAATGCAGGAAACCCTTTTCTTAAAAGCATCCAGAAGAAATGCAGCTCTCCTGACCTCTTGAAGTTAGCCTCAAAAGGCTCAATTCAAACTTCTGACCTCTGGAATTGTAGGATACTAAATCTGTGTGTGTTTGTAGAATGAATTAATTTAAGTATTAATTAATTAATTTGAGGGGTTAGGGGCAGAGGGAGAGACAGAGAGACAGAGAGAATCCCAAGCAGTCTCCATGACCAGCATGAAGCCCCAACGTGAGGCTCCATCTCAGGACTGTGAGATCATAGCCTGAGCCGAAATCAAGAGTCAAGATGCTTAACCGACTGAGCCACCCAGGTGCCCCAACAATTTGTGGTCTTTTAAGTCACTAAGTTTGCAATAATTTGTTACAACAGCAATAGGAAAATAATACATAGTTTTTTTTTTTAAATGTACAATTGCAGACAAATAACTTTAGAATTAATTTCCACTTCTGGAAATCAAATCCATATAGAACTATTTTGAACACTGAACCAGAATTATGGTAACTTAACAAAATTCCTTCCAATTCTGAAAAATGTATCTATGTATTTGTCCCTGTATAACACATTTATTTAACCAGGCAATATTTTTTCAGTTGTTCAACAGCCCTTAATGAAAGCTCGCTCTGAGCCAAGGTAGATTAGAAAGACAAAAATGAAAATTTCAGCTCCTACCCTCTCATTGCTCCCAATCTAATATAAGAAAAACACGTGCCAAAAATGTTAGTACTGGGTCATAAATAATTTGAGGAAAACATAGATATGATGCATAGTGTATAAAGAAGATCTTCCCATGTCATTATATATGTATATACATACATACACATATATATGTTATATATATAAATACAATCCTAAAATAAATAAATAATGCATAAACACATATGTATACGTTTCATTCTATGACTCCTTCCTTCTTTTTTAAACTATACACAATTCCATAGTATGCATAATTAACATCATGTGGCTGGTCCCTGTTAATGGACAGAGATACTGTTCTTAATTTATACCACCATACAAACTATGATGGAGTAGTCATCCTATTGAATCTCTGGTTATGCATATATGTTTCTCTTTAGGTAAGTAAATAAAACATCCTGCAGAACATGGCATACAAGATATCATTTACAGAAAAGAACACAAGTACCAAATAACTCTATTTCTAGGGCTACATATACATTTATGCATATGCCTAGAAAGCATCTGTAATTACATTATGCAAATTAATAACAATGGTTACCCCTGGTAAGAAATTAAAGGCAGGGATGATATTGCCAAGGGACACTAGCCTTGGCATTTATTTGTAACGTTTTAACTTCCTATAATGAGAATGTGCTTTGCATTATTCATGTAAAGTTAATAACAAAATATTACAGCAGCATATGTTCCTGAAGGAGAGCAAGGGGGCATCAATGGGTAGAAATCGAGGAAGAGTCAGTCAGACATGGAAAAGAGAAGGATGGGGTAGCAGAGCATGGGGCTTCAAGGGAACACAAGAAAAAAATTCAGAAGAAAAGACAGAAAAGTCCGGCTAACAATTCATCCGATGCAGAGGCTCCAAGGAACACTTGGTGAAAGAACGAGGTCACCGTCTCTGAAAGGGTAGATGCTAGCTGGCTTTCCCTAAAACAAACCGTGCCCACAGCAAACCTAAAACCATTGTGAATCAACCCAGCCCTCTGGAAAACTCTCAATCCATTTTCCCTCCCCTGAAAGAACACTTCTTTCAGAGTTCAGTGCCCTTCCACTGCTAGAAGACCGAGATTTTTTTTTTTTTTTAATTTTTTTTTCAACGTTTTTATTTATTTTTGGGACAGAGAGAGACAGAGCATGAACGGGGGAGGGGCAGAGAGAGAGGGAGACACAGAATCGGAAACAGGCTCCAGGCTCTGAGCCATCAGCCCAGAGCCTGACGCGGGGCTCGAACTCCCGGACCGCAAGATCGTGACCTGGCTGAGGTCGGACGCTTAACCGACTGCGCCATCCAGGCGCCCCGAAGACCGAGATTTAATAAAGTGGAAAGGCATGTTCTAGGGGCACGTTCCTTGCTCATCTCCTTCATCATGCTGTGTGGAGTACATGTTCCTGGCTCAGGGATGGCACCTAATTAACATTTTTTGGATGATTCTGGTCTAGGTTTCCTGCATCCCACACTACAGTGGTTCCCTTCAGTTAAACTGCATTTTCCCTCAGGCTTCTTCCTTATAGGTCAAGAGGGTTAAAAGAGAGGGAGAGAGGGAACACACACCCTGGCCCGGAATACGGGAAGGTGCAGAGACGACTGTAGGTTCACAAAACCCCCGTGATCCCCATTCGACTCTGCAAAGTCCGGTGTTTCCGCTCCCCAGCAAGTCAGTTACAAACCTGCACCGAGTGCTGTAAAGACAGGTGATGGCACCAACTACGCTTCATCTTGATCATTCTGTTATCTCCCACCAGGTTAAAAGAAGCAGAATTAAGACAAGAAGTCAAGTCAGTTATGAAATCAGTCATAACTAACCCAGATCTCAGAGCCTGAAGAGAACACTTACAGTTTCCATGCTCTTTGTTACGAACTGAATTGTGTCCGCCTCCCTGCCCCCATTCACATGTTGAAGCCTCAATCCCCAACGTGACTGTATTTGGAAAGAAGGACTTTAAGGTGATGATAAAGGTTCAATGAGGTCACAAGGGTGGGCCCCTAATCCTATAGAACTGATGTCTTTGGGGCACCTGGGTGGCTCAGTCGGTTAAGCGTCTGACTGAGGCTCAGGTCACGATCTCGCAGTTTGTGAGTTCAAGCCTCGCGTCGGGCTCTGTGCTGACAGCTCGGAGTCTGGAGCCCGCTTTGGATTCTGTGTCTCCCTCTCTCTCTGCCCCTCCCCCACTTGTTCTCTCTCTCTCTCTCTCTCTCTAAAAATGAATAAACATTAAAAAAAATTTTTTTTAAAGAACGAATGGCTTTTATAAGACAAAGAAGAGACACCAGAGAGCTCTGTTTTCCCACGCACACAGAGGAAGAGCCATGTAAGGACAGCTGTCTACACAAGCAAGAAAGAAATCTCTCCCCAAATAACAACCTCTTTGGTACCTTGATCTTGGACTTCCAGCTTCTAGAACTGTGAGAAAATAAATTTCTATTGTTTAGGGCCCCCCCTCTCCATTTATGGTATTCTATTATGGCAGCTCAAACAGATTAATACACTTTTTGAAAAAAAAGGAAGGACAGAAGGAGGAGGGAAGGACAGAAGGAAGGACAGAAGGAAGGACAGAAGGAAGGAAGGAGGAAGGAAGGAAGGAAGGAAGGAAGGAAGGAAGGAAGGAAGGAGAGGGCAAGGGAAGAGGGGAGGGCAGGGGAGGGAGAGTAGGGGAGGGGAGGGGAAGGAATAGAGAAGGACAGATGGAGAGAAAAAGGAAGAAACAGGACATTTTCATAATTCCACTCCCTGTGATACACTTCACTCAAACTACTCAGCATAAACAAAGATACAGAAAAAGATTTCCCTGGACTTGCTCCTAATTACCACAGACAGGAACCCGGTGTCCCATGCTCCCTCTAACATCAGTTTCGTGTGACCTCTAAGCCCCAAAGAGACCCCTTATCTTCCTCAATTGCTCAATAAACCCTGTCTCCTGCTACCCTTGCCAAGTCTGTCGGTGCAAAAAAAAAAAAAAAAAAAAAAAAGAGCAAACTTCTCTCCCACAGCTAGTGAAATTGTAGTTACTAGGCAACCCTCCGTATATTTTAAAATAACCTGAGGTTCTTCAGCAAAAGGAAAGAGAATATTGAAGATCCCGTTCAGCTTCAAATGTTTCAAGCACACCTGAACCAAAGCTAGCGAGGGATCTACCGCCATTTCTGGAATCCTTGGAATGCCTCTGCTCTTTGAAAACCAAAGACCGACCGTGGACTCCTAAAAACTCTTGACATCTTTTGACGAGTGGAAAAGGCCAATGCTCCTGCTCAACGCAGTGGTGGATTGAGGAGGGCTTCGCGGAGTTAAGTCAGAATAACGAAAGAGGACCAAAGTGTCAGGGTGGCATCCGTCAAGCTGGAAGACGCGACGTCCCCAGGGGAAACTTCTTTTCTGTATTTCCAAAAGGAGCCCTGTGTTCAAAGCGGGTGTCCATTGGTCGGAGAAGTTATGGCATGTGGGGGGCAGAGACCCTCTCGAGTAATCAGAATCCAAGATCACTCAAGACTTTGCAGCCCGTCCCTTGGATTGCGCCCTGCAAGGAACAGTGAGTATGAAAACGTTGGGTGCGGCTAGGGAACCCCTTCAGAAAAGGGAGTCACAGCCTCACAACTCCAGATGGAAGATGACTCCAAAGCCATTCAAACCATACAAACCAATCCCTCTGATAACCTGTCTTATTTTTTAAAAACTTCACCAAATAAGCCTTTTCTCCTGTTTTATCTAAAATGCAGGAACTCCCAGCATCCAGGAAATCTTTCTCACATTCATTCATAATTATTCTCCTCCACAATGGATCCATTTTCCTTTTTGTACTATCCTCTAGAAAATAAAGGATAATTAGTCATATCAACTGTTTCAAATTCCTACATATTAATCAGCCCACTCCTCTGACTTGAATAATCTCAGTGTCTTTTATCTTCCTGCGAAAGTCCTATCCTCTGGCCCTTTTGTGACTCACTTCTGAATTACCTTCAACCTCCCACACTTTGCTGAAGGAATAAGAGGAATGAGCCAGTGATGGGGAGTGACAAAACGGCAGCCAGCACATGGGTGTGGAGAACTTCTTTGCCCACAGAGCGGTAACAAAAACAGGAAAAGAAGAAGAACTAATATTTTATAATCAAGTTCCACATAAAATTGAAATTCCAGTTTTGCCTCAAAAATTGGAAGAGCTGACAAAGCTAGAGCCCAGATGATGAGCAGTTTTAAATCTGGGACAAAGGAATTTAAACAGCTTCCCTGCTCTTTACCGGCTCACATGGAAGTCTGATTTCCGTACTCTTCTGAAATTAAGTAGAGTTATGAACATTTCCTAGGGGGTAGAGTTTTTACTTATTTATTTAGCTTATATTTCATTCAATTTTGCCTACCAGTGCAACCACAGGCCCACCATATAAAGAGCCAAGTTTTGCTGAAGAGAGAAGCTTTGCGGGACACCCGGGTGGCTCAGTCGGTTAAGCGTTCAACTTCATCTCAGGTCATGATCTTGTGGTCGGTGAGTTCAAGACCTGCATTGGGCTCTGTGTTGACAGCTCAGAGCCTGGAGCCCGCTTCCGATTCTGTGTCTCCCTCTCTCTCTCCGCCCCTCCCCCACACTGATCTCTCTTTCTCTCTCAAAAAGAGGTAAGCATTAAAAAAAAAAGAATTAAATGAAATAATGAATTTAAAGCATTTGGCACTCTGCTTGGCAGACAGCACACTCTGAATTAAAGCTCAATAAACCACCAACGGTATTATTTTACTTATTAGGAACTGAGTAACAGAAAACCACTCACTGTGGCTTGTTAGCCCGTGTCCCAGGATGGCTGCTCGACCTCAGGCAATGCTTCCCCGTGATGCTCTGAGCAAAGGGCAAGACGAATTGCCAAAGGGTTCTGCCCGTTAGGAAAAGGTTTTACCAGAAGCCCTACTGAGTGACTGCACCCACCCTGAGAAATGTAGGAATTTTAGCCGGGCATACCACGACCCCAAATAAGCCAGGGATCTGTCTGTTGGTAAATGGATAAGGAGGAAAGAGATACCAATTAGATGTCCCGCAGGTGTCTACCAAACAAACCTACATTGGGGGCCTGATATGAAACGGTCAGTGGAAAAGTTCTGGAACAGGCTTAACACTGCTGCCCGTTCCTTTATACCTTCCATTCCTGTCCTTCCACTCCCAGCTGCCACGTGCTCTTGTGACTGTCTTCCTCAGGACCATGTGGCAGTAAATACACAGAGACCAAGGCCAAAATCTTGTAATCATCACTAAAATAGAACTGGTCTTTCATAGCAAATTTCTTTTTTAAAAAAGTGTGTATTTTGGGGCACCTGGGTAGCTCAGTTGGTGAAGTGTCCGACTTCGGCTCAGGTCATGATCTCACGGCTCATGAGTTTAAGCCCCGCGTCGGGCTCTGTGCCGATAGCTCGGAGCCTGGAGCCTGCTTTGGATTCTGTGTCTCCTCTCTCTGCCCCTCCCCTGCTTGTGCTCTCTCTCTGTCTCTGTCTCTCAAAAATAAACATTAAAAAAAATTTTTTTTTAATGTGTATTTTGGAATGGTAAAGCAAAGTGCAGGATTTCAATATGAAAGATTGCTTTTAGAAATGCCACACTTTTGGGGTGCCTGGGTGGCTCAGCCAGCTAACCATCCTGACTCGATTTTGGCTCAGGTCATGAGATCGAGCCCTGCATCAGGCTCTGCACTGGGCATAGAACCGACTTAGGATTCTGTCTCTCCCACTCTCTCTGCCCCCTCCTGCTCATGTGTGCTCTCTCTCAAAAAAAAAAAAAAAAAAAAAAAAAAGAAAGAAAAAAGCCACGCTTTCTTTCTCACCAACCACTTTTATACCCTCGCTGTCCAAAGGTAGAGAATT
Organism: Herpailurus yagouaroundi; assembly: GCF_014898765.1. Lineage (NCBI taxonomy): Eukaryota > Metazoa > Chordata > Mammalia > Carnivora > Felidae > Herpailurus > Herpailurus yagouaroundi. Next base: position 4,963,162 of record NW_024412463.1, on the reverse strand, counting down.
GGTGAGCCTATAATTAAACCACTGGCTGCTGTTACCGCTGTTAAGTAAACAGGGTATGAATGGCAGAATCAGCTTCCCAAATTGACCTAAGTAATGGTGAAATTCAGAATTCATATTTCTTACAAAGTGTAACTGTCCAGGTGAGTCACTCGCTTAGCATTTCTGCTAATTACCATTAAATGTCACGATGGTCTAAGGATAACTGATGTGCCACAATATTCAGGGGACCCACAGAAAATATACAATGCTGCAGTACAGTTGGCTGGTTTCCCTGGAGAATGATAAACCTTTCCTTTTTCCTTCATTTTCTGAACAAGCAATAATTTGCAGAAAGAAAAGTTGACGGGAACAGAGGAAGTAAGGCAACAGGCTTCTCTGAAGGTTCATAGACAGTGTCCTCACTATTGATTTCATTTGTCTAGTGGATTTCTATATTTTTAAAACAATGTTTAATGTTTATTTATTTTTGAGAGAGAGAGAGAGAGAGCGAGTGGGGGCAGAGAGACAGGAAGACACAGAATCCAAATCAGGCTCCAGGTGCTGAGCTGCCAGCACAGAGCCCGATGCCGCATGATCATGACCTGAGCCGACGTCAGATGCCCAACCGACTGAGCCACCCAGGTGCCCCTGGTGGATTTCTATATTTATGTCACTTGGCATCTATCCACTCCCTCTGGTAAGCAGCATTCAACTCCCCCTTGAACCACCTCTGCTCTGTTGGTTGCTGTTAAGGTCGACTGTGCTCAGGTTCAAGGGAGGAACCTGATTAGCCATAGGCAAGTCTTGTACCCCATCACCTGAACCACATGATTGGTTCAGTGACAGATTTATGAGCAATTGTGGCCACTGAGTGCCATGCTCAGGATGTTTCTTCAACTGTTAGGAGGGCGAAAAGATACTCTCTGTCCCACTGGATCAGAATCTGAAAGGATACGAGCTTTGGAAGTGCCACAGCTGTCCTGCAACCTCATGAAGAATCACTCCTCATCAACATCATCTCCTCCTGACAAGCCACGCCCCCAGCTAGATGCACCCTGGCCTTTGAATCTCATGAGTCAATCCCTCCCTTCGAATTGGATTTTCTGCCTCTTGGCATCATAACTAATAAAAACTCCAGCTACGACCCTTCACCTAGTGTGGTCAACAGTTGATCAAGACCAAGGCAAAGGCTGTCGAATGCCCCCAGGGGACTACGGATAACCCACTAGAGTACTGGAAAAACTTTTTTTTTAAGTTATCAGCTACCTGGCATCTTTTCTACCCCACTTTCTTTGGCTTCATCTTTTGGCAAAACCAGAGGCAATTATTGGTTGCGTGAGCCTGAGCAAGTTAAATAGGTTGCTTCACGTGAACTCCCTAAGCCTAAACGTTCTTATTAGCAAACAACTAACTTTTACTGAGCACCTACTATGTACCAGGCACTATAGTATCCTGCTCAATACAGCAGTTCTAGAGTGCCCTTACTATTGTTATCCTCCTTTTAAAGATGGGGAACCACGTCCTTCCAGGGGTTAGGCCATCCCCACAGGGTCACATAACAAGGAAGTGGTCAACACAGCATTCAGACCCAGGATGAGCACACTCATCCTCAAAAATTATGCTGCATATGGGGCACCTGGGTGGCTCAGTTGGTTAAGCGTCCGACTTTGGCTCAGGTCATGATCTCACGGTCCGCGGGTTCAAGCCCTGAGTCGGGCTCTGCGCGGACAGCTCAGACCCGGGAGCCTGTTCCAGATTCTGTGTCTCCCTCTCTCTGCCCCTCCCCTGCTCGTGCTCGCGCACGCGCGCGCTCTCTCTCTCAAAATAATAAATAAACATTAAGAAATCTTTTTAAAAAGTTATGCTGCATAGCTCACAAAGTCATGGTAAAGTTTCATAAAGAAGTACACGCAAATGTTTAGCTTCGCCCTGCGTGCATCACAGAGAATATCCAATAAATGGTAACTATTACTGTCGTTGTTGTTGTTGTAACTGTTGGAGTCTGGTGGCCCTGACTGTCCTCACACACAAATGCTATTTTGTATTGTCATGTGCAGCACAACGGGCAGGCAATGTCGATCAAGCCGGTCTTGCTGAGCCCTCTGGCTCATTCCCATTCTAATGGGCTGCTCTTTCAACTCCAGAAGCCCAGAAGTGAAATCAAGTGGATGCATTTGCAGACAGGGTGTGCTCCCAATAGCGACACGGGGAGAGTCATTTCGGCCCAGTGAGCACACAAAGCCAGGCAGCCTTCCAATCCAGCCCAACCTGGGGCAATGTAAGTGAACTCAGGCGAGGCAGGAAAAGGATGGGCTAACTGGATTCTGGCAGATCAGGAAGGAGAAATGTTCCCTCTCAAACTAGGCCACGGGATCCCATGCCGAATCCATTTAGAAAGCCTACATGATGTTTCTCTCAACATTCTAACAGTATTGTCCATTTTCCCAATTAGTCATTATTACAAAGTGATTTTCTGAGTATACGTCTCTGGCCGTGGTTTAGAGAGATTAGCAACAAAACGCCGCACTTAACCATGACCAGAAGTTTAACATGAAAAGGTTTATTCTCTCTTTTAGTTTGAGTAAGAAGCTAAAAATCATGCAACTATAAAGTGTAGAATAGACTGCTCTAAATGTTATGGTATTTCAAGTACATATACCTTAGGATTAAGTATAAAGAGTAACGGTTAATTACTGAGGATTTGTGGACAGGGAAACAGCTGCTTCCACAGTCACTCTGCCTAATCAAGGAGGGGAGAAAAGAGAACCCACAGCAAAGAAAAAGTGTAACGGCTTTGTCTCTCAGAGCGGCGTCATTTTCGGGCCACAGCATGTAAACAAACAAAGACTGCAAAGAAAAGGAAATGTAAACTGGTATTTTTTAAAGTGTCCGGAACTCTCGCCGAAAGCTTCCGGTGGACATCTCTAGGTCTCCAGGATAAGTGGATGGTTTTTACTGGATCAGCCCTTAGGCAGGGTTTTTCTCCTGGAGCTGCGGACGCAGGGGTCAGGGTGAGCCCTCAGGCAGGCTGTCCTGGAATGAAATCTCTCTGTGATCAAAACTATACTCTTTACCAGCAAGAGTTAGTTTCCCACCTGTAGAATTGAGAGAAATGGAGAAGAGGCAGAGGAGAATATTCTAGCCCGTAATAAATAATCTTGTCATCACCTTGCCTTAAACCTTTCCATTTGCTCTGGCTCCGTGTGTGTGACAGACAAATAACATAGGAACGTGAATGTAAAGAACTTACCTCCCCAGCTTCCAGCCCGCCAGTGGCCTCCCTTCATACACGGAAATACGTCAAAACCTTTCCAAGAGCGTATATGCCCTGCATGCTCTAGGCCTTGCAGTGCTTTGCAGAAACAACCTTGAACACTTCCTCACCATCGCCCCCTTGCCCACCCACCTCCCTCTCAACACTCTCCCCCCCACCCAGAGTTGAACTGCTGCTATTCTCAACGTGGGTCACGCTTGGTTACAGCTTCAGGCCTTCGTCTGAATTCCCTCTGCCCACAAGACTCACTTCCAAATCGGGGTGCAGCGACGTGAAGGGAAACAGTAGTAAAACTTGTTTGTGCTTGTGTGCGGGCGTCTGGAATAAGTCAGAAAGCAGGCTTTACTAAAATACAACAATGTAATGTATGGATTGATCGTAGAGCCCATGAATAATTAAGTATAAAGATATCAGGAGTTATTTTTTTTCTAATTGAATGAATTACGTGGTCAAAAACATTTGAAGCCTGGGAGGCTAAGACACGCTCTGTGTCTTACAATCCCATCTCAACCCGACTGCGCCTGGAGAAGCCCTCTCTAGGACACCCTTCCTCCAAGCCATCCTTGACGTTCCAAAGCAGGACTGGAGGTATCTCCGAGGGGGCTGGCTCCTCCCATTCCTGTCTCTCACATTCCTCTCTCCTCACAGCGGCTAGTGACAGCTTAATCATTTCACCTCCTACACAGATCCTTCCACTGCTTCTCAACCCACTCCTCACTGTGGACTCTAAATTCGACAAGATTTGGCCCCATGTAGATCCTCAGTCTCATACAACTGGTCCCTCTGTCCTCTGGGCTCTGGCCCTACTGTCCTTAAGGATTTGTTCTGTGACCACAGGAAGCCCATTTTGGTCCGAGGCTCTTTGCCTACTTCTTTCTTCTACCCAGAGGGCTTTTCCCAATTCCAAATCTTTGAACATGGCCGGGTCCTTCTGGTCACAAGGGCTCAGCTTTCCCTGACCACTCAATCTAAAGCAGACACCCACTCACTGTAGCTCTGTACTGTCCAATATGGCAGCCATCAGCCATGTGCGGTTTTCGAGCACTTGAGATATGGCTAGACCAAGTGAAACGTGCTGTAATGACTAAAATTTCAGATTTTGAAGACTTACTAGAAAAAAGAAAGTAAAAATGTCTCATTAATAATTTTTTATGCTTTTATATGCTTTTTAAAAAAAATTTTTAATGTTTGTTTGTTTATTTATTTATTGTTTTATTTATTTTTGAGATAGAGAGAGACAGACGTGAGCAGGGGAGGGGCAGAGAGAGAGCGAGACACAGAATCCGAAGCAGGCTCCAGGCTCTGAGCTGTTAGCACAGAGTCCGATGCGGGGCTTGAACTCACAAACCGCGAGATCATGACCTGAGCCGAAGTCAGACGCTGAACCAACTGAGCCACCCAGGCGCCCCTATGCTTTTACATGTTAAACTGATAGTTTTGGATATATCAGACTAAATAAAATATATTATTAAAGTAAATTTCACCTGCTGCATTTTTTTAAATGTGCCATCTAGAAAATTTTAAATTGCATACACACAGCTCACACTATCTTCCTGTTGGACAGCGTAGCTCTAGAATATGTTTAATTTTTCACGTAATTCTTAGCTCCACCTACCGGTCTCATTTATTTACCATGTGTTCCCCACCCCTGCGCCCTAGGATCTCCCTGAAGGTATAGTGTCTTGCTCACTCTATACACATCCATGCCATCCAAGTTCCTGGCACACAGCAGACCCTCAAGAACGATTTTCAAAACAAATGAGTGATTTTACAGCATCGTTTACACCAAGCTACTTTTACTGGGCACTTAGATGCATTATAAAAAGAAGGTGGATTATCTCTACTTTACAGATGAGGCAGCGATATAAAAAGACTAAGTACGCTGCAAATTACTAATTTCATAGAAATCACGATTTGGACCCAGGCAGGGTCAGTGATACCCCCAAAGCAGCACTGCCCCACACAGTGATCTCATATATAATTTCTGAGTATTTATGTGTCTTCCCAGCAGCACAACGAGGACAGGGACAGGAACTCATCCACTGTTGTTTACTGCTGACACAGAGTATAAATACACACACACACACACACACACACACAGAGTTCTCAGTAATAACATCAGTCAGGGCAATAGTAACAGTGAACATTTACTAAGTGGCAGGCATTGTTCTAAGCGTTCCCACCTGGAGGCCTAATAGCCCTCTCAAAATTAACATGCTCGATGCTGAATTCTTAATCTTTGCTCCCAAACCCGCTGTAGCTCCCATTTCCCCACATTTCAGTTAATAATAATCTTATCCTTCCAGTTGGCCCAGTCAAAATATTGAAGTCACCCCTGAATTTTCTTCTTTCTTTCCCAGGGCATTTGGAGCCTGTTCGGAAATCCTCCTGCTCTTACATTTACAACATATCCAGAACCTGACTACTCCTCACCACGCCCACGTCCACGTCCACAGCTATAACCACGGTCCCAGCTGCCCAGAGCACAGGAATCGCTGCCACATGAACTCCCAGCCCTTGCCTGTGGCGTCTGCGGGGGCCAGAGTGATGCTTTTGAAACGTAACCCAAAGCACACGCCATTCCCCAGGGCATTCCCCAGCCCGTTCAATGTCTTCCCTCTTGCTGAGAACAAAATGCAACGTCCTTGCCCGTGGCCAAGGAAATCCTACGCCCACTGATGGCATCTTCTCCTCTCCCACTGCTCGCACCACTTCGGGTACACCGGCCTCCCTGCGGGCCCTCGAACACCCCTCCCTGGTGTCCACACACCTCCACTCCCCTCCCTCAAGTCTAAATTCGGAAGTCACGAAACAACGTATACATCCCCCCCCCCTTTTTTTTTTAATTTTTATTTTAACTCCAGTTAGTTAACATAGTGTTCTATTAGTTGCAGGTGTATGATCCAGTGATTCAACAATTCCTGACACTACTCAGTGCTCAGCGCGAGAAGGGTCCTTCTTCCCCATCCGTCTTCCCTCTGGCAACCATCAGTGTGCTCTCTCTCGTTAAAGGTCTGATTGTTGGTTTGTCTCTTTTCTTCCCCCTTTGTTCATTTGTTCTGTTTCTTAAATTCCACATGTGAATGAAATCACATGTTATTTTTCTTTCTCTGACTTACTTCGCTTAGCATTACACTCTCTAGCTCCGTGTTGTCGCAAATGGCAAGGTTTCATTCTTTTTATGGCAGAAGAATATTCCATTGTGTGTATATTCCATTCCAATCATATTCCAATAATAGTCCATCATATATATGTGTATATACACACATACGAATATGCCACCTCTGCTTTATCCATTCATCAATCAATGGACACCCGGGCTGCTTCCATAATTTGGCTCTTGTAAATAATGCTGCTATAAACATACGGGTCCATGTCTCTATTTGAATTAGGGTTTCTTGTATTCTTTGGGTAAATACCCAGTACTGAAATTGCTAGGGCATAGGGCAGTTCTGTTTTAAACTTTTTGGGGAGCCCCCATACTGTTTTCATAGTGGCTGCACCAGTTTGCATTTGCATCAACAGTGCACGAGGGCTCCTTTGTCGTCACATCCTCACCAACACCTGTGGATACCTGCGTTGGTGATATTAGCCATTCTAATATCGGGTGTGAGGTGATATCTCACTGTAGTTTTGATTTGCATTTCCGTGACAATAACGGATGATGGACATCTTTTCATTTGTCTGTTGGCCATCTGCATCTCTTCTTTGGAGAAATGCCTGTTCATGTCTTCTGCCCATTTTTAATTGGGTTATTTGTTTTTGGGGTATTGAGTTTTATAAGCTCTTTATATATTTTGGATACTAACCCTTTACTGACGTGTCATTTGCAAATAATCTTCTCCCATTCAGTAGGCTCTCTTTTACTTTTGTTGTAGGTTTCCTTCACTTTGCAGAAGCTTTTCATTTTGATATAGTCCCAACAGTTTATTTCTGCTTTGGTTTCCCTAAAACACTGTATGTAGTCTTATGTTAAGAGCCAAACCATGTACTGAGGACTGTAGGTGTGACTTTGTTTTAGTTCTTACACCTTGGGATTCTCAGCCTATCCCTATAACCAGTGAATGGATGGACGACTGCAAAGCAAACAGAATGTCAGCTTCATCTGTGTCAGGCTGGCAGACTTCTAGTCTGAAAAACTGGTCTTTGTCCCACCAGACATTGCTGACGATGGTGTCAATTGGTGTGGCCCTTAGGGAAGCTAATTCTCAGTGTGTACCAAGGGTCATAAAATTATACAAACTTTTTAGCTTCCTAATCACCTCCATTGCAAGGGAACAATCCAAAACATGGTCCAAGTTATTATAAGCCTGAGTGTTATTTGAATTAGAGACAATTTGACTGTTTTAACTAGTGAGTACTCATGTACCTACTCAATGGAGTATCATAGGCTTCAAAATTATAGTTTTAAAGATTGTGTAACTGTTTGGAAAAATATTTACACTATAACACAATCCATTTTAGAATATACATAGGATATATGACATGGGGATATATGACATGTAAATATCTAATAGTTGCGAGGCTGTGAAATTTTAGATGGGTGGGGGGAAATGCTAAGTATATGTACTAAAATAATAATTTTATATTGGGGTATTAGGTTCATATTATTTTATTACAAGGGAAAATATTGGAAACCCAGGAAAACAATAATGATAAAAAGAGGGAAAAACCATTTATTGACAATGATGTGGTCTTTCTTATTTTCTTTGTGTCCAGTGTTCAAATTTAGTTAACTATATTGAATGAGATGATCTTGGTCACTAAAATTCTTCCCAAGATTCTGCTTATGGAACCTAGTCTACCCCAGTGTTCTATTTTCTTAAAGGAATAAACTCACAAAGAATGCTCAAACACCCCAGCTGTACTGTCTCTCCATTGTTTTTCAAGCCAGTTGTATGACATTCACTTTGTCATACAACTTTGGCTTTTATTCACATCCAGTTTTTAGTTCTTTTCCTCACTAGCAACTTTGCAAGTTTCTTATATTTAAATTTTTTTTATTACGTTTCTTTATTTTTGAGAGGCAGAGAGAGACAGAGCATGAGAGGGGGAGGGGCAGAGAGAGAGAGGGAGACACAGAATCCGAAGCAGGCTCCAGGCTCCGAGCTGTCAGCACAGAGGCCAACGCAGGGCTTGAACCCATGAACTGTGAGATCATGACCTGAGCCGAAGTCGGACGCTCAACCGACTGAGCTACCCAGGTGCCCCAAGTTTCTTCTTATTTTTAGAGAATCAGGTAAATAAAATAGGTCAAGAAAATAGTTTCAAAAGGCAGTCCTACAGTAGTAGTTCAAGGTAGTCAGCTTAGTCCTATTACAGATACTAAAATGACAAGGACAGGACAAAGACACCGCATTAGTGTAATAGAGATTAAGCAGAGAAAGGCATGGGTCTGAAACTCTTGCTCCTTTGGTTCCTAGACTGAATAACCTGGAGTAGGATGATTATAGTATGATTCTCTGTAAGCCCAAGTCCTTCACCTGTAAACTGAGGACCATGTAAGGTGTTGAGACTGTATTCAAACCTCAAGGGGGCACGATCCTTTCCCTCTCTGCTTTATGGGACAGTCTTAAACAAAATACGTTGACTACACAATTTATACAGATCGTTGGGACCATGGCTCTAAAATAGTTAATGTAATTTTGCTTCGTAAGAGCAAACCCCAACGCTTGCAAAGTAACGCAGAAAACTAGAAGTAAGTGAACAAACTATCAAGGCAAACTGTAATTCCAAATCAGTTTGATTTGAAAATCTGACCCAACCTCCTTTTCCCATTTTCTCTTACTCCCAAAGCTGCCATATTGAAATATCGCAGCAGAGGAACCCAAATCCCATCTTTCTTTCTTGACAAACTGGAGCCGCTATTGTTCCCCTGATAATATGATAAGTAAAAAGACAATTTAATCTTCTAATTTACGACAGCGAGCGAGATGTTGCTGAAACCCTGAGCTATCAATGCTGTTAATTAAAACAACATTAATAATGATCACTGAAGGAAAAGATTATTTAATTCTAACTCGGAAGAGGTCTTCTAATGTTTCTGACGAAGCCATAATAATTCTGCTAAGGTGCAGGCAGTACTGTGGCCTAGCTAGCTCTCCTCCAAAGGAAAACACACAGCGAACATGACAAATGAATGGCTTTACATAGGGACAAACGTGATCCACTGCGGTCCAAAGTCCCAACCGCTACAAAAGCGGAAAGCTCAGTGCCATTACCACATGAGGTCTCTTAGGACAACACCATAAGTAAGTATAAGCCCTTATATAGAGAATGGATATTCAGTGTATTTTTAAACAAAATGAATTCACTAAAAATCTCATCTCCCAACCAATGTTCTTTGGCTCTGGCCAGTTAGGGTCCTAATATGTGTTTTTGTTATACTACAAAAGATATGAACGTGCATTATGAAAATACATAAACAGGAGCACCTGGGTGGCTCAGTCGATTAAGGGTCTGACTTCAGCTCAGGTCATGAGCTCATGGTTTGTGAGTTCGAGCCCCGTGTCAGGCTCTGTGCTGGCAGCTCAGAGCTTGGCGCCTGCTAAGGATTCTGTATCTCCCTCGCTCTCTGTCCCTCCCCCTCTCATACTCACTTGCTCTCTGTCTCTCTCTCTCTCTCTGCCTCAAAAATAAACAAACATTAAAAAAGAATTTTTTAAAATAAAAATACATAAACAGATAAATAGATAAAGAAATTGAACAGCATACAAGTAAAAAGCAATGACCACCCACCCCACCTATCTTCCACCGGCCCCACTTCTTAGAGGAAAGCACATTTACTTTATAAAAGTTACTACCGGAAACCATTCCTTTCTTCATTGTTCTGTGCCCAGACAGAAATATATTATGTGCACACATATGCACCGAAATGCCTCTTTTCCCTGCCATTTGTTTTTTCTCATATGCCACAATATATCAGGACGATTTTCCAGGAGATATAACAACGAAGTAGAATAGAGCAAAATTTGAAGGCTCCAAATTTTCAGTTGGCGATTTTTCACCTTACAACTGATTATACTACCTTTCAACTGTCCATTCCTCCCTTTGAAAGATGCCCTTTCCCAACACCTTAATTACACAATCTTACATCCTAATCATGAGAGCTTGGAAATAGATATTCAAAGGGTGAAATACCAGCGTGTTCTTCAAAGGCAAGACTACTAAATTTGACATTTGAAGTGGACCAAAAGTTTAGCCTTGTTGCTTCCACAAAGCAGTCTCTGCACATTTCCGGGGCATGGTGTTCACTTCTGACTCATCAAGGACCCACGATGTTCCTGACAGAATGTTTGGCTTACAAATCTACATGAACAATCAGCCAGGCTCTCCAACTTCAGAATCTGCTTTTCAAAGTAATCTACAAGCCACAAAATACACTTCACCGATTATTTTATGTAATTTTCACACACCCGTATGAGACAGGAACTGTAATTACTGACACCATTTAACTGAGAAAACAAATTAAGAGAGATTAAGTAACCTGTCCAAAATTAAAGTCAGTCAGTGGCCTAGAAAGATCTGTCTGCCACCCATCACCGAGGTTCATGATCTTAGCCCCCCAGGTCGTAGACTTCACAGCTTGATTCCTGAGGGGCCAGAGCTCTGGCAAAGTCATTAAATCTCTTTGGCCTCAGTTTCCCCATCTTTAAATATAGGGATCAGACAAATCAATATGAAATCTTTTTTACTTTGGGGCGCCTGGGTGGCTCAGTCGGTTGGGCATCTGACTTCAGCTCAGGTCAAGATCTCACAGTTCGTGGGTTCGAGCCCCATGTCCGGCTGTGTGCTGACAGCCTGGAGCCTGCTTCAGATTCTGTGTCTCTCTCTCTCTCTCTGCCCCTCCACCACTCATGCTCTGTCGCTGTCTCTTGAGAATGAATAAACGTTAAAAAAAATTTTTTTAAACTCTCTTTTACTTTGAATGTCCATTTAATCTGTCCCTTTTCTCCATCCTCTGGTTTCAAAACTTGAAGATATTATTCTTTTTACATGTTATCCTTAAATTTCATAAAGTATTCACTTGCATGCCTCTCTAGGTCAGAATGGTAAGAAACGTTTTTTAATAACCCTTAAATTCTCCTTGTTAGTCATTTTTCCAACTAATATGCCAATGCCTTTTTCAGTTTGAACCTTTGGAAGATGAAATGAAAAACTGCTAATTTCCAGCTCCATATGCCTAATGCCCATCTAAAACCACGATTCCAAATTCCCTGGAACGCATGACCCCAACTTGCGGGAAGCTGACCCACTCTTTGAGTTAACATTAGAGCAATTAGTCTAACAAAAGGATTTTTCATCTTAGAAATATTCAACTTCATCTATCTCTGAAAAATAAGCTTCAAAGTTAAACACCCGTAAAATGTCCAATCTTCTTCACACACTTTATCCTGCACCCATCTCTCTCAAGTGGATTTAACTTTAGAAATTTATTTCTGTATGATAAAGAACTTTTTCAGCCCCATGTGTAAAACTGTCAATCTCATTAAAAGGTAGCCCAGCAGCCCGGGGAAATGTACTTCTTTCTAAATCTTTAATCAATCTTGAAACATCTGCCAGTCAGCATATCTTCTGTAACTCCGTCTATCTTACAAATGTTCCCCAGAAATTTACAGTTGCCCGATGAAACTGACAGTTATGAAAAAAAAAAAAAATCAAATTGTCTCCTGTAAGTGAGCGGGCTACTTGATGGCCAAACACCCTGTTCAGGAATAAAGTAGAACCAAATACAGAGACAAAAGCATTCCTTTTCCGTCTGGCCACAAGCTATAACCAGAACCCTCCTTTTATGACGGCGTAAACAGGTACTCAGGACAAGGAACTATAATCAGGACTTTCAGGGCCAGAAGAGCTAAAGTAATAAGCATATAAATGTTGCCTACTGTTTATAGGGAGCTGCTTCCTCCCAGAAAAAAAAGAAAAAAAAAAGTTGATACTAATAATTTATGGAGTCCAGATTCAATGTAAGAAAGTGGTTAAGGTATTTTCTTAATTCATTCCCTAGATGATTCTACTGAAGAGACTGGAGCATTTTAACAACCTAATAAAGGAAATAAGCTGCCAAACTTTTTATGGAAATTAAATCAATGAACCATTTTAGTTTTGAGGACAAGTAGGTAAAATACAGGGAGAATCCATGAGCCAACAAATCAAGCAAAAATACATTCTTGCAAGAGATCACGGAACCTTCTTTGGAAGGCTGAGCTAAAGCTGTGGCTTTTCAATTACAAATCGGATTGTTGCAAGCTGGGTTTACTGGGAAGCATATTCTAAGGAGATTTGAATTCTGGAAGTTCAATGAGAAGGACTCCCAAGAGCAACAGCTAGGAGGGAGTCAAGGGTGCAAGTCAGCCGTGATGTGCCCTCTACCATAACCTCTGAATATCCCCACGGTTGACCAGGTAGCAGGAGCAGAGGGCTTAGCTGCAAGTTGCCAGTCTACACTGCTCTGAGCACTCCCAGCTGGAGAATGGAATGTTTCAGTCCCCGCAGGGCAGGGGGACATCTGGGAGGCCCAGCACAATGCCCACTGCACAGGTTAAATCTAAACCTGGGCAACCTTTCCACAGTGAGGCCACAGGTGCTGAAGGGTCAAGCCCAATGGGAAAGGTCCAATACTCCCAGATTACGATGCTGTAAGAATTAGGGTCCTACTAAGGCTCCCAACTGGAATGTTGAAGGGGCCGTGGGTAAAAGCATGGAGGGCTCAGCCCCTACCCAGGAGGTCTACTGATCAATGAAGCACAACAATAAAGTTAAGAGCTTGGAGGAATTCTTCAATTCACTCATTCATTCATGCATTCAACAGTTGCTGAACTCCCATAATGGGAAAAAGCAAAAAGCCAGAGAGGAACATGCCGTGCCCTGTGGAGCCCACAGATTCTTGAGGGTAACATCGTCAAAACGATATTCTCAAAGCATATATTTTGAAACAGCCATGAGTGTCATGAAGAAAAATAAGGCAGCACTGCCCAACAGAACTCTCTGCAATGATGGAAACATTTTGTATCTGTGCTGCCCAATACGGTAGCCACTAACGAAATGTGGCTGGTGTGACTGAGGAATTGAGGGTTTTTTTTTTTTAATTTTAAGTTAATCTTAATAAATGTAAATGTAAAGGGATACAGGTGGTGAGGGGCTCCTCCCACCCGAGATCCAGGGGATGGCATCATAGTGTCAAGAGAAGCATCTCCAAACCAACGACATGCCAGCTGGGACTTTCTGGATGAGAAAAAAAGTAGGGAAAGTAAAAGTAAGAGGAAGAATTGTCTCATCCACGAAACCACATGTGCATGGGCAGTAATGAAGGCAAGAGAAGCTGGCCAGTGGAGAAACTCAGGAGGGCGTGTTTCTCTTGAACGCTGACCTGGGGGACGCGCTGATCTGAACACCGACGTGGGTGGCATGAGATACAGCAGGGTCTAGATCACAGAGCGTCTGCAGTACCTTATGTTCATGTGTCAGGGGAAGGCATTTGAGAATATTTTAAATACAGGTAGGGTAGGATTAGGTTTGGTATTTTTAGATGACCAATCTGCAGTAAACAGAATAGATCTGGGGAGTGGGGGCTAAACTGAGGAATGGAGGCAGGAGAAAATCTTTCAAGAGTTACACACACACATGCACACACACACGCGCGCGCGCACCCACACACACACACACACACACACACACACAAGTTAGGACTGGCAGAAATAAGTCCTGTACTCTTGAGCACTCTCGGTGGGAACACACCTGATACAACCTCTTTGAAGGCAAACGGGCTCTATTTATCGAAATCGGAATGTGCACCACTTTGCAAGAGCAACTCCTTTTTTTTAGGGTTTACCTTAGATATACAGTATCATGTATGTAAACAGGTGTGCACAAGGATGTTCACTGCTTCACTGTTTAACCAAGAATGAGAAATTGCCTTAAAGTGTCCAATAATGGTATTAACTAATTAAAGAATTTGTAATACAGCCAAATAAATGAACAATGGGCATTGATAAAAAGTTCTAAACGGTGCTTCGACATAAAGAAAAGGGACAGGGTATATACAACAACATTAAACACGAACCCATGCGTGCAGAATGAAGCATACAAAACCACCTGTATTTCCATGTGTGCCTATGCACACACATCTTCACACAAATAGACAAGAATCTGCCCCCCAGAATGGTATACCTGGGAAGTGAGACAAGTCTAGGGTAGGAGACAAACTGCCTCTTCATTCTATTCTTTTTTGCATTGTTTTATTTCTTTGCCATGCACATGTAATGTAAAATACTAGTTAAAAAGAATTGATACATATACACGCAGAAGCCATCTTTTGTTGTAGTTAGAGTGGGCTCCTTCCCTCCCTCTGTCTCCCTCCCTCCCTCCTTCCTTTCCTTCCTTCCCTCCTTCCTTGCTTCTTTCCTTCCTTCCTTCCTTGCTTCCTTCCTCCCTCCCTCCCTCCGGTTCATTTCTTTCTTGCCAGAAATTGAACTCTGTCTTCTGGAAATCCGAGGTGAATAATAAATTTACAAAGTCATCTGTTTTTGTTTGGGGTCTGACACCAGTCCCAGCAGCACAGTGCAATCCAAGTTTTCTCTGCTATGTTCCACTCAGGAGGCTGATGGCAGGGCCACTGGGAAGACCTGTCTGGGACAAAACAGGATATTTTGTGGGCTTGGGCACACTCCTCCCCGTGCACCAGCGTACTTCCGGCCCGGAGGTGGACAGGTGGTGGGACAGGAAGGTCAGACAGTAATATCTCCATCTTGCTGCAACGGGAGCTGAGGTGTGAGAAGTTCAGTGACCTGCTCTGGTCACAGCAGATGGCCAGCAGTACCAGGACACGGGGAAAAAAAGCCCTTTTGATGCCCGCCCGGTTTTTCTCCTGCACATGTCTGTCTGCCTGCATTGAGGACTGCAGCTTGGATGCTGCAAAAGGGCTACAACAAAAAAATCACACAAAGGAAGTGCACGAAACTCTGGGCGTTTCGTGGGAACTACAAAAACGTACACACGTTATCTTCTAGGGTTACCGTCTGCTTCATAATATGTCCTTTCAGGGTTTCATTCATACTTGAATGTTTGCTCAGCTCCTACTATGTGCCCAGACACTATTTTAGCCACTGAGAATTCCACCATCAACAAAACTGAACACCTTATCCTCCTGATGCCTAGAGGCCAGTAGAAAAAAGTGAGAGATAAAGAAAGGAAGAATTTCCAAAAATCGTTACAGTTGTGAGGAATGATCGTGGGACAAGAGAAAATGGAGACGAGACAGAGAATACCTGACAGAGGCCACTTGCAACTAGATGGTCAACAAACAGTTCCCTGGGGAGGTGACTTTTGAGCCGATGACTGGAGTGAGAGCCAACCACCATAGGGCATGACAGAAGGGAGTGGTGAGAGCACAGGACATGCATGGCAAAGAGCTTGTCCCCTAGGAACAGAAAGGAGCTGGTGGCTGGAGCTTAGAGAGAAAAGAAAAGAAGGAAAGAGAGGCTCAAGATACAGCCCCAAACAAGGTCTCCTGGTTCTTAGTATCGAGGAACCACATAAATGGAATGTTCAGAAATTGCATCTCATCGATGGCACCTCCCAGCCAGACCTGTTTGAAGCATGTGACCAGACTGGCCAAGTTAATAAAAATATTGGCTGGGCTGCATTAGTCAATATATATTTATTTGATTCAGTAAACACCTTTTTACCAATATACGTTGATCCAATTTTCAGTTTTATAATTTTATTTTTGGAATAAACATAAAAAACACAGTCACGGGGGTGCCTGGGTGGCTCAGTCAGTTGAGCATCTGACTCTTGATTTCGGCTCAGGTAATGATCTCAGGGTTCATGGGTTCAAGCCCCGCGTCAGGCTTTGCGCCGACAGCATGGAGCCTGCTTGAGAGTCTCTCTCTCACCCTCTCTCTCTGCCCCTCCCCCCACATGTCTACATCTCTCTCTCTCTCTCTCTCTCTCAAAATAAATAAGTAAATTAATGAAAGCCTTCTTACATAGCATGACCCAGGAAGGTGCTCTTCTAATAAAGTAAATCATCTCTTACGGCTTTCTAAATCCTAGTAGCAACTACGTTTTAAGTAGAACGTCACTCTAAAAAAAAAAAAAACAAACAAACAAACTATAAAACTGAAAAGATTCTAATCATAAAATTGCCAGGAACTCAACCTCAGAGGAGAGAAAATCTATATACAAATGGGTCCATCTTTCATTTGTTCGATTAGCACAACTCTGAAAAAGCTCTCAAGAGAGCATACTTTTGCAAGATGAGAGGACACAGGCATATTCTCATAGATGGCAGGGCAACTTTGATACAACTGTACATGGAAATACGCTTCGGACAGTAGGTCCCACTTCTAGGAATTTATTTCCCAGTATGGTCACCACTGGGTGAGAGGAGGGGTAATCTGTGGCACCTCTTGTACCAGAGAAGGAGAAGAATTACTTGAATGTTCTACAACCGACAGGCAGCTTCGATTCAAACTCACGTTCTGTCACTTAGCTGCTGGGTGACTTAAACAAAAACTGAACCTCTCAGGCACTCAGCCTTGTGATCTGTAAAGTGGGCATAAAAACACCTACTTCATGCACATATTTGAAAATAAATTACAGGAAGGAAGGAAAGAAGAATGAATAAATAATCAAATATACAAAATATATTTATACACTGGAATCTTGTCTAAATTATTGAAAAGCAGGATATATTACTGAATAATAAAACTATGTCACAGAAGAGTGTGCAATTATATATTGCACACATGTGCACACACACACGCACGCATGCACACACAAAACTATTCAGACACATACTATTCTGGAATAAACTATTCCCAGTAGTTGATTCTGGGAACTAGATTCCTGAGGACGAGGATGAAAAGAAAACTTACTATTCAATGTATAAACTTTGTACCTTCAAATCTGTACCAAGCATACGTATTACCTATTACAAGAAAAAAAAAATCAAATAAAATTTAATTTTAAGCGGGTCAATCTACATTACTGCTGTATTCCGATACTGAAGGTGCAGACTTCATACCAACAACAATTATGAGAAATTCTAGAACATTCTACCATTGAGGCATAAAATCTGCAACAAAATTAGGTGGGATATAAACTGAATATCCATTCTATTATTCTGATCTGCAGCAAAATCAGGGACTCTTTCGGTCAGCAAATATTTAAATTTTTTTCATGTGTATTTATTTTGAGAGAGTGAGCGAGAGAGAGACAGACAACACAAGCAGGGGAGGGGCAAGAGAGAGTGAGACTCCCGAGCAGGTTCTGCAGTGTCAGCACAGAGCCCGACATGGGGCTCGATCCCACAGACTGTGAGATCATGACCTGCGCTGAAATCAAGAGCTGGGCGCTTAACTGACTGAGCCACCCAGGTGCCCCCGGGTTGGCAAAACACTGAACTCTCACTATGGGCTGGGGATACACAGTGAACAAGAAGGCTAAGGCCTTTGGCCTCATAAAACTTACACTGTAGTGGGAAAAGAAATAATCTACCAAAAAATTATGAAGAAAAATATCTGGCACAAATGTTAAGAAAATGTAAATATCCTGTGCATACTCTCAAATAGAACAATGTTCTAGAGGGATGTGAGGAAAAGACTTTTTAGCTGTAGCGGTCACGGCAGGTCGTTCTGAGGCAGGAATTCTAAAGTTAAGATCTGGAGACCAAGAGAGAACCAGGCAGGAGAAAATCAGAGAGGAGAGCCATTAATGGAGATCTATTCAAACTGATGAAGACCTCTCAGGGCAAAGTCCCCAGAACACGTTCCTTTCAAGCCTCACTTCCCACCACATTTTACATCTGAATTCACGGACTCTGAGAACTAGACTAGTTTCCTAACATCTCAGTTTGGAGCCAGTGTTGGTAGAATACAACCCAGGCTCAAAAGGTGGTTCTTGGGCAAATCAGCTAAAATATCTGCATATATGGGGGAGCCTGGGTGGCTCAGCCAGTTAGGCGGTCAGACTTCGGCTCATGATCTCACGGTTCGTGAGTTCGAGCCCCGCGTCAGGCTCTGTGCTGACAGCTGGGAGGCTGCAGCCGGCTTCGGATTCTGTGTCTCCCTCTCTCTCTGCCCCTCTCCGTCTCCCGCTCACACTCTGTCGCTCTCTCCTTCAAAAATAAACAAACATGAAAAAATTTAAAATAAAATATCTGCATATTTACAGACAGACACCTTGAACCCTGAAGAGACTGTTCATAGGAAGCCTCAGTTTTGCTAGGGGACTCAAAGAGGTGTGATTTCTTCAAGGTTTTAAAATAAATTTCTTTTATTGAATTAATATGTGGCTTTAAGATAATAAACTGCAGTTTTAGACTTTAATTGCTTTCCTAAACGGTGAAAGTTGTATGAAGGGAAAGCTCAGAATTCCTACTAGTGTTTCAATTTAATTTGAGTCAGTCTGCCCATAGGACAGACTTACTTCTCTTTCTATTAACCTCTAAAGTATTCGTTGTTACATATAAATGAAGAGAAGACAAAATAAAGGCTTGGGCAAATCTGAGATATATTTGGGGAGGGGAGATTTAGGGTGAGAAGTGACATATATACTATGCTACATTATGGTGATATCCGATAGAAGTTTTGTGTTTTGTTTTTTTTTTAATTTTTTTTTAACGTTTTTTTTATTTATTTTTGAGACAGAGAGAGACAGAGCATGAACGAGGGAGGGGCAGAGAGAGAGGGAGACACAGAATCCGAAACAGGCTCCAGGCTCTAAGCTGTCAGCACAGAGTCCGATGCGGGGCTCGAACTCACGGACCGCGAGATCGTGACCTGGCTGAAGTCGGACGCTTAACCGACTGCGCCACCCAGGTGCCCCAGAAGTTTTGTGTTTTGAAAAATTTTTTAACATTTATTTATCATTGAGAGATAGAGACAGAGTGTGAGCAGGGGAGGGGCAGAGAGAGAGAGGGAGACACAGAATCCAAAGCAGGCTCCAGGCTCGGGGCTGTCAGCACAGAGCCTGACGTGGGGCTTGAACCTGTGAACCGCAAAATCGTGACCTGAGCCGAAGTCAGATGCTTAACTGACTGAGCACCCAGGTGCCCCTCAGGTATAAGTTTCTTAAGAGGATGGTATTGAGTACATGGGGTATTTGTTCTTAGGACCCGATTTTTAAGATATTTGTACAAAATCAAGCTATATGACAACTGCACGTTTTACAAAGAAGGGTTACAAAACCTACTTCAGGAGAGAAAGACAACTATCCTGAGTCACGCACAGGCCGCCATTTGGATTCGTGCGGTCCCTAAGAGCTCACCACCTACCTTCACTGTTTTTGCCATTTCATGGATATGAGTTCATTATCCATTAAATAACTTCACTTTGTAGATTAAATAAGCTCATTTAAAGAGGAAGCCACACACTTTTATCTCAAATGGAAAACCAATTATCACTAGAAGTTAAATGTAAAATTTCATGCAATATAAAGTTAATGAATACAATAAAACAGAAGACTGCCACTCGAAGCCTCTGCACCCAACGGTGGCTCCTTCTCTATTAAAAGGCCTTCAGGTTATCAGCTCTTTGAGATGAGTTGAATAAGAAATAGTGCTTTTATTCTCATTTTATGATTCAATGTTGTTTAGTGCCCTAATAATTTCTTTCTCTCAAGATATACAATTCCCACATTCGGAGACCACGGTGAGAGTTAACAGGCAAGAATACTGTGGTCAGGCTTTCACTCAAAGGTCTGCCATTTTGTCAATATATTCAACTCTGTATTTTCTAAGATGGCATTTCATAAGCCCAATGCTGCAAAAATGTATTACTGAAGTTCACAGTGGGGCGCCCAAGTGGCTCAGTCAGTTAAGTGTCCCAACTCTCAATTTCAGTCAGGTGGTGATCTCATGGTTGGTGAGTTCGAGCCCCAGGTCAGGCTCTGCACAGACCATGCAGAACCTGCCGGGGATTCTCTCTCTGCCCCTCCACAGCTCGTGCTCTCTCTGTCTCTGTCTCTTTCAGAATACATAAACTTTTAAAAATTAAAAATCAAAAAATAATAAAATTAGCAGCAAGAGGAAAGTAAAATGCCTTCTGTTTTTCATTACAAAAGCCATGATTCTTCTGCTGAGGTATGAGTGAATTCATTTTTACCAGCTTATTTTTCTGAAAGACAATGAACAAGAAATATCACCTCAATCTTTCGACAATAAAAAAATAAAACTCAACATTATCGCCAGGCATTAAGTTCCTACTACTGTAAGTCACGAATAGGGTTAAGAGTTTGATACACTTACCTTTTATGAGAAGTGTATTATTAACCTTATTTATGTACATGATGAAGCAAAGTTTCAGAAAGAGTATGCAATTTCCTCAAGGCCATAGACTCAGTAAGTGGCCAAGTTGAGATCCAAAAGTAAGTGTCAGTCCCAAATGTATGCTATTTCCACCATGGAAAAAACAATGCATCAATTCAATTATGAAAGAGAGACAGAGAGGGAGGAAGGGGAAGAAGCAGAAGAAAGAAAGAGAGAGAGAGAGAGAGAGAGAGAAAGAAAAAGAAAGAAAGAAAGAAAGAAAGAAAGAAAGAAAGAAAGAAAAAAAGAAAGAAAGAAAGAAAGAAAGAAAGAAAGAAAAGGAGAAGAGGGGAGGAGGGGAGGGGAAGGGAGGAGAGGAGAGGAGAGGAGAGGAGAGGAGAGGAAAGAGGTGTTCCAGCACGACGTGTGGAAACTATAGTCGAGATTATCTTAAAATTCATATCAAAATGCAATGAAACTAGAATACCTAAAACAATTTTGAGAAAGAAAAATAAAGTGGGAGGAATCCGTCTTATCTGTTTCTGGACTTATTGTATAGCTACACATATAGACACATAGAGTCATACTGCTGCACATATCCGGGCATACGGAGCAGTGGAACAGAATACGGGACTTTAGAATAGAAACACCTAAATATGCTCAGTGGAGAAAAGACAGCCTTTTCAACAAATGGTGCTGCAGCAATTGGCCATATGTAGACAAAGAAATGAACCCAGACCTAGAAGCACACCTTCTACAAAAATTAACTCAAATTGGATCATGGGCTGAAACGTAAAAGGTAATACTATAAAGCATCTACAAAAATATATGTGGAATCTTGGTCTGGGCTAAGTGTTACTACCGAAAGCATGACCCACAAAAGCAAAAAAGGAATAAACTGGACATCATCACAATTAAAAACTTTTGTTCTGGGGCGCCCGGGCGGCTCAGTCGGTTGAGCGTCAGACTTCAGCTCAGGTCATGATCTCAAGGCTCGTGGGTTCAAGCTATTCGATTGGGCTTTGTGGTGGTAGTGCAGAACGCACTTGGGATTCTCTGTCTCCCTCTCTCTCTGCCCCTCCCCCGTACGTGCACACATTCTCGCTCTCTCTCTCAAAAAATAAATACACATTAAAAAAACAACTCTTTGCTCTATGAAAGACCTTGTTTAGAAGGTGGGAAAGACAAACTACCTAAGCTACCTACTGAGAGGAAACATTTGAGAACCACAGGTCTGAAAGGACTGCTATCTCGAATATATAAAGAACCCTCAAAACCCAACAGTTACAAAATAAGCAACCCAATTAGAAAATGGGCAAGAGACATACACAGGCATTTTACCAAAATGTAGGTCCACATGGCAAATAAGACATGAAAAGATGCTCAACATTGCTACCCGTTAGGGAAATGGAAATCAAACCCACAATGAGATATCACCACACACACATCAGAATGTCTAAAATAAAAAACAGCGAGGACACCAAAAACTGGTGCCATCAAATGCTGGTATGGATGCAGAGAAACCAGATCATACATTGCTGGTGTGAACACAGAATGGTACAAACACTGGGAAGAATAGAAATACTAGACATGCAAATACCTATAATACCACCCAACAGTAGCACTCCCTAGAGTGCCATTTACCTAGAGGTATGAAAACCTATATTCCTGCAAAAATCTGCACACAAACTTTTATATCTGCTTTATTCATAACAGCCCCAACCTGGAAACCACATTAAATGTCCTTCAGCAGATGAATGGCTAAGCAAACTATGGTCCATCCATTCCATGGGATACTATTTAGCAATAAAAGAAGGAATGGGCGGGGCACACGGATGGCTCACTCAGTTAAGCATCCTACTCTTGGTTTCAGTCAGGTCATGATCTCTTGATTCGTGGGTTCAAGTCCCATGTTGGGCTCTGCATTGAGCGTGCAGCCTGCTTGGGATTCTCTGTCGCCCTCTCTCTCTGCCCCTCCCCTGCTCACTCTCTCTCTCAAAATAAATAAACATTAAAAAATAAAAAACAGGAATGAACCATGACAGCCACAATAATCATGGCAATTCCAGAGAAGTATGTGGAGTAAAAAATAAATAAATAAATAAAAGGAAATCCCCCCCAAATCCCAAAAGGTTACATACCTACGGTTCTACTTATAGAATATTCTCAAAATGGTAACATTATAAAAATGGAAAACAGATTCGTGGTCATCAAGGTTTTAGGGCTGTGGGAAGGGAAACAGGAGGAGAAGCTATAAAAGGGCAACATAAAGGACCCTGTGGTGAAGGAATGTTCTATCTCTTGGCTGTATCCTGGTTGTGATACTATACTATACATTTCAAGGATGTTGCCACTGGGAGAAACTGGGTAGGAGAGATTCCAGTGCATTATTTCCTACAACTGCATGTGAACCTACTATTATCTAAAGTTTGGGGCACCTGGGTGGCTCAGTTCATCAAGTGTCCGACTTCGACTCAGGTCACGATCTTGTGGGTCACGAGCTCAAGCCCCGTATGGGACTTTGTGCTGACAGCTCAGAGCCTGGAACCTGCTTCGGATTCTGTGTCTCCCTCTCTCTGCCCCTTCCCTGCTTGTACTCTGTCTCCCTCTCTCTCTTTCAAAGATAAATAAATTAAAATAAAATAAAATAAAATAAAATAAAATAAAATAAAAAGATCAACAGCCTGGGTGGCTCAGCTGGTTGAGCATCCAACTCTTGATTTCATCTCAGATCATGATTCTAGGGTCGTGGGATCGAGCCTCAAGTCTGGCTTTACATTGAGCGTGGAGCCTGCTTAAGATTCTCTCTTTCTCGGGGCGCCTGGGTGGCTCAGTCGGTTGAGCGTCCGACTTCGGCTCAGGTCATGATCTCACGGCTCGTGAGTTCAAGCCCCTCATCGGGCTCTGTGCTGACAGCTCAGAGCCTGGAGCCTGTTTCAGATTCTGTGTCTCGCTCTCTCTCTCTGACCCTCCCCCATTCATGCTCTGTCTCTCTCTGTCTCAAAAGTAAATAAACGTTAAAAAAAAATTAAAAAAAAAAAAAGATTCTCTCTTTCTCCTTCCCTCTGCCCCTCTCCCATACGCACGCACTCTATCTAAAATAAAAATAGAAATAAAAATAGAAATAAAAATAAAAGTAAAAGTAAATAAATAATAAAATTTAAAAAACGTTCCTTTAAAAAATGAGACAGTTGGGGCACCTAGGGGGCTCGGTCGGTTGACCGTCCGACTTCGGCTCAGGTCACGATTTCGCGGTTCGTGGGTTTGAGCCCCACGTCAGGCTCTATGCCAACAGCTCGGAGCCTGGCGCCTGCTTCGGATTTTGTGTCTCCCTCTCTCTCTGCCCCTCCCCTGCTCATGCTCTGTCTCTCTCTGTCTCAAAAATAAATAAAAACATTAAAAAAAATTAAAAAATGAGACAGTGGTTCTTAATCTTGTGGAAATTGTGGGAGGTGAGAGGCCTGGTGGGCAGGGTGGTCCAGACCTCCAAAGAATCTGATCAAAGTTATGAAGCACCACCCCAGGAAGGTCACCTGCACTCTATCCCAGAGCTTACTTAAAGGACTCCACTCATGAACACAGTACACACAAGCTAACATTTATGTTCTCTGGCAACCAGGGCATGAAGAGAGGCTTAGAACACTAGTAAAATAAAGACAGTCTCCCCACTACTCAGCAAAGATCAGCTTCCCGATACTTACTCAAAATTTAGCCATCTACATTCTAGAAAGAAGCTATTTTAACTTCCACATTCACACACATCCGTGGCATTTCTAAACTCACAATTTCATTTTGAATTTCAGAGGAACACGGGTTGCAGGAGGGAAGCATCATAATCTCTTCCTGGCTCAGAATATCCAAAGGCTTTATTTCCACCCAACTCGAATCCAATTCCTTGAAATAAGAGGAAAATCAAATTTGACCTCCCTCGTTTCACAAAAACAGAACGGGGAGATTTCTGCACAGATCGCTGCACTTCAATATTTGACCTGTTGCTCAGACTAATTCACCCTCAAGTACAGTGAATATATTAACCTCGTGTTAACAATACAAGTCCAGGGGCGCCTGGGTGGCTCAGTCGGTTAAGCGTCTAACTTTAGCTCAGGTCATGATCTCATGGTGTGGGTTCGAGCCCTGCCTCAGGCTCTGTGCTGACAGCTTGGAGCCTGCTTCGGATTCTGTGTCTCCCTCTCACTCTCTGCCCCTCCCCCACTTGTGCTCTGTCTCTCTCTCTCTCAAAAATAAATTAAAATGTTAAAAAAATTTTGAAAAAAAAAAAAAACCAATACAAGTCCAAAAACAGACTGTCAGGCCTTCAGGATGGAGACTGGACCTCTTGATGGTTTACCCTGATCTTAACACTAGCATGCACTCAATAAATATGTGATGAATGATTTAAAAAAAAAATGAAATCAAATACAGCCCCAAATGAAAACTAAATTCTTAAAATATCCAAGATAAGGATTTTCCATAAAAATTACAAAGCTACTTGAAAAATAAACATTTCTAGTCAATGAATGTATACGATAAAAAAAATACATTGGCAGATGTAGGGGGGAATCATCACATCAGGAATCCGGTTTATGCCTACATACAAAGTCACTAAATTGGCCATTCTTTGCTTAATTCAGTTTTAAGGAGGAGGATGAAAGGTTGGTTTATGCATAATTAATCATAACATCCACCCGGCCCATCAAATAAAGATGACTAAAATACCAGCTGAAAAGCACTTCTGACACAGAAGCCGCAGAAATGGATTCACATGGGGACACTGAGTGGTCCTGACTTAGGCGTGTGTATCCAGTGTATAGGACCGTGAATTTCACTACTGCAGAGTCGAACCTCTTTCTCCTGAGGAAGAAAAACAGTGCTCCATGTATCTCACTGAATGGTTGAATGTTGATATTATGGCCATAACTCTGTCCAGGTACCATAAAAACAGTGGATTCTCTATGAATCACCTAGGGATCCCCAAACCCTAAATATTATAGCTGCTTGGGCATAGTGGATCTGGTCAAATAGGGAAATAAAAGAGTAAGAAAATATTCTGCCTAAAATCTGGCCATTAACTAACCAATTTTTCAAATCCGTTCTCGGCCGTCCAAGAGAAAGATCCCCAAATTAACAGAAATTCCCCCTCGTCTGATGAGCTCATTCAAACTGAAGTTCCATGGAGAGGGGTTTCTCTGTCCCTGGTTACCTCTGTCATTTATCTAAGGCTTGTGAAAAATCTTACAAAGGCAAATATTCTTTCTATACCTAGCCTCACTGCCAACCAATATTTGTGCTTCTACATTAATTGTTGCACGGGTATTAAGTTTGTTTTCCAAACTAAACAGCAAGTTCTTGGAGAATGAAAGCTTATTGCAGTAGAAACAGGAAACATAATAACCACCTAACCATCATCGTCCCTAACAGCACTGGTAGTGAGAAAGACGAGGAAGAAACATTAATTAGGGGGTCGCCTAGGTGGCTCAGTCGGTTGAACGTCTGACTTCGGCCCAGGTCATGATCTCACAGCTCGTGAGTTCGAGCCCCGCATCAGGCTCTATGCTGACAGCTTGGAGCCTGGAGCCCGCTTCAGATTCTGTGTCTCCCTCTCTCTCTGCCCCTCCCCCCCCCCAAAATTATAAATAAATAAATAAATAAATAAAGTAAGTAAGTAAGTAAGTAAGTAAGTAAAAAGAAACGTTAATTAGGTTTCCACTGTGTCAAACCATTGTGTTAAGACCTCTGTAAGGATCATCTTTTAGGTGGGTATTATGAGTATCCTTATTTTTGCAGAAGACTGAGGCTCGCACATGTTAAGAAATTCACCAAAAAGTCACATAATCAGTCGCTGAATAGGATTTTAACGGTCTCATGTCAGAGTGTATGCTCTTAAGCCAGTTTGCACTAATGGATTCATTCATTCATTTGCTCAATAAATCTTCATCAAGAAGACTGCTGATAAAGTGCTACACACCATTCCAGCACTGGGATTCAGCTCGAATTAAAAGATAGAGAAGTCACAGCCCTCATGGAGCCTCCTGTGCTATGGGGGGGATACAGGCAATCAACACATAAAACCAACACGCCAGTACGTGAGGGGATGATAAGCCTAGAGAGAAGCAATGGAAGGATTTGGGTGGGCAGGAGGAGGCAACAAACAAAATTAAGGATCTGGAAGGCCTCAGTGAGCTAGTGGCATTTGAAGAAAGACTGAAGGAGATAAGGAAGCCATCCAGGAAGGGGGAAGCCATACTTGGGGGAACAGCATTCCAAGCAGAGGGAACAGCAGGAGAAAGGGTTCTCAGTCAGCATAGGAACTTCAAGCCCAAGGTAAGTCTCTTCCCATGAATTGCAGGGAAAGGGACTGGTGGTCTGAGCAGGCAGGGAGACAAATTAGGAGATTATTATAATATTACAGGGAGGCGATGATGGGGACTTGGACCAGGGTGGAAGGGATGGATAATATGTGACACAGAATGTAGATATATTTCAAAGACAGAGCCCACAGGATCTCCTGATGGACTGGTTGTCAGAAGGAGATAAAAGGAGACAGAAATGTGCCCTAAGTTTGCTTGTTTGCCATTTGCTTGCCTACTGGATTCATTTTTACCAGGGCAACTAAAATTTTGGGACCTCTAGTGGCTGAGTTGCAGACTCCGGGAGAAGTCTGGATGAAACAATCAAGGGTTTGGATGTATTAAGTTTGAAGACTCTTAGACGTCTAGGTAGGGATGCAGGCCAGACAGGAGAAGAAGCTCCTGGTGTACAAGAACATCCAGAATGTATTTAAAGGCGAGTGATCGAGAGACTGCATGTAGATGACGTGAACAGGTCTGAATTTAAACTCTGAGGCTTACATGGCAATTACTGACTAGAAATTCTCTCGGTTGCAAAAGAAGAAACCAAGTGAAGAGAGTCATAGGATACCGTCTAAGCCACACACTTAGTCAGGTTAATGATGTGCAAATCGCCCGATTCGCCACCCTGCTAAGAATAAAATTTTTAGTGCCTTTTGTGGATTAGCCAGATAAGTGCAGACAACTGTTTCCTCCCCCCAATCCCTGCACCGCCAAAGCCCCCCAAATTGTGGCACAGACATTCCTCAACAAACACAGTATCCCGAGCACAGCTTGAGATCTCCATGAACAATGTAGATGAAGGTATGAGATATGAAGATACTGAGACTTTCGAGTTAAATGAGCTGAATTTCATTAACCTTTTTGATGTTTACAGAAAAAAGTAAGTCTATACGTACAACGATTGCTTAATCACTTCAACTACAGAAGATCTCAACTAAAAGTGAGCGCTTATCTTTGGTCCATTTGAATGGAGACGGTCTTAAAATGTCTCCTGTCCCATTGTAAAATCACTTAAATCTATGGAATTTGTAAAAACTTCACCCAATGAAACCATCTAGAACTGAAAAACCATTTATGCCATTTATGGGACACTTTTAGACAGAAAGATATCTACAACCCCCCCACCCTTCCTCCAACCCTAACTCACCTTTGCTCGTACCAAACAAATATTTTAATCAGAATCAATGCTATACTCTCATTAGATTTTCATACATATCATCTTAGTCAATGTTCCCAACATTACGAAATCGTGTTCATTGCATAGATTAGAAAACTGAGGGTAAAAGAGGTCAAGGCCATGGAGCTAACGAGTAATAGAAGCAAAATTGGCTCTCTTTCCTCCTTTTCCCAATCTGAGGGAGCATTCCTTAGCAGAACAGCTGCTCACCATGAAATGGTGTTTTCTTGTTTAATTATAAACCCTCCCAAACATGGTTCTAATCCACACACATTTGTCTGGATTCCATTAATGAAACTACTATGTCATATTAGTTCCTCAAGAAGCTTTTGAATTGCAAAGTCACGCATCACCCTCTAGTCCAACATGCACGTATAAGTGCCTACTCTGTACCAGACCTAATGCCCAAGTGCTGGCTGAGACTTACACGTGCTACGGGCCATTCTAGGCTATATGCAGCCTGGACTAATACCGCGAACACTTCTCACTCTAGACAGAGGGTCTCTATGCATTTCCCGGAAGCGCTCCCCCCCATTGCGTGCAGGCTCCATGAAAAGTTGAGTTCGCGGTGTTTTCTGGCAACTGTGGAATCAGCCTCTTTAGTTCATATAAATAAATTACATCATCAAATCACTTAAAAAAATTAACTGGTGATAAAACCGGTGTTAATAAAGAAGACCGGGTTTTGTTGATTGTATCTTTGACCTTTCCATGAGCAATAACCATCATTGCATAGATATTCTAAAATCTACTCGAGTGTTAACACAGACAGAATGAATAAATCCTAGAAAAGTAGACTTCTCACTGGCACCCAATGTACTGCAAAATATAAAATGAATACAAACTCGACTTTATTTCCTTTCCTTCTGCTCCAAATATCTGTCTGTAAACATTGGCACACATATAGGACCATATTATGTCAGCTGTAATAATATAGAAAATAATCTCAATTACCATAAACTAGAAAGTTATGGTAACTAGTCTTTCAAATAAATCACCACGTGTCACAATTTGGCATAAACTCTGATCCTTATGAATAATTCACATTTTGCGCATTAATAATGCATGTCTTCTACCATTTGGAATGCTCCCTAACACAGAATGGATGTCTCTTATCAATTTCCTCAACTGACATGATGGAGTAAATCTAAAATTAGGACTGCATTTCTTAATGCTCCCTTAAGAATGGCAACAACTCGGCTGGCCCATAAGGTTATCAGAAATATAAAGCTCCTACTATTTCTTGCCTTTTGCCGGGGGAGTCACTAGGTTAAGCACCCTAACAATAGTTGCTCCTGCTGTTGATGATATTTGCATAGCAGAAAAGATCAAGGAAACTTGCATAGGGCTGACAGAGACCGGTTAGCTCGGTTACATTTCTTCGTAATTATAGATGTATATACTCACAATAACACGGGACATAATTGCTAAAACATGGTAACCGGCAGGGGGAAAAAAAAAAAGAAAGCAAGAAAGCAGAGGGTCAAAACCAAGCAGGCAAGAGTTTTTAATAATTACAGATGTTTCCTACCATCCTCCCTAGCTGATTACCACTGCGAAATTCCTTTTCAGTTTTCAGTAAAATTATCTGGCACATAAAAAACTACAAAGACCAAGTAAGAGAAAGGTGCCAATGACACAGATTTGTAGAGGAAGACATTCAGTTTCTCACTGTAACTCCCAGTGTGGTCATTGCACATCATTGCTGATATTATCATTTCAGACATGACTAAAGTAAACTTTCTGCCCCTCCCCCACCCGAACCCGGCCACCCAAACACACACAACAAACAAAAACAGCGACAGTACTGGACACAAGGCAAAGCGAAAGGAGGCAGCCTGAAATCAGGGGTTAAAAAAATCATTCCAGTGTGCTCCCCCGTCTCTGGAGAATTTCCTTCATCAACACTCAGTCTCAAAGAGAAGCAGAAGGAGTTGTCTCTGAAGCCCTATCCACGGCGAGCAAGGGAAAGGGGGCAAAAGAGAGAGAGTTTTAAGGGGGGAGCCATCCCTATGCCAGCATCTGTCCCCTACAGGTGCCCTCGGGTTCATTCATTCCTGTGCTACGTGTTTAGGGAGCACTTCCTCTGGGCAGGTATCGGGTTCCACCCTAAAGAATCTTCCCGTTGGGCTCCCGCTGTGTTTTCCAGCAACAGAAATCCACCACCCGGGCTGAGGACCAGAGGAAATCCACCCCAGGCCGGCCAGGCCACGCCGCCTGTGCCAACACCTGGGTCAGAGGCGGGTCTTCGTCCGGGATTCGGAGCCCGAGGAGACCTTCCGTTCGGCCGCAATCTCTGCGGGGCGGGGGTCGGAGGGGCTCGGACCCTGTTGGCACCGAGAGCGCCTGCCCTCTTTTCTGAGCCAGCCGCCCATCCCCCGGAAAAGTTAAGTTGGCGGCGAGTGGCAAGGGGGGGGGGGGCACCGGGGGCCTCGGGCGGGCTCAGCACCCCCGGCCGGCCTCTCCGCTCTAACTCCCTTGGCTACCGAGAAATATTTATTTCCAGGAGACGGGCTCCAGTGGCCACTGAAGCCGCACACGCGGCCACCGTCGGAAAGCCGAGACGCCCAAGAGATAAAGATAGCTCCGTGACACGCCTAGACCCGGCCTCCCAGGGGCAGCCGCCGGCGAGGTGCATCTGGGCTGAGACAGCCACGGGGGCAGTTCGCCGGCGCGGCTGGGGACCTCCTTCCAGCCTCCAGGGATGCTGGCGACCCAGGAAGACAATTGAACGCGCGAGCAGCGAAAAGGGAAGAAGGGGGAAAAAAAAAAAGGGTCGACACTTACCCCCAGGCGTCTGCTCCGGATCCTCACGTACCCTTGCTTCACTATGTCATTAAAATTGGAAGCCATCCCGGGCAGCCGGCGAGCCCCCTCACCCAAGCGCGCGCACCCGAGGTGGCTCTGGGGCGGGTCAAGGGCCGGGTCGGGAGGCGGCGTGGGGGGGGGGGGGGGGGGGGGGAGCGGGGCCGGGGCGGGGGGGGGGGGGGGGGGGGGGGGGCGGGGGGAAAGTTGACCCGGCGAAGCTGCGGCGGCCGCGGCTCGGCGTGGCCTCAGCAGGCGCGCATCACTCGGTCCCCCAAGCCCCGAAAGTGGGCGGCCGGCTCGCAGCCACTTCGGGGGAGCGCGGGGAGCGCAGCGCCGCGAGGCGAGGCTGGAGCGCCGGCGTCAGCTGACTCATCCGCCAGCCTGGAGGAGGAGGAGCGGCGGCTGCTCAGGGCTCCAGCCCTGCCTCTTCGCGGGCCCCGGGGGAGGGGGTGGGGGGAGGAGGGGAGAGAGGAGGAGGGGCGGGAGGAGGAGGGGGACGAGGAGGAGGACGGCGGAGAGGTGGGCCCCCCCCGGGGGAGGAGCGGCGGGAGGAGGAGGGGGACAAGGAGGGGAGGAGCGGCGGGAGGAGGAGGGGGACGAGGAGGAGGACGGCGGACGGGTGGTTCCCCCCACCCCCACCCCCAAGAGGCGGAGCCGCGCGGGTCCGGGCGCCGGGCCGCGGCCACCCGCAGGCGGACACACTGGGACGCGCTCGCACCCTCTCCCCTCCTCTCCCGCCCACCTG
Organism: Herpailurus yagouaroundi; assembly: GCF_014898765.1. Lineage (NCBI taxonomy): Eukaryota > Metazoa > Chordata > Mammalia > Carnivora > Felidae > Herpailurus > Herpailurus yagouaroundi. Next base: position 4,931,578 of record NW_024412463.1, on the reverse strand, counting down.
GCCCGCCCCGCCCCCCTTTCCGATCCCTCCCCTCCTCCGGGACCCCGGGCGCGCCCCAGCCGGCCCCCGCACCTCGCTGACGGCCCGCCGAGACAACGCGCCCCCTCTTCCCGCTCCGGTGGCCGATTTTCGGAGGAGAGGAAATTTCACTTTTTCACGGCCGCCGCCGACCCCGCCCCTCCCTTCAGCCCCATCCCCTTCCCGAGCAGGGCTGATTTCTACCTCCTGGTGCGGGTGTCTGGGGAGGCGGTGTTGCCATGGTTTGCCTTGACCTTGGCAAAGGAGGGGAGGGATATTGCCCTGGCTTAAGCTACGTTTGAGCTTCCTCGGGTTTCCTTGGCTCCCTGGACCCAGCCCTCGGTGATATCATTTGCCACATTTTCCTTGGGTGAGCCTGGCTTTCCCGCCTGAATGTAAGTTACCCAGGGGCTGACACCTGGCCTCATTCATACGTGTACCCCCAAAGCCTAGCCCAGAGCAGGTGCATGATAAATTCTTAGTGCCAGGCGTGGCTCTAAACCCCAAGCACGGATTGCCTCGCTTCGACTCCCCTGTTCCTCATGAGGTAGGTCCCCTCCTTATGTAAATGCCAGGCCCATATTTACGCCCCAGTAGTCTAGCAATAGAGCTCACCCTCATAACCCTTAAGGGATACTGCCTCTAGAATAAGATTCTACACTCACTGCCCCTGACTGCACCACCCTCCTGAAGCATGCTTGAGATGAGTTCATACCCACTGACATTTATTGGGCACCAGCCCGCTAGGCATTGTCCTAATCCTGTTAAAGGAATAACGAGATACGTATTATCCTGCACATTTTATGGAAACTAAAGCCCTGGCAGATGAAGACTTGCCCCAGGTCCCACAGGACAAGGACTGAAGGGAGGGGTGTGTGACACCTGCTTTAGGTCAACACTGTGCTATAGCCCTTCTGGAGTGCAGATGTCATGCGGGAGGGAGCTTCCCTCCTTTCCAAGGAAGATCTTTCTAATCATTTGCCCTCTCCACAAAGGTAAAAAGACAGCATCAGAAATGGACAGTTGCTCCCTGGAGGTGACCAAACCAAGGCTGGATGATCTCTGATCGGAGCTGCGGGGAAGAGGGTTCATTTATTGAGTGGACTATTTGACTTGATAAGATTTGAAGACCTTTCAACTCTAAGATTATATGAATCTTTCCTTTCTCACAGGAACACGAGCTTTTAGTCATTTTGGTTTGGTGAGTGTCAGGTAAAGAAGAGAATCACCCAAGAATGTGTCATAGGAGGGCTGAGACCGAGTTGGGACAGGCGAAAAGTAAGTATTCCGGGAGGGGAACTCTTTGTGCTATATGGTAAATCATTAATTCTGTTATCATGTTGCTCTTTGATACAAATGATGTTTTAAGTTTGCATCTCTGCCAAAGAAGGATGAAATGATAAAAATCATTTGGAGAGTTCTTTTTGAAGAACTCTTAGAACTTAAAAAAAAAAATAGTGTCCATGGTTGCCATGAAATAAATGTATTCGTGGAAGGCATTTGTCCAACGCATCATTTGTACACCAAATCAACAGTATCATAGAAACAAAGAATGAAGGAATTGAGGCATAAGGACCTAGAAGTGAATGGCTCAAGATAAAAGAAATAATTACTGACAAAACCTGAAACTGAGAAATCCATCCCATGATAATTAATGTTGAGTATAATTGACATCCATAAATAATTAAGCTAGATGTGAGGAAACTAGAATCAAACTAGAAAATATCAAACTAGGGACGCCTGGGGGGCTCAGTCGGTTAAGTGTCTGACTCTTGATTTCGGCTCAGGTCATAATCTCACAATTGTGAGATTATGTGCTCAGCTTATAATTCTCTGCTCTCATCTTAAAATTCTCTTTCCCTCTCTCTCTGCCCTCCCCCAAAAATTAAAAAAAAAAAAAGGAAAATATCAAACTAGCTGTGAAGAGACAAGTGATTTTTTTTTTAATTGCAGGAATGAACCCAGAATACAGTTTTATTCATTTGGTTTTGGTTAAGTCAAACTGTGAAACATGGAAAATACACAGACTGTACTATTCACAGGATGAACAGCCACTTGCATTTGTCCAAAATGTGTAATACACAACCACGGCAGAAGAGGAAAGGAGGCATTCAGAGATACGCGATGTAAGTAGTGCTTACAGAGTTGCACAGTGCACAACTCACACCACTATACACTGCCAAATGGACATACAGTCCCACACAATTCAGTTTCATTGGGGATAAGGCTGATATAAAAAAAAATCATTATTGCAATCCCTATTTTTAACTCAATTTCCAACACTTCACGCTTCTTATTTGTAGCATCTATTTCTGTTTCCTCAGCATCCACACTCCCTTCTGCCAACAGTGATCATCATATTCATCTTGAGTATACTTTATCCCCTTCTCCCGGTGTGGGTCTAAGGTGGGAGAGTAAGAGTTCATTGTATTAAAATGAAATGAATGCGAGAGCAAAATGAATTCCACATGGTAGTACTTCTCTCCTATTTGGGCATCTTGTTGATATGAAACAAAACTGTGTCACGAATTGAAATAGAAGACTGTAACTATCGCACTGCAGAGCCAGAAATTAATCCCAAATTTCCCTACTCCAATATACTCAGAGTAGAAGCCCAATGTAGCTTGAAACATGAACAACTCATACCATTCCCTCTGTATTCCATTCAACCAATGATTATTATTATTATTGCTATTATTATTATTATTATTATTATTATTATTACAAAGCTCTTTGGGACAGAAAACTATGTGCAGAAATTCAGAAGCTTCTGCACTTTTCCAGGGTAGGTAGGTAGGTTCCCACGCCTCACCCAAAAAGGTTGTACTTACACCAGCTACCACAAAGGACCAAGGCAGAGGCTGAAATGGCACTTGTCCAATATCTTTACCAAAAATAGCTTGAGCTTTGGCCCCATTGCCTGCTGCTCTCAGTGGGAGAGTCACAGAAACGGGCAGCACAGGTAAGCCAGTGCTAATAAAAATGAGTTGGCTATCACTAAGGAGAGAGGTTGTTTGCTGTCCTGCCAGGTCCCCCTCCACCAGTCCTTCCCCACCTAAAGAAAGACGACTTGGAAGATGACACAGAAATCAGGTAGAAGGAAACCTGGGAACAGAGCTGCTTCTGTTACTCATTGCTTCCTTCCTGCATCCAACAAATAATGACTGAGCACCTGCTATGAGCAGAGATTGCCACACACACACACACACACACACACACACACACACACACCACAAAGACAAACAAAATCCCTATCCCCATGGAACTTATACCCCAGTAGGAGAGAGGGAAAAAAATAAGCAGATAAACAGCTTATAAATAGCTATAGTTGATAGCAAAAAGAACATGAGTGTTGTGCTACGTGGGGAGTAATGAGCAGCCTTACTTTCGGTAAGAAAGAGTCAAGGAAGACTTCTCAGAGGAGGTGACATCCAAGCTAAGACAGGAACGATGGGCAGAAGCTATGGGAATCATCAGGGAAGCGCGTCCCAGCTAGAGCCAAGGGCACTGGAGAAAGCCGAATACAGGAAAGTTATAGGTTTAAAATATTATTCTGTCTGATGAACAAAAAATAGATTAGGAGGGACTGAACCGGAAATGGTGAGACCATCGAAAAAATCTACTTCTAAAGACCTGGCACCCAAAAATCTTTAAGGAAAGAGAAATGAAGCTTCCGCTGAGAATGTAAATGTTTTTAAATTTTTTAACGTTTATTTATTTTTGAGAGAGAGAGAGAGAGACAGACACAGAGCATAAGCAGGGGAGGGGCAGAGAGAGAGAGAGGGAGACACAGAATCCGAAGCAGGCTCCAGGCTCGGAGCTGTCAGCACAGAGCCCAATGCAGGGCTGGGACCCACAAGCCGTGAGATCACGACCTGAGCTAAGTCAGAGGCTTAACCGACTGAGCCACCCAGTCGCCCCGAGAATGTGAATTTATATCAATTGATACAACTGTTTTGGAGCGTGATATCTATCCAAAATTTTTAAACTTTTGTAATTGCTTATCCAGTTCTGGAAATGCATGCAAAGGCACAAAGATTTAGTTACAGGAATACTCACAGCAGTGGTATTTATGACAATATGTATATTTATCTTAACTTTATAGAGACATGTGTTAATATAAAATGTATGCATCTAAATATATATTTTACATGGAAGCGCGTATATACGTATCACCAAATTTCTGAAAGAACTGTAATCAATTGAGTACAATCATTCCCCACTAAACTTTGCTTATTGAAAAGTTATTTTTCTCAACCCGAATGAAATCTCCAGAAGGTCTCTGGCTTTTTGGGCTACTACTAGGTAATAAAGAGTCCATTTCAGCCTAATAGCCATATCACACTGAATATCATTCAGATTAGGTTTTGTCCCTTACCCCAGTTGGGAAGTAGGAGCTTCTGTGTGGGCAGAGAGAGAGAGAGAGAGAGAGAGAGAGAGGGAGAGAAAGAATCCCAATCCCAAGCAGGCTCCGCACTGTCTGTACCCCACTGGGGGCTGGAACTCATGAACCCAGAGACCATGACCTGAGTCAAAATCAAGAGTCAAAGGCTTCACCGACTGAGCCTCCCCGACTCAGGCTCCCCACGGGCAAGTTCTCCTTGCTCCAAGTTTTGCCTCGGAGTAGATGACCTCTGGGCAACAGGTATATAATATTTGCTCTTTCTCTCACAGAGCTTTTTTGAGTTCCTTAGAGATGCTAAGAGCTCTTTCTTCTCAGTCTGGCTGCTCTTTACTCCACCCCCGGGTCTCATGCTCCAGGGTTTTTGCCCTTCCAGGTGGTTCTGTTGGTGGATCTATTCTAAGACAAGCCCTCCCTGGCCAGAGGAAAAACTCACTCGGTGTTGGCCCTGCCAGTGAATGATGAGCCCACTCCCGGGGCACCCACTGCTTTTAGCTCTGTCGTGAGTCAAGGCAACTAGTTGACTCCAGGCCTTCACCTTTTGAATATTAAGGAATGGTTCTAACACCAGTCCTTGTGTCCCCGGTACTTGAGACGACTCACTTCTGGCCTTCTAAGTGATTCTCTTGAAAATCGCTCCCTTGCTATAAAGTAAGGGGAAAGCCCTCCCTTCCTTGTCTCATAGGCAGGAGAAAAGCAGCTCTCTGCCAAAGAACCAGCCTCTTCAAACTCTTGAACCACAGCGTCTTATTTAGGCTGGTGGTACGTGATCAACTCTTGCAGACAAAATGGTTTTGAACTCTCTTTTTGCAACTTCTGCACAGATAGTCCAGCACCTTGCTTTAGAATGTTTTCTATAAGTTTCCCCCACTGGGCTTTTGAGGCTTCTGCTGAAATTGAGTCAAAAGGAAGAGTCACATTTAGCAATGGGTTACAAACCCATATCAAAACCATTAAAATGGATATAAAAGACATCCTCCTCTTATTCGTTCATCCAACAAATATTACCTGAGCCAGGCTGGCGAGGCACGGAGGAGCCAATGAAGCAGACAGAAAAAACCAGACTGAGCTTGTAGAAGTGACAATGCACCAGGAATACAAGCCTTTAAGAAAATACTCGGGGCGCCTGGGTAGCTCAGGTGGTTGTGCATCCGACTTTGGCTCAGGTCATGATCTCAAGGTTCATGAGTTCGAGCCCCACGTCGGGCTCTGTGCGGACAGCTCGGAGCCTGGAGCCTGATTCGGATTCTGGGTCTCCCTCTCTCTCTGCCTCTCTCCCGTCACACTCTGTCTCTCTCAAAAATAAACATGAAAAAAAGTTTTTTTAAATACTCAAATTATTTTGAGTGAAATTATGCACAGAAGAAAGTTACATGGTGCTGTTTGGGGAAGGATAAAGAAACAGGACGTGACCCCTTTGGAAGACGGGGGATGGAGAAGTCAGGGAGCTGGAATAGGGAAGGAGAAGGCACTCGCCGCTGAGGGAGGGTAGAGAGGGTGGTGGGGAGAAGGCACATTTAGAACAGAAGGTGGTTAGGGGAACTGGAATTTGGAGAATGAGAAGAGAGTATTGGGCGATGAGCCACAGAGGATAAGAGGGTTTCTCAGTATGTTATAAACGATCTATGAGGTAGGGTCTGGTTTTTTAAAAACTTAGTTGTTTCTTTTTTTAAACAAGGTTGAATATATCTACAGTAAAATAGTAGCGGTGGTTATTATTTGTTGTTGGGAGTATTAGATTAACTTTCTCCTGTGTGCTTTAAAATAAATAAAAATAAATCCCAGGGGCACCTGGGTAGCTCAGCTGGTTAAGTGTCTGACTCTTGATTTTGGCTCAGGTCACGATCTCACGGTCGGTGAGTTCACGACCCGTGTCAGCTCTGTGCTGATGGTGCAGAGCCTGCTTGGGATTCTCTCTCTAGCCTTCTCTTTCTGTCCCTCCCCCGCGCGTTCTCTCTCGCTCTCTGTCAAAAGAAATACATAAACTTAAAAAAAATCGAAATGCAATTTTTAAAAGTAGGATGACTCTTTCTGCACGGGTGGACCTCATATCTTGAGTTTTATAACCAAGGCCGCAAAAGCAAACGTAAGCCTCTAGTGAACTTGACTGGACCACAAAAAAAAAAAAAAAAAAAAAAAAAGTCTTGTGATCATTAAGCTCTTCCAGATATTTGAGTTTCTTTCCTGATGAGAAGAGTGTTCCTCTCTGTAGGTCAATGCAGAGCCAACCCAGGAAGATCTAGGCCAACACATGAGAAAAAGACCGAGAGAAGTTAAGTACATGATGAAGGCCCTTGGCATTTCTAGAGCTCCTTTTCAAAATGTAGCATGTATCATGCAGTGGTTTGTACAAGAAGATTAGAAGGTCAATATTCCAGAGGTCTCTTCAGGGCTGTTCCCCTAGTTCACTGAGTGACTTTGGGCAAGCCATTAATTTCTCCGGCCTCATAACCTGATCTGGAAAACAGAGATAAACGGCACCAGCCTCACTGCCACAGTCTGTTGAAGTCCCTGGATAGGATGTGTGTGAAGAGGGCAGCGTCTTATGTTGAAAGTGCTTTGCCGATGCTAATTAATCCTCGCAGCACCCCCACGCCCTGTCATATCATCCACTTTTCACAGCTGAGGGACCTGAAACAGAAAGCCTGAGCAACTTGTCCAAAGACACAGAAGTCTGCATCGGAACAGGGGGGATTAGCAGGCAACAGCAGTGGCATCTGAAGAGGCAAGATTTTCACTTCACTCATAAAATATGATGAAATTGCATCTGGAATGTTTTCATTTTGAAGACATAGTTTCTGTGTCAGTGGATTATAAGGCAAAGAAAAAAAAAAACAGTCACATTTGTGTGGGGGGGGGCAATTTAGGGACTCCTTTCTTTGGCTGGTGACTGTAATTGGCTGCACACAGCAATTCTACCTCTGTCTCACTGGCCAGAGCTTAGTCACATGCCCTGGACTTCACAAAGAGATGGGGAAGTGGGGAAATGTAGATTTTATGCAAAGGCAGAGGGCGGCTTGCTCGAGGACTGGATCAGTTCTAGAAAACCTGAGGGCACGCAGTGACCCGTAAGGAAGCTACTGGGGACCACGAGGAATCCGAACATCCTGACATCTTCACGTGGCCTCAGGCAAATTCACAGTCCTCCTAACATTATCCCCCACTGGTATTTCCTCTTTCGTCAGTTTCGGTTTTTTTAGCTGAAAGTAGCATAAAGCTCCACCGCCGGAATCTCAGATCAAAGGCTAAGGTTATTGCTGTAGTTTACGAAATCTAAGATGCCGCTAATTTCAGAGTGCACTACCACTTTATGCACTAGGAAGGAAGAAAAATTACTTCTGGCTTAACTTTTCAGGTCGATGGCCGGCCACCAGAGTTTATTAAAGCTTTACGGAGGTTTAATTGTCATACAGCAAACTGCGGATACGTAAAATGTGAAGTAAGTCCTGACATGCGGGTACACCAGGGAAGTCATCCCCACAGTCAGGATAACAGACATATCCTTCATCCCCAAAGTGCTCTCATGCCCCTGCTGTCTCGAGCCACCACGCTCTGGGCTATGGTAGCCATTATTTTGCAATATATAAATGTTTCAGATCAACACTTGTACACCTTAAACTTACGCAGCATAATATGTCAATTACAGGGGCGCCTGGGTGGCGCAGTCGGTTAAGCGTCCGACTTCAGCCAGGTCACGATCTCGCGGTCCGTGAGTTCGAGCCCCGCGTCAGGCTCTGGGCTGATGGCTCGGAGCCTGGAGCCTGTTTCCGATTCTGTGTCTCCCTCTCTCTGCCCCTCCCCCGTTCATGCTCTGTCTCTCTCTGTCCCAAAATAAATAAAAAACGTTGAAAAAAAAAATTTTTTTTTAAATAAAAATTAAAAAAAAATGTCAATTACCTCTCAATAACTCTCAGGGGGAAAGTTGTATTTTTTTTTTCTGTACTTATTTCACTACAACTTAGCGGAGACCTGCACAGCTGATGCATGTCGTTCATTAAACTGCTGAATCACACTCCATCATTTGACAGGAGCACATCTTCTTTCTCCTCCCTCTACTGGTGGACATCTAAATTATTTCCATTTTATCCCATTACGAGCAATAGGCATCAAATTGTTACGTCTAAAATATGAACTAAGATCATCACCATAAGAATATCTTTTTTAAAAAAAAATCCAAAATCGCTGACAGTCATTGACGCTCAATATCAAAATTCTTGAAAACAATAGCTGCTTGTGGGCTCTTTTTATGAAATCAAATACTCAATAGACCTTCTAAGGAGCAAGCGCAATAAAGAGTCTGTTTTGCAGAAACTCTGCAGGGAGAGTGAAAACGAAACTAATATATTTTAAATATTTCTTTGATTTCCCCTGTTAAGCTTCAAATTGTAACTCTTACATCAGTCTATTTAAATAACTGCAAACATATAACCATGAATGATAGAGGCAGGAACATGCAAGGACTCTGGTTTAGTATTTTAGCTCAAAGGGTTGCATCTGTCCTTCCTTATGAAGTGACTTTAGCAAGATCATGTTCCGTTTGCACATAGAATGAAAGCCCCATTCCTCCTTGTCCTACAAGGTCACACCTGCCCCTGGGTCCTCATCCACCCCCTTGACATCAGCTACTCCTTGCCCCTGCACACCTCCTTCCCATCCACAAAGAACTTCCTCCTGTTCCCGAGAAACACCAAACTCACTCCCACCTCAGTGTCTTAGCATTTGCTTGTTCCTTTCTTTGTAAACTCCTGCCTCAGATTTTCGCATGACTGACTCCTTGTTAATATGTATCAGCTTGTGTCACCTCCTCTGAGAAGCCCTTCATGACCTCTGAATCCCAATTAGCATGCTTCTTCTAACCAAATCACTTGCCTTCATAAAACTCTGTTATTTTGTGCAAAATACTAAATGACAAATTTAGATCTCTTGTCTAATGATAGGTTGGCATGCCTCCTGTCTGTTCCCCACCTTCTACGAAACTGGGCGTGAGTAGGAACCTTTCTGACTTGTCCACTATGAGCCCCAGTGCCTGGGACAATGCTGGCACTGATGAATGATTGAATGAATGAATGAATGAATGAATGAATGAATGAATACAGTGAAATTAAAGCAAAAAACAGTGCCTGCAGGCTATCTGATACTACATGTGCCCTGAGACGTTGAACGAATGGCGGAAACCTAAAATAACGTCTGCATTGCCATTGCTGTACCTTCTCGGGTGCGAGCCATTTGTAGGCAAATACATCTCACGGCATTGCCTTCAATGGCAATCAATGGAGCACTCAAGGTACACTTGTTTGTAGAGGTGTTCGACGCTAAAGAAAGAAGTCCAAACAAACAAGCAAAACAACCAACAACTATGGACTTTGAAGTCCAACAGATTTGGTTCAAATTCCCACCTCACTACTTACACTGTCTCTGAACTAGTATTTCCCCACCAGGGCAATTTTGTCACCCAGGAGATATTTGTCTGGAGACATTAGGACTGTCATAACTGTGGGGTGAGGGGGACAATCTGCATCCAGTAGGTGGAGGCCAGGGAAGCTAACTAAATATCCTCCCCACAAAGAATTACCCAGCCACGATTGCCACCATGGATGAGAAACCCTGCTCTCAACAAATTGCTTAATTTCTTTTGTATTTTATGTTCTCATCTGCAAATTGGGAACAGACCATATCAACCGTGTAGGATTACTGTAGAGATTAGGAAAAATGTGTTTAAGGCTCATGTCTGGAGCATGGTAAGTCAACAAGTAAACATTATGTTTATTATGAACATCACGTGTTATATTGTTTATCGTTTCTCTTTATTAGTTGCTAAGGCATGAAGCTCCTTCTCTGGCTGGAGATTCCCTTCTTCTCTTTGAATCCTCAGTTCCTAACAGAGGGCCTGGCACTGAGCAGATGCTTAATGTGGCCTCAATTAATTAAACTAAATCTTGAATTGTCTAAAACATCTGAGACTTAGCTCATCTTATACTTTGTCCCTCTTTCTCAAAATTAGTTTGATCGCTCTAGTCAGTACTGTCCCCTTTATGATCAATTTTTCAAATTATTTTCTCATGAATCATCTCGTTGGCCTCTTAAGTCAAAATTAAATCACAGGACATGAAAATTAAGGATCTGGACCCTGATCTGCCTTTGCCTGGCTTATAGACAGAGTGGATGCAGCACACTGGCCTTCTTACTACTTCTTGACAAGCCAACCAGGTTTCTGCCTCAGGGCCTTTGCACTTCTGGCTAGAATGCTCTTCTCTCTGGATATCAGTGTGAGATCTTAATGTTCCTTTCTCTGGTTATCATGGGGTTGAGTGTTGTTGTATTCTTGTTAGTGTAGTCTAGATAACATATTCTAGATAACAACTTCTTTTAAGTGTTACAAAACCTTTTGGCCTGGGGTGGTCTTTTCTTTTTCTTTAGGATGTCTTCTCATGAACAGAATGGAACCAAACTTCACCGATCATTTCTTAAAGCTGGTCATGGGAGCGTCTTTTTATAGAAACCTCTCAGGATCCTAATGTCATAAAATATTTTCCAACGTGTTTTTCCACAAGCGTTAAAGTTTTGCTTTCACATTGAAGTGCTTAATTCACGGCGAATCGCTGTGCTGTGGCAGGTTGGAATCCGGTTCATCTATTTCTACGTGAAACCACTGGCAGTAGCCCTCTTTGCACATCAGTCTACAGTGTCGCACCTGTTACAGCTCCAGTTTCCCGATGTGGGACAGCTTCTGGACCTTCAGCTATATGCCTGTCCCCAACCCTAGTGATCATAGCTTTGTATCAATTTTCTTCCCTCATCTAAGGCTGCCCCTTCTGGTTTTCTGCTTGTTTTTCCCCCCCAGGTCCCTCTCCTTTTGCTATGCCATAAATGCTGGTGTTCTTAGGGGTTCGGTGCACTTCTCTCTTACTTCCTCATTCTAGACGCGATCCCGTTGCCATATGCTCCCCAAATACATGCCTGAACTATGACCTGTCCAACAATAGCCCACGCGTGCTGAGTACACACTGGGTTCCAAACACAATCCAGGAGCTCACGGCACATCATCAGCTCACCGAATCCACCAGCAACGCAGCGTGGCAGGGACAGCTGTCATGACCCATAGTCAGCAGTGAGAGAGCTGTGGTACAGAGGTTAAGAGACTTGCCCAAGGTCTCAGAGCCAGTGAGTGGGGGCAGGCAGGCTGGCGACACCATGGACAGAGCACAGCACACACTCAATCCGTATGTTCTAGCATTTACTGGGGCGCTCTAGCCGGATGTCCCCAGCACAGGTCGAACTCAGTGTGTCCCAGTCTGAGCTATTGTTAGTGGGAGTTTTCCAGTGGACTGAAAGGGACTGAGCACGTGTATACACATACACACAGACACTCCTGCATCTGTATACTCATAGGAAAAAATTATTCAGATGTTTGCTTTTTATTTAATTTTGTTAATATTCAATTTATGAAGTTCACAAATTAAAAAACCTATTTGCTAAACACACACACACACACACACACACAGGAGAAACTGGGTGAGGGGTACCAGGGACCTGTCTATACCATTTTTCCTTTCTGTAAATCTTTATTCCAAAATAAGTTAAAAAAAATCTGGTTTTTCCTTTTAACTTTGACTGTAAAAAATTAGTATTGTGTTTATCAGTCTTGCAGAATTCAACCTTCACTTCTAAAGAGTCTTTGAATGATGTTTGGCTCATTTTCAAGCTTAAACACTTTTAAACATTTTAAACTGTATTTATGAATTTAATATATTTGATTTCCTTCTTAAGTACTTCACCTGCGTACCACAACATGTAGACTCTTCCCCAATACAAATAATTTTTATGAATTTTAAACAGGTAAATACTGCGAGCCTTAAAATCTTCGGAAATATCTCAATGCATAGTAAAATTTAGTTATAAGCCTAAATCAATTCTTCATGGACTCTTTACTTGTTTCCTGTGAGGCTATAACTTTCAACTTGAATAGACCAAATTCTTTTAAATTCTGTAAGTATATTGAAAAAAACCCTAAATATGTAACAAAATGTTAATAATGTGGTTTTGATTCTGCTGAACCTGTCTACTCTCAATTGCCAGGCTCCCTGGCTTCCGGGAGGCATGGAGTGCAGGAAGGTGAGTATCAGCCCAATGAATGCAGGCGAGGATCCCGATAGCATGACATTCCAGCTAAGACAAAAACAGCTATCCTTACACTGCGATCCATTTGAGCGATTGCCTATTCCGCATGCTGGAGGTTCCTAATGCCGGGGGCACTGTTTGATTCTTCTCAGCAATATTTTTGGTCCCCATAAACTTCGCCTTAGGGTTGCTTTGTCGTGGGCCACAGAAAATAAGAAAGATGGCGTGCCAAGTCACATGTGCCACAACCCTAGATTCCAGTCACATTCAAGATCCTAATTCTGCCTCCTCCCAGAAGTGCGGTCCCCCAGTCTGCTTGCGCTCGTGATTGAAATCTGCGTTTCCCCGGCCCTTGATATCTGTCAGTACTTTCCATCTAGGTCTGAATACCAGTGGATTTGTCAGGAATCCTGAATTCTTATCCATGCGTTCTCTCCTTGGACGATACAACCCTCACTGATGCTCAAAATGACATCCCTTTCCTTTACGTTTTGCCTTCTCACATCGACTCGGGGGGCCATTTTCTTGACCCCTTTGTACCCTTCTACCTTTCCCTCCAAACCTCCACAGCCCTTCCCACGTCCCACCCGACTCACTCTCAGTACCTGGCCTCTCGTAGCGCACTAACCACAAACCACATGCTCTTCCTTAATGCTGCTTCCTCCTACATTCTCCCCTCAACAGTTCCTGATTTATATATTTTGATGCCCCTTTATTTTTGTGCATAAAGATACATGACTGGTTTTTTTTTTCACTGAGTTGTGTTAACACCAAAATGAAATGAGCTTCCTTTACATCAATAAATCATGCCTTAGATCTTATTTCATAGATTAATACAGTACGCCCTCTTAATGTTTTTGTGATGGTCTGCCCATCCTTTATTTTTAATCTATAGGAATCATTTTAAAGGAGTCTTTTAAAGTTAGTCTTCAGTTAGTATATGATTGAATGCATCTTTTCATTGGATAGTTTAATTCACTTTCATTTTTTTTTTTTTAATTTTTTTTTCAACATTTATTTATTTTTGGGACAGAGAGAGACAGAGCATGAACGGGCGAGGGGCAGAGAGAGAGGGAGACACAGAATCGGAAACAGGCTCCAGGCTCTGAGCCATCAGCTCAGAGCCCGACGCGGGGCTCGAACTCACAGACCGCGAGATCGTGACCTGGCTGAAGTCGGACGCTTAACCGACTGCGCCACCCAGGCGCCCCTAATTCATTTTCATTTTTAATATTTTTTGGTCTGTTTCATCTTCCTCCTCCCCTTCATTTTTGCTTTCTGATTTTACACTCCTTTTACATGTCATCCTTCCCCCCTTTTTATATACAAGCTGTATTTTCTTTTTTAACTTTTAATAATGCTGATGTAAAAAAAAAAGTTGTTGACAACTGATACTATCCACATCAACACAATTTACCGTCTACATTAATATGATTTCATTATGCCAGGAAATTCTTGCCCAGGAAAATGAAGTTGCAAATAACTTTATTGTTTGCTTGAGAAACTTGCTGAGAATCCATTTACCCAAACAATGGACTATTCCCCTTTTCCCTTCAGTACAAGGAACGATAGTCTCTTCTTCCTACTAAAGAGTGGATTGCTCAGAGTGGATTCATCACATTCTTGCTTCTATTTGAAAGACTCCTTCGAGATGTTCACCTTTCCGCATCCATCATTCCTCAACTATATCACAACCTTTGCCAATACCAGTCAAGCCCCTGCGTTGAAAGACCCACCTTAAATCAGGCCACAGAAACCTCGCAGACATCCACTTTTGGCTTTCCCCTCTAGAGATGCTACTGAGGCTCCAGCCTCCCCTACCGCAATAAATGATAAATTTGGCTTTGATCTGTAGGCTATTTTAATGATCTCTTTGGGGAGTCAGCAGTCAACACTATCCTATTTTTATTCCCCCCTGGTAGTTAATTTTACAATTTTATGAATATATTTCAATCTATTTTTAACAGTCTCACTTTTGCAGAAGATAAAAAATTAAGCAATTTTTATTTCCCCCAGACCCCACTCTCTTTCCAGCCTTTGTTAATAAGATATCTGGTATAAGATTATAATGATAGGGGCACCTGGGTGGCTCAGTCGATTAAGCGTCCGACTCTTGGTTTCCGCTCAGGTCATGATCTCACAGCTTCATGAATTCGAGCCCCACGTCGGGCTTTGTGCTGGCAGCGTGGAGTCCGCTTGGGATTCCTTCTCTCTCCCCCCCTCCCTGCCCCTCCCCTGCTCGTGCGCTGTCTGTGTCTCTTTCAAAATAAATAAACTTAAAAAAAATTTTTAAAGGTTACAATGATAAAGATGATCAGGATTTTACAACATGCTTGGTCTTTGAATAATCATTTTTGACCTTTATATTAGGTTTTTTAAGTATATAAACATCTATGATGGAAAATCTAACATAGTGTTTTATGTCACCTCTTCTAGTATCTACTACAGAGTATCCGTATAATCTGAGATTTTTCAATGCATAGATCTATCATTCATTTTTTTTCCTGCGCCTTCTCATTCAAGAGTTATTTTTCAGGTGTACAATATAGTGATTCAACAATTCCATACATCACCCGGTGTTGTATGATAACTAACTGGAATTGAAGTAAAAACTTTAAAAAATAATAGCACAGGCAAGCAAAAAAACAAATGAAAAAGAGTTATTTTTAAAATCTGTGCTATTACTATCCTTTAAATAAATTGCACCTGTTTTGATCAATGGTGGTTTTGTATAGTCTCATTTTCCTTCTCTGAAATTATTTGACACATTCTTGTGAATAGCAGGAAATGTCTTTGATTTCATTTTTAGGGAAGGTACTTTACATTTGCTGCCAGTGCAATGACCTCATGAGTTTAAATGCAAATCAGACAAAGGGCGTGGCGAGGTATACAAAATTCAACTGGGTATCATTATCAACATCTCCATTGGTGGTATGAATTTGAGAATATATATTTAAAAAATGAGCTCATCCAACGGACAAGTCTTTATCCCGGGGTAGAAATCCTATTTCGATGTCTTTGAAATTCCATCAAATTCCTAAGTCTGAGTTAGCAAAGATCAATTTCATGGGCTTTGAAATGGGAGGAAAAAGCAAAAACAAAATTAAATCAAGAGACAAACGGGTATGAGTCACAGAGTCAGTAACTGTGTATAACTTGAACTCAGGACAACAGGCTACTCGGCCACATCCTGGAGTTATGAAAACACGAAAGGAAACTAAAACAGAGCTCGGTGAGCCCCAGCAGGGTAGCCGTGGACAGTCCCACAGTCTCAGGACGAAGTTTTGCTCACAGATCAGCCCAGTTCATGAGAATGACAACTATCCCTTACATGTGAATAGATTTCTTAAACTTTACTTATATAAAACTTACTTACATAAAACTAAACTTATATAAAAATAAGTTTACTTATTTTTGAAGAGAGAGACAGCATGCATGTGCACACAAGTTGGGAAGGGGCAGAGAGCAGGAGAGACAGAATCCCAAGCAGGCCCCGCACCATGAGCACAGAGCCTGATGCGGGGCTCAAACTCACGAACTGAGATCATGACCTGGGCCCAGATCAAGAGTCGGTCGCTCAACTGGCTGTGCCACCCAGGCACCCCAGATTTCTTAAATTTTAAAATTAAGTACAAAAAATTTGAAAGTAAAAAAAAAAAATCATAGTATTAGTATTCTGAAAATAATGAATTTGTACACACTTTACATGTATGCATTTGAAACACATGAAGAAAATTAAAACTTCAAATTTTTCTAAGTTTAAACATTCATAAATTAAAAAGACTTAGTAACTATTCAAGAAACTATCCAGTTTCTTGAGGGGTACTTAAAGAAAACAAATATATTAAATTTATAAAAGCTGTTTAAATTATTTGAGGTATTTAAGCTTGTAAAAGGAACCAAATATTTGTCAAAGATCCTGCAAGTGATTACTAATACCTGCTAGATTTAAAAATAGAAAAATATATTTGTGCACTAAACTTAAAGCCTAGCAAAGAATAGTTTTTCTTATATAAAACAATTTTTTAAAAATGTTTATCTATTTTTGAGAGAGACAGAGACAGAGTGCAAGCGGGGGAGGGGCAGAGAGAGAGGGAGACACAGAATCAGATGCCGGCTCCAGGCTCGGAGCTGTCAGCACCGAGCCCAACACGGGGCTCGAACTCAAAAACCAAGAGATCGTGACCTGAACTGAAGTCGGATGCCCAACCGATGGAGCCACCCAGGCACCCTGATAGTTTTTCTTTTATAATGATAACTTCAATAAATTGAATAATATTAAAAAAAAAAAAACTTTTGAATAGTATTTTTCTATATGTAGAAGCATCCCTTCAGGGCACCAAAATAACTCACATAAACCTATCCTTCCTTTCATACTGCTTCCTTGAGCTTTTATGTAATCATTAAACGGATTTAAGTGCCTATTATTATACTCCAGGTAATGGTCAAGACACTGGGGATACAGCGAGAAATGAAGAAGGGTTACTGGCGATGTGTTTACACAGACACGTATTTTTGTGTTTTTCCATACTTGTGTGAGTGAGGTGTTTAAGCACAATCAAGT
Source organism: Herpailurus yagouaroundi (assembly GCF_014898765.1). Classification (NCBI taxonomy): domain Eukaryota; kingdom Metazoa; phylum Chordata; class Mammalia; order Carnivora; family Felidae; genus Herpailurus; species Herpailurus yagouaroundi. Next base: position 4,914,476 of record NW_024412463.1, on the reverse strand, counting down.
TAGAATGCTTGCCTCCCCACCCACTCCCTGCTTGTTACACATCCCTTTCATGGGGTGGCATTAGAAGGAGTGGATGTGGCTAACGGAGAGATGAATTTAGGACACACTGATTTTGGTGTTCATGGGATAGACGTCTGTGCTTCAGTCATTGGTGTGTTCAGTTAACATTTTTCTCACAGTTCTGGTGTAGAAATTGCTTCCTAAGAGATTCTCAGTGTCTCCCGGGTTAGCTCTCCCTTTTAATGACACAAAGGTACAAGGACAGAAGTAGTATCAAAGCGGAAACATGCTCCTGAGCTCACGTGGGCCATGGAGGGGAAACAAGGCTTGGAAGGTTCAGAGTCAGATGACAGTGTATGAAAAATTCGGACACGAACATCTCTATCGTTGAGGATCCGTTTGATACTCTAGCACCAGTAACAATAAATGTACCATACACGTTCATTCTCCTTGATGGGAATTCTGAGACACAGCGCTCCGGAATTCCTGAACTCATAGTGTATAAGACACGAAAATTGAGTAGCGGTATATTAAATCACCTCTGAGCTCATCTGACACATCTTGTCCTGACAAACTCTTACGGATCTAGACAAAACAGCACACAAAACTGCTCTCAGAACAGAAATAAGCAACCACAGTAGAGAAAACACCCCGAGTCTTCTTTCCCTATTCCCTCTAGAAGTAAGATTATGAAATCATTGTTACATGATAGAATGATCAAAAGCTATGTCCACCAAAAATGTAGGGAAAAAGGTATGACAAAGGTGTGAATCAGTTAACAAAATAAATTCTGTGCTATTTTGCTGTACTTGGTGACATAGATATGTGACATTTGACTTTTTTTTTATTAAATCAGCTTTCAAATCATTTGTGATTTATGATTTTTTAATGATTTATTATTTATGTCATATTTATTTTCTCATTCTAAGTAAATATTTGCTCTGTATCTTATTCTCAATTCATAATATATTAAAAAAAATTTTTTTTACCTTTCTTTATTTTTGAGAGAGACAGAGACAGAGTGTGAGCAGGGGAGGGGCAGAGAGAGGGGGAGACACAGAATCTGAAGCAGCTCCAGGCTCTGAGCTGTCAGCACAGAGATCGACGCGGCGCTCGAACTCATGAACCATGCGATCATGACCTGAAACGAAGTCGGACCCTTAACCGACAGAGCCAGCCAGGTGCCCCTTAATTCATCATTTTATACACATTTTCTTTTTAAAGAGGGCTCTAGTGACCATAAAAGCTTCAAGCCTCACAAACCAGGGTCTCACACGAGTAGTGGATGCCTGGGTAAACGGAGTTTACAGTGCAGTGGGAAAGCGTCTCTCCATTGCCCTTAAACAGGAATAGTGATTGTTTGGATGTAGATCCTTGTTTGCTTGAAATCTTTCCTTTTCCTCCTAAATTTGCAGACATCGTTTCATTGGATCCTAGGTTTTACTATTGCAGAAGACTGGCAAAATGGGAAACAGAAGACAACAGGGCAGTGAGAGATGTATTTATACATCACGGCATAAAAAAATTATGCTTTGGGGCGCCGGGGTGGCTCAGTTGGTTAAGCGTCTGATTTTCGATTTTGGCTTAGGTCACGATCTCACGGTCCGTGGGTTCGAGCCCCACATCGGGCCCCGTGCAGACAGCTCAGAGCCTGAAACCACCTTGACATTCTGCATCTCCCTCTCTCTCTCTGCCCCTCCCCATTTGTACACTTGCTCTCTTTCTCTCAAAATAATTAAACTTAAAAAAAAAAAAGTGCTTCGGTGAAAGACTACACAGGTCTACAGCACACTCTCTGAGTTACCCAGCTTTGTTACAGCTCTGTGAGTTGCAGATAACGGAGAGATGTGCAAAGTGTGTCTCAGGTTCAAACTGTCTTCACTCCTACCCTTCGGGAAAAAGTCCGTTTTCGTCTTTGGTTACTGCTCATGTCAACATCCCTTTACTCCAGACAAATTTCTGCTGTTTGGACTTTCCCTTTGAACCCGTCATAACATCAGCCTGGGTCTTTCATCTGCGTAAAATAAAATCTCTACCATATGTTCATTTTGGTATCTGTAGGTTAAGTTGCAATTTTACCTTTTCCCGAAAACTACCTTTCAGTAACGGTCAGTGCTCTCTGGATTCTCTCTTTCCCAGAAGGGAAGGTTGGAGCTGTCTTGACTTTTGTTTCCTTATAGATAACTTGATTTTTCCCTCTAGATACTCAAGGGTTTGTGGGTTTTTTTTCCCTTGAAGATATAAATGCCATCATAGATGAATATTATTCATTCACTGTGACATGATGAGTTAAAAAGAGGCAACAACCTCTAATTTAAGACAAGGCAAAATAAAATATCATTCTGATGTTTTGAACTGAACTCTCTGGCTTAGTGGTTTTTGTGGGTGTTATTAAATATTGTTGAAGCTGCAATAAAGTACTGTTTTTTTCACGTTAAAAGCATTAAACCATCTTAGACAAAGCCTGGAGGACACTGTACAAGCCTACATTCCTGTACAGCTGTTTTAGTTCATGCCCATTGGGTTTCTTTTGATCCAGCCTCATGGCATTATTATTATCATTTCAAGGATAAATTTAAAAAATTTGATATGTACTATGATGTTATTTTGATCCGAGGTTCCTTCTCCAGACAGATTATTTGTTATAATATTATCAACAAAGCTTCTGTGACTTGTAATGATGCAGCTTATGGAAGTCTTAGGCTTAAAGCATCACAGATTCAGCACGTGCAAACTGCCAGTTTAACTAAAGAGAAATGCTTATTTTTAGAAAATAAGAGCTCTGCTTAACACCTTAACATTTTTCCTCATCTACATTTCCTTTCTCAAGACATTTTCGTTTTCGTTTTTAACTTAGAATGCCCCTCCACAAAAAAAAAGGCGCCATTTGTTTTCTTCCTGTGAATCACATGATGAGTTGAAATACATCAAGACTAAAAAATGTGGCAGCGAGGAATGCTAGGAGTTCTAAGGCTTCTTGACGTTATCCTAGACTCTAGACCCTCTGCTTGTTACCAGAGTACCAGGTTTTTAAACATACAGATATATCACAATGCTATCTAGAAAAAATGCCTTCAAGATAAAGTCCATGGTATGATGTTAAGTGAAAAAAGAGAAAGACAGACAGACCAAAGAATGCATAGCTTGGCATTATAATAAACCAAAATGAAAATAAATGCATTACATTGAATTTATTTGATAAGAAAAAAAGACTTCAGGATACCCATAAATCACAAAAACAACTATCTCTGGACGTAGAGATTAAAGGCGATTTGAATTTTCATATTATACTTTCCTGCATGTTAGGTGTTATAGAACAAGCAGAGATTAATTTACAGAGAATAATTTTCTTTGATTCTCTTAAAACAGTATTTAAGAGAATCAAAGAAAATTATTACTCTGTGATGACCGAGTTCAAATATTTATGATCTAGTCCCCCAAAACATCCTACACTCCAGCCACACAGAGGACATAATTGGCCTTTACACAGCCACCTTCTCTGCTTTTGCTGTTTCTGCTTTAAGAAAACCTTCCCTGATTTTCTTCAATGGCATCAGTTGTATCCACAGCATTTTGGAAATGCCTCTTCAGTGGAACTTATCATATTATCCAGTTTCTTTACATGCTTTCTCCACTCACCTGGGGGCTCCTGGGGGCAGAAACCACATCTTACCTATCTATGTATCTCCCACGTCTCTGCCTGACACCCGGAGGGCTCTATATTTGTTCGACAAATGAGTGAATAAGCAACAAAACCCAAAACAAGATTATGGGAGCTTTTTTTTTTTTTTCCTGTTTCACGCAAACTCTTACTTCTTGAGAGGTCTGAGCCTACACTCTGCATCTCCACAAACTTACTGTCTGCATTGACATTCTTTTCTGCAAGTGCAGTGAAAAAGCCAAATATGGATGGTCTGGGCTGATGAAAACTTCCTTTCTTCCAGAACAAACAGAAGGAACAACCTTTTGCATCTCTGGGAAAAACTGGTTTTCTCTTAAGAAGTGTCCAGTCTAGGGGCGCCTGGGTGGCGCAGTCGGTTAAGCGTCCGACTTCAGCCAGGTCACGATCTCGCGGTCCGGGAGTTCGAGCCCCACGTCGGGCTCTGGGCTGATGGCTCGGAGCCTGGAGCCTGTTTCCGATTCTGTGTCTCCCTCTCTCTCTGCCCCTCCCCCGTTCATGCTCTGTCTCTCTCTGTCCCCAAAATAAATAAATGTTGGAAAAAAAAATTAAAAAAAAAAGAAGTGTCCAGTCTATACACCAAGGAAGCAATTTCTGAAACTCACTGCTGAATCACATCTAGGTCAGAAATGACCACTTTTGTGTATGTCTCACTTATTTTGAAGTTACTTATTATTCTGGCAAAAATACACCTTGGGGAGCTCAGCTCCTGTAAAAAGGAACGTTGGTTGGGTAATAAAAGAATTCTAGACTTCATAAAGGTTGTCCTATGAATATGTCCTCATCTTTTTTTTTTTAAATGTTTATTTTATTTTATTTTATTTTATTTTATTTTATTTGAGAGAGAGAGAGAGAGAACATGAGCAGGGGAGGGCAGAGAGAGAGGGAGACACAGAATCCGAAGCAGGCTCCAGGCTCTGAGCTGTCAGCACAGGGCTCGAACTCACGAGCCTTCGAGCTGTGAGATCATGACCCGAGCCGAAGTCGGCCGCTCAACCGACTGAGCCACCCAGGCGCCCCTGTCCTCATCTTTTTGATTAATCTGTCAGTGATATGTTTAATAATTACTGAATACTTTTTCCTCAAAGGACTCGAATCTCCTTATCCACCCTTTCGTGCCCCTATGAAGAAAACTATCTTCGTGCCCCTATCTTGTCACAAAACCAATGAGAACATGGAATCCTGGTGTTATGGGTTGAATTGTGTCCCCCGACAAAAGATATATGGAAGTTCTAACACCCAGTACCTCAGAATGTGACCTTATTTGGAAATAAAGCCACTGTTCGTTAGGGCAGCCCTAGAAAACTAATACATATAGATACATTTAACCCATTTCCCAGGATTTGCACCTAAATTATTGGTGAAAACAGAATGAAGTCCATGTTTTCTGTTCTCTGAGTCAGTCTGTGGTCAAGTAGGAGACAGTTACAGCCCTCTGGTTATAATTCGCCTTAGTTCTGCTATAAAGATTGGCCAAGAAGTGTTGAGTCTTGTAAGTTGTAGAAGGTGGCACACGAATTTGCAGAGAGATAAACTTGTCTTTCCCATAATTTTGCATTTAACCTTTCGTAAGGTTGGTCTGAGAGTCAAGAACAAACCCAGCAGGGTTAAAGTAGGCTGTAATTTTGCATTATCTTTTGGGTAGTCATTTATCTGTCCTGATGTACTGTGAAGTCAAGATTTCTGCTTATTAACCTTTCAGCAAAAGCAAGCCTGACTTTTCAGTTGGAAGCTAAAAGTACTAGAACAATTACCTCAAATGGCACTGCATTTCACATCAAGGAATTTGGCCTTGTGGCTGTTCTTTTTTAAGTGGCCATTTGTTATTACCAAATAGAGGGACCTTAAATGGGAACACATGGTTAGCTAAAATGAATACAATGTATAGATTCAAAGTAGGAGTTTGTTTTGTGCAGTAAGTGACCACCCCATGAGCCACATGAAAGCAAACACAAGACAGGGGAAACAGAAGGGATCTATGGCTGAGAGTCTAGAGTATAAATCCAGACTTCCAGATTTAAAATCCTGGCTTCTCCATTCACCAGCCTTAAGATCCTGGGCCAGTCACAATGTGCCCCTGTTTCCTCATACATCAAGTGGGGGTAAGAAGAGTATCTCTCTCATAGGACGGGTGTAAGCATAAAAAGTTCTTAGTATCCTGGGGCGTCTCCGTGGCTCAGTAGGTTAAGCGTCTGACTCTTGGTTTCAGCTCAGGTTATGATCTCACGGTTCTGTGAATCTGAGCCCCATATCGGGCTCTGCAATGACGGTGTGGAGCCTGACCTGGGATCCTTTCTCTCCCTCCGTTTCTCTCTCTCTCTCTCTCTCTCTCTCTCTCTCTCTCTCTCTCTCAATAAATAAAATACATACATTTTAAAAAGAATAAAAAATAAAATCTAGAAAAAAAAGTTCTTAGCAACCATATTCAAGAGAGAAAAATGTTGATGGTGTTTTGACCCTAGTCCATACTAGGAACAGGTAATCAGCAGAAGTGGTTTTATTTTTTTTTTTTAATGTTTTATTTATTTTGAGACAGAGACAGAGCATGAACGGGGGAGGGGCAGAGAGAGAGGGAGACACAGAATCCGAAGCAGGCTCCGGGCTCTGAGCATCAGCCCAGAGCCCAACGCGGGGCTCAAACTCACAGACCACAAGATCGTGACCTGAGCTGAAGTCAGACGCTTAACTGACTGAGCCACCCAGGCGCCCCAGCAGAAGTGGTTTTAAAACCATCCCCAACTGTCCATGACAACTCAGCCTCAGGTAACCAAGCAGACCTGGAGAGTTAAGGCAACTAATTCCTCAACTCTGCTTCTGAAAGTCTACCAATCCATGAACTCCCCAGGCACCCGGCCTGTTAAAGGCTCAGCTCTCTCTGTCTGTTCAGAGCCACACTAAACCAGAACAGTTCTCCCTGCCTAGAAGTGAGAAATTCAGCTTTTTATTTCAGATACTGAACAGCGGCTTCTTCCTTCAACACCTTAAATATCAAATCGCTGCATAGACCCCTTAGACAATGCCTGGTATGCAGTAAGCAGTCAATAAATGCTCATTACAGTGATTAAAAAACTATGGTGGCCCTGACCTACTGGATGGAACAGCAGAAAGGACAGGCAGTGAGTCAGTATGGCAGAGTAAAACCTTGGGCTGCAAGTAACTTGTTCTACAAACAAACATTTTTAATAAACTTTAACTTGATAAATGAGCAATATTTTGCAATACGAGTAGTACGTGATATGAACATCACATGATCACAAGTGAACCAACGGGTCTTGAAATTTGCTTTGATATACAAGTGCTTTGGATTACAAGCTTGTTTCCTGAACGAATTATGCTCCCAATCCAAGGTTTTACTGTATTTGAAATCTAGCATTCAGGAGTCAGGACAACAGAATTCAAACCCTAGCTGCCACTTAGCAGCTATTTAAGGGCAGGCAACTTACTTTTCCTCTGTAAGAGAGGTTGGCAAACTGTGGCTGGCTACATCCAGCCTGCTGCTTGTTTTGTAAATAAAGTTTTATTGGAACACAGCTACACCTATTTGTTTATATGCCGGCTGTGGCTGTTTCTGAGCTACCAAGGCAGAGCCAAAGAAGAGACCAGATAGCCCGCCAAACCTAAAATATTACACAGACTGCCCTGCTCTATAAAGCTCAAGTACCACATACCTAAATGATGTCAGTACCCGCCCCTTCTTCTGCATCAAGGATTAGAAACCAGCCTGCTGAATCAGTGGCAAAGGCTATCGCTTTTGTATTTATTTTGTAAATTGAATTTGAATTATTTTAGGTAAGGGGCCTGACTCTCGAGTTGGACTGCATCTCTCACTCTTTCTATTTTAAACATTAGCTTGACTTCACACACGGTTTCCCTGCCTGGCTCCTGTAGCCATGAAACTGGAGCCCGCCTTTCTAGATATCAGCCTTCGTTCTCCTACTCTCTTTCTTCCAAGAGATCAGCTATAATCTCACGAGTCCTCTTCAGGTTTAATTATACACAAACATATTTTCTTTAAAAGAGAATAATTTGCACACGGTAGAAGCACAACTCATGTGATTTTAATTAATTGGCCACTGGCACCTGTTGTGTTTGGCACAGTTGCAGGCACTGGGCGGGGGGAGAGGGTTCCTTTAAGCAGGGTCAGTAAGAAAAGCCTCCATGGAGTGGAAGTCTTGGAGATGAGCCCATCACGGAAAAGGTAGACCAGAGCATCCTGGGCCGTGGAGAGGCCTTGAAGCTTGGTAACTTTGGCTTCTTCAATGAGACCCAGTAAGACGGATGGGTCTAGAGAGTCTAGGATATGATGCAAAATGAGACAAAGGCCTGCCGGGGAGGTGGGGATCACGCCCAAGCTAAGGGGACAAGCTTTCCTTCCAGTGCAGGAGAAACGGCTGAAGCTTTTCAATATTTAAGAATGTTTGTGATCTGACTGGCTTTCTTCCTAGACCTTTCTGGGTGCCCTTTAGAGAACAGATGAGTGAATGAATGAATGAATGAATGGTGATAGCCAGTCGTTTGTGTTCGTAATTAAAAAGCCCACGGGGAGGGCTTAACAACTCTGCGGAAACCAGGAGGCACAGGAAGCCCATCGGAGAAAACCTGCCTGTGGTGAGTGCTGGTGTCCTTGGATGTTGCTCAGTGCCCCTGTGTGCCAGACCTGGAAAGGAAAACACCGCCCGGGTGATGAGCCGGCCTGGCATGGCAGCAGGTAGTATGCCTGTCCTCCCCAGACGTTCTTGAAATAGTGTGTTGTGCAAATATTTAATTAGACGCTCGAGGTTCCAGCTAGAAAGAGGCAAATTTACACACAAACATGTGGAAATCTTTTAGACTCTAGTTTGAAAGAATCTACAGGGGTGCCTGGGTGGTTCAGTAGGTTAAGCGGCAGACTTCGGCTCAGGTCATGATCTCGTGGTCCATGAGTTCGAGCCCCACATCGGGCTCTGTGCTGACAGCTCAGAGCCTGGAGCCTGTTTCAGATTCTGTGTCTCCCTCTCTCTGACCCTCCCCCGTTCATGCTCTGTCTCTCTCTGTCTCAAAAATAAATAAACGTTAAAAATTTTTTTTTTAAATAAAAGAATCTACATAAGGGATCCTTTGCTGTTAATGTGTTTTGTGAATTCTGGGAGGACAGGATATGATTTAAAATGCTTTGCCCACAACACCTTGGTGTTGCCTCTAACAATAAATAACGAATGGAGGTCTTGGGCTGGGTCTAGATGCATAATTGGTCTGTTCCATTTGGACTCATGTGCCTAGTTCAGTTAGTCACTTAATATTATTCTGGCTAATACAAGTTTAAAAATATTTACAGTATATAAAGTACTACATCAGGCACATACTTCATCTTATTCTCACAGACCTTTATAATTATTAGGATTAATAGCCATAAATGAGTAAACATGAGAAGTGCTTAGAACAGTTCCCCTCAGTTAATTACTATTAGCTGTATCATCACCTGCCTTATCATTATTGCTATTAATATTACCCTTGGATTTTCCACTAACTCGATAGATGAGGAAACTGAGGCTCAGAGAAATTAAGTAACTTCCCCAAGGTCAAATGACAGGGTGAGAATTGAAATCCCAGAGTCTGACTTTAAAGCCATACTCTGAACCACGAAGAGCACCAGATTTACAATGATAATGAGACAGTTGAAAATATATTATTATTTTGGGGGCCAATATTTGAACCAGTTGTCTATCTTTGATGTCCGTTTTAGGTTTTCCTACACACACACACACACACACACACACACACACACACACGCACACAGAGTTGTCCACATAAAAACACATTCGTAATTCTAGGTGCACTTAAAATGGCTAATAAATTACAGTAATGACTCCTGGTGTAATAAATGTGCTGTGCTTGTCAAGTAAAAAACAAAAACAAAACATCCACGGAGTTATTTTTTAAAACCTTTCAACCATATATTACAGACCTAATAGTGTAAAATAATTCTCAATGAAGAATATTCCATGATCACAATTCCAATTCCTCACAATAAATTCCCTGATGTTGCCACTGTCGTTTCAAGGGGTGCAGTACCTTGCATGCAAAAGCCTGCAGAAATTTCCAAAGATGTGTTCTGATCAATGCACGATTAAAAAAAATTCACTTATGTGTCTGCTGTTTTGCTTAGCGCAGGCGTTTTTTTGTTGTTGTTGTTTTTTTGTGTTTTTTTTTTGAATGAGGTCTCAGGGAAGCGAAAGAGAAGGCTGATTTCTGTGGGAATACATGCAGAACTTAAAAACCTGCAGATTATTGTCGATATGGTGAATACTATTAAAAGGAGGACACGGATGCTGACTAACCCCGCGAGCAAGCAGACTGGGCTGCGTCCCGGGCTGCATCACCCACTGAGAAACGCAGCATTCGTTTTGCTTGTTTGGGATTTTTGTGACAGGTTCCAGGCATACAAACAGCTTTCTCTCCACTTCCTTCTGCATTCGGCCCGTTGACAGCATATGGCCAAGAAGACCTTCTCCCCGTTCTGTTCAGTGACTCACGAACATACGAGGCTTGAGTCAAATTACAAAATAATTCCCATTTGTCCTCTTTTGTGCTCTTCATTTAAAGTTCATTGAAGTGGACTTCTCTGCCAAATTAATTGGCAGCCTCCGTGTCCATCTCCAGACCGGGCTGGCGCGAATGACAAAAGCCCTCTTCATTGTTAGCCCCCTGGGAAACCACCTATAAAGCCACTCCTTGCGTGAGTGATTGCGGGATTCCAGGCCGGCCTTCTTGCCCAGCGCCCTTGTCTAAACGCCAGCAAGTAAATGGGGTGAAAGTGTGCCAACCCGAAGGCCAACACTTCCATTTATCCTCACAAAAGCTCGATTGTATTTAAATCTTTGGCAGCGGCCTGCCAAGAAAGAGAGGAGCAGACCACAGTCCAGGGGTGGTGGTGGGACCCAGGCGGTCACGTGTGGCCCAGGTGTGGCCAAAGAGATAGAAGCAGGAATCCCCTGAGCATCCTGAGGAAGGGGGTTTTCACCGCCCCCACCCCACCCCCACCCCCCGACGAGAGGACAGCACTGGAAAAAAAGCGCTCTGCCCCACTGGCCCTTGCTCGGGAAATAATTGGGTGAAGGTCACTGTGCTCAGAAGAGTCAGGTCCGTCTTCCGGCTGTAAGTGGAAGGTTCAGGGGAATGTGGGGATGCTAACCTGGACCCCGGATGTTGTGGAGCCACCAAACCATCACCAGCCAATCGTTTGCTGCCAGGACTTCATTCTTGGTGAGAAAATGAAACACTCCTCCAAGATCCTGGCAAGTGAATATTCCCTTACTTGCAGCCAAAAGCATTCCAAACTCCTACACCAGTGCTCTGATTACTTACGCCTCTCCCTCCCCCTTTGTACAAGAGTGTGAGGGTTAAACGCGCGGGACGACTTCCCGTGTCAGTCCTGGGGAGGGGGCTGTTGACAAAGATGGCTTTGTTCCCACCGCGACGAGCTGAGGGCCTGGTGAGAAGCCAGGCAGTCGCCATAGGCTGTGAACGTTTCTATACGTTTCTGCTGAGAGTAAATGACAGCAATGATGACAACTACAAGAGCCCTGACTGCTCTTTACTCAGGTCACTTTTTAGGGCTCCGTTAACAGTGAGCAACTTCGAGGCACATGGTAACACCTCCCCCAGAGAGCGGGCAGGCTGGCTGGCAGTCTACCCTCCAGCAGGGCGCTCCCTGGGCTCAATGTTCCTCACGTGCCGTGCAAGCCCCTTTGACCCCTCTGCTCGAAAGCCTCCCTTGTCTCTTCTCCCCTGGGACCTGGAGGGCAAGGAGGGAGCCAAGCCAGACTCAAAGCTCACGCTGCTTGCTGTGCGTAATGAAGTCCTTTGCGTCCGACCCAGGAGCCTTGTGTCTTCTGGTAGCACGTAGGAAAGTGTTTTCTTGCAAGTAAGGCAAAATCTCAGACCCTTCTCAGTTCTCAAAAGGCCTGTGGAGCAAAATATCCCCCTAGATGAGAGCCAGACACTCCCACATCCTAAGAGTACGGCCTTCACTCCCATCATCCCTCCCATGAAAATCTAGGGCAACTGCTTCCTTGAAGTCATGATGCGATAGCACTCAAGAGCACAGTCTTTGCAACTGGACTGACTCAGTGTAGAGCCTGCCATTTACTAACTGACTATGTGCAGCTTTTTTAACTTCTCTAATTTTCTCATAGGAAAATTAGAATAATAATGGTACCTTTGCAAAATGTTTTTGTTTGTTTTAACATTCTAGAAGCATGATGGCAACATCTCAGACGTGAGCAAACAATCCTCACCACTCTCTGCGGTCCAAACCGCAAGTCTCTTTCCTAGATGATGGCAAAACTCCCCCTAACCGTTTTCTCTGCTTCCTCTCTTGTCCTGTTTCAATTCATTTCCCAAACAGCGGCCAGAATAACATTTCAGAAATCAAATCACGTCTTTCTGTCCCTAACCTGTCGAACAGAACGGAATCACATGCCAAGTCCTCACTGTGGCTGATAAGACCCCATGTGTTGCAATCCCTGTGTACCTTTGTAGCCTAATTCAGCAATCCGTATTTCACTGTGCTCTTTGAAAAATTCAAGTCCAGGGGCACCTGGGTGGCGCAGTCGGTTAAGCGTCCGACTTCAGCCAGGTCACGATCTCGCGGTCCGGGAGTTCGAGCCCCGCGTCGGGCTCTGGGCTGATGGCTCGGAGCCTGGAGCCTGCTTCCGATTCTGTGTCTCCCTCTCTCTCTGCCCCTCCCCGCTTCATGCTCTGTCTCTCTCTGTCCCAAAAATAAATAAACGTTGAAAAAAAAAAAAAAGAAAAAAAGAAAAATTCAAGTCCATTCCAACCTGTGGGCATCTGCTATTTGCATCTGCTATTACCACTACAAGGAGTGCTTTCTCTACGGATCTTTCCAGAGCTCACTACTGCTCATCATTTAGACCTGTACTCAAATGCACTCCCTCTGGAAAGACTTTCTCTTATCACTTTACTAACATGTGTTCCTACCAGTTACTCAATTCTTTTATTCCTTTTGCTGTCACAGAACTAATTGAAATTATTTTTTTGTTTGTTTACTTAGAAATTTTAGTTTTTCTCCTTTCAATGGATGTGAATTCTATCTCATTAACTGCTATAACTTTTGCATCAAGAAGGGTGCCTGTAATCTAGTTATATTGTTGAATGAGTGAATGAATGAATGAATGAATGAGTGAATGATTGTCATGCTTCCTCATCAGGATATTAAAGAAGCAAAAGTCTATAGCCATTGAATGTCTTGACACAAGACTGAGTGACCAAAAAAATAAGAATCCTCAGGTCTTTCCCAAACCCATGTTTATTTATGGAAAGTCAGTGGCTTGTGGTCAATGTTATATCGTAACTTTTTTTGCAATGTTCAAACTAAAGAAATACAATACTGAGGAAATACTTTCATCTTTAAAGGTCATCCTTGTGAATTTTGCAGAGAATTCCTGGAGATGGACTGTTTTTAGTCACAAACATTCCCTTGATAACTATGCCCACAAGGACTCAGGCTCCCCATGGGAGATAAAACATTACAGGGATTGAAAGGTATCATGGTAGGCTCATAAAAGCCTACAAAGATGCAGAAAAACAAAATTTATGTTGTTGATTTCTGGATAGATGACTTTGAGAATATGGGCTTTCCGTAGACATTTATGGTTCAAAATAACATTTAATAGTAATCTATTCCATCGGAAATGAGTAGTTTGGGGACAATCACCTAAGTGCGTTTTCCTTATCATTTGAAAATTGTATTTTTGTGGGGGGGTGGAGGAGGAACGTTTAAAGGCATGATGTCCTGAAGAAGCATATTTTAGGCTTGATTCTTACCAAATGTTAAGTGCAGTAACACATAGCCATGCTATCCTAGGGGAAGTCTGCCTAGGTCCTTTACACCTTCATTGCACTATTCAGGCTTTGCCTGCTGATATATGTTAATGTAATGAAACTGCACACTGGATTGTAAATATCTTGCCAGTTCATAAGCAATCTGAAAGACTGCATCTCTGTTTATGACACTTCTTGGCAGGTAGTATGTGTTTAGAACAAATTTATTAATTTGTTGGTTATAAGAATAAGGAAAAGATTTTTATTACGAAAAGGAAATATGTTAGTATAACCTATCACAGTCTAGGACTGATATGGTGACTCTGATTGTCTCAGTTTCCCTATATTTTTAGTGTGTGGCTTCACTCTTAAGTTTGCCTCACGATAGCCATATGGCTGTTGCTGTTGCAGCCATTAAGACCAGATTCTGGCCAAGAAAAATAAGAAAGGGCAAACAGGAACATGTGAGTTGAATTTTTGTTCGTTTATTTTTCATTTCAGAGAGAGAGAGAGAGAGAGGGAGAGAGCGCACCAGGCGGGGGGAGAGGGGCAGAAGGAGAGAAAGAGAATCTTCTGCTCAGTGCAGAGCCCGACGTGGCACTTGATCCGATGACCCTGGGATCATGACCCGAGCCAAAATCAAGAATCGGACTCTCAACCAACTGAGCCACCCAGGTGCCCCTGAGTAAAAAAGTAAAAGACTTCCAGGGAATTCCACCAAGAAACTTCCACTGAGATCTCACTTGCCTGAACTCATCATATGGTGAGCCCTATATTCACAGGATGACAGAAAAGGTAGACTTCTAGGTGAACATTTTGCTTTCATCATCAAATTGTAGCCTCTTTTAGTATGAAAAAAAGGTTAAATACTCATTGGGTGGGCAACTTCTGCCTAAATAATGTTTCATGAGCATCAATTTCCCTTGATTTTGGAGGACAGACATACAAATCATAGAGATTCAGAAATGAAAGATACAGTTTTTGATATGGACTAGTTGGTGACTTTCAATCCATATATCCTGATGGATCTATTCTCAAATTCTCTGAAAAACTAAACACCCAAATTCAGGGGTTTTATCTAAAAAGATGAAAAGGAAATTGCAGCAGGTCAAATAAAAATATTATCATTTTAACTGGAGAGTAGTGATGGTTGTTGAAATGCTAAATGTTGAACAATAAAGGTATTATGATACAGCAGATGCTAGATCATCAGAGATTGTGATACACCTGATAAGCTTAATTATAATTAAAAAAAAGTCTATCAAACTACGCGATAATTTGTAAGAGTCCATTTTGAAAGCTGGCATTATCAATTCCATTACTGACAGGATACTGCTACTGATGATCGGCGGGGGGGGGGGGGGGCACGGCGATGATGGTGATGAGGAGGACAATGACAGTCTTTGTGGAGGTGTGATGGAGATGGTGGCTGAGATAAAATTGGAGCTTAATATGTGCCTAGCCCTGTTCTAAGCACCTGACACACGCCATCTCGTTGAAGATTCACATCCAGCCTATAAAACAACTATTTTTAACCGCACCTTATTTATTTTTTATGTTTTTGACGTTTATTTATTTGAGAGAGAGAGAGAGAGAGCACACACGAGTGAGGGAGGGGCAGAGACACAGAGGGAGACACAGGATCCGAAGCAGGCTCCAGGCTCTGAGCTGTCAGCACAGAGCCCGATGTGGGGCTCACGAACCACGAGATCATGACCTGAGCCCAACTCAGACACTTCACAGACTAAGCCATCCAGATGCCCCTAACCCTATTTTATAGGTGACTGAAGAGAATAACTAACAGCCCAAACGCATTTGATCTGTAAGAATTTGAAGTCGGACCCAGAGTCTGGCTCTGAATTCTCACGTTATACCATTTCCCTGGGGATAAGAAGAGGGAGGTCCAGCAGGACCCAGAAGAGGTGACCCTTTATCGCAATGCAGGTCTGTTACCATTGGCTTTATATGCATCTTGTTCTGCCCTCACCTAAAGACCCATCCCTACTTCCTTGTGTGTCTGTGACACTAGAACAATGGGAAGCCTCCAGAAGAGTTAGGTCCAAGAGAAACCTGTGTTAGTGTGTCCACCCACATCATGAAAAGCCGAATGGAGGGAGAATCTCGTTCTCGGGACTGAAATTGGTGAAGAGCAGAACCCTCTTGCATTGCTTGCAATAAATGATAAAAGGATTTGGTCCCTTCTCGATCACTTTCAGATGTTTATAAACATCTGAGAGCGCTGTTTTTCTCTAGGCTAGCGAAGAGGAGTTAGACTTTCTTCCGCACCCGTCTCCACGGGGCAGGCGATGGCTTAGCTTTCTCCTGGCTTCTTACCGCCTCTCCTTTGCCACCGCATTACATCCTGGTGGAAAATATCCTCTGCTTTGGGAGTCATGGCATCTGCTGTCCGCTCAGGTGCTCACCTTCTCCCCCTGTTCACCCCCTTGCCTCACACAATCCTTGTGAAATATGGAAGTCAGACCACGTCACTGTTTGTCTTAAACCACCTCAAGGTCCCCAAAACACAGAGAGTCAAATCTGAAATCCTTACCGTGACCTGTAAGGTCCTAAAATATTTTGTTCCATTCTCATTTCCTGCCTCTCCCCAAGCGCATCTCACCTCAGAGCTTGTAAGTCACATTTCTGTCTGCCTGGCCCTGGTTCCCTCTCTTACCTCCTGTAGGTCTTGGCTCAAGGATCTTCTTATTACAGAGGCCTTCTCCAGCCAACACGTCTAAAACAGTCATGGGTCTTCTATACCCCAGTCTGACTCGCTGTTTCCTATGCCTACTTCTCTCTTCCTCATAGCGCCATACCCCTTTCATGAGTGAAAGGGCACTGAGATGGCACACATTGTTCCACGCAACGGGGAATCTCCAGTGTCTTCGGTCTCTGGCACATAAGAAGTAGTTGATCAATATATGTTGACTAAATGAATGAAGAAATAATTTTCTAGTTCTCTTTGGTCACTCCCCCATGCTTCTTTCCACACTCTTTCCCTCCCCTGTCTAATTATCCCTATTTTCCTGTCTTTCAGAATAGACTACAAACTCCCTGAAGGCTGGGCTTCATCCTAGCTTTCTCTGTCTCACCCACACTTAGGAAGGACCTGACATGCGACAAACACAGAAAAATGTTTGTTGAGATGGCCCCTCCTCCCTTTCAGACCCGTTCCTTACCTTTCCTATTGTCCCCAATTTTCTAATGGGAAACAGAGGCCCCGAGGAGGTCAGAGAATTCCCCAAGCTAGTGAATGGCTGAGCCATGATTTTAACTCACATATTTTTACCCCAAGCCTAGTTTTTTTTTTAATCTTGTTTTTCCTACTAATGGCCTATCCTCCTCTTAAATTGATATAGACAGAAGCTTCCAGCATTAGGCACATGCTGTGAAAAGTTATGTTTGAGACCTTGGGATCCTTAATTTGTCAAATGTTTGGAAGAAAAATATGCTGCTCTAATTATAGAATGCAGATGGCAATTTGAAAACTTACAAACTATGTCATTTAACAAAGTAGAACATGAGAGAATCATGCTTCACAAAGTGACCTTATTTTCTTAAAGGAACAATTTTTGAGACTCTCACTTTGAAAGGCATAAACAGGCTGCCTCCTCATTCTTGATTATAAGGATACCTAAAGTGAGCCCATTAAGTACCAGTTATAATAATTTTAACCATCAATTATAAAAGTGGGCCTTTCTAATTATAGGCAACATTTAGCATTTGGGACTGAGTTATTGCTGGTTATATAAGTTGCAGATCTAACTAAAGCCAAATATACCCTAGCTGGATTTTACCCCACATTTCTAAATTTCTAATTATATTGTGATGGCATCAGCACTACCCTCTGCAAAAATTTTAAACCTCATGACTCAAAAATAATCTGCAGGGAAACTTCCAGAAGCAAGGGAAAAATGTGAATCAGGACATGGTCTCGTACCAAAACCAAATATCATGAGGAATAAGCCCTTAAAAACAGAGGTAGCTATGACCAGCCAATGCAATTATTTAAGTGAATTTTCTAGAAGTGACACGGAGACTTCAATTCTGCCATTTCTCACATGGCATGCACACTAACCATAAGCCAGAGGAGCAAAACGTGACGTGACAGTTCCCATTTAACCCCCAGAGCGTGGCATGAAGGAAGAGAGCATTGAATTACTTAATTAGTTAATTCCACAAATACTTATGGAGCAGGGGATAAGGCCAAAGATCACGCCTTCACGGAGTCTGTCTTCACGTTGTAATTGAGACTGATTATAAAAACTATTCAAGAGGTCTTTAAAAATAAGCCTGTCAACTGTCTGAGATAGTAAAAAGGACTCCTGCCTAAAATATAAACTCATTGTTTCCCCAATTGTTGGGTATGAAATCAACTGAGGTGTTAAACACTTTTTTTAAGTGACAATGCCTTTATTTGAACACATATCAGAAAAAGACTGTTTCTCCACTTAAGGCAGTGACATATTTTATACATACACACAAATATATATATAGTATGTATAAATAAATGCATATAAACTTATATCATATTATCATATAATATGCTATATAAATCATATAGAATACATAAAAATTGTATATACTATAAATACATAATATACATAGAGACATTAAAAAGACATTATACACAATACATATTTACTTATGTATTCCATATATTTATATACATATTTAAAGAAAAAAGATATTTTTCCATTTAAAGAAAAATACCACATAAATATGAAGAGGGATCATATGATACTCGATATGGCAAAAATTGTGAACGTGACATGTGATCAAAGTTTTACGAACACCAATCTCCTGAGAAAGTGATTTTTAACCCACATAACTCCAAATTGTAGATGTGCAAATGCCTGATATTCAGAATTGCTTAATCTAAAATGTTTTGCCAAACACATAAGTTAATACACACACACACACACACACAATAAAAAAACTAATTGTGCAACAGCAATAATATTGATTGTGGCTTTATTACATCGCAGGCACTGCTCTAAGCATTTTGCACATTTCCTATCATTTAATGCATACAACACAAGGGGCGCCTGGGTGGCGCAGTCGGTTAAGCGTCCGACTTCAGCCAGGTCACGATCTCGCGGTCCGTGAGTTCGAGCCCCGCGTCAGGCTCTGGGCTGATGGCTCGGAGCCTGGAGCCTGTTTCCGATTCTGTGTCTCCCTCTCTCTCTGCCCCTCCCCCGTTCATGCTCTGTCTCTCTCTGTCCCAAAAATAAATAAACGTTGAAAAAAAAATTTTTTAAATGCATACAACACAATTATGAGATAGATAAATTTCCTGCTTCATCTTACAGTCTAAGAACTGTGGCATAATAAGAAAATGTAATCAGAGATGTAAGAATTAGAAAAAAAAAAGAAGTAAAGCATTCCTATTTTCATATGACATATTTATACATCCAGGAAACCTGAACACATTAGTGGGAAATTATACAAACAATAAGATAATCTAATAAAGTAGGAGGTATAAAATCAACATGCTAAAACCAATAGTCTTTACATATATAAGAGGATCGAGTGGAAGGGATACAGTGGAAAAGAAGGGAAATAAAAGTGCACACATGAATAAAATACTTAGATGTACACCTGACAGGAACAGTTCAAGAATTATAAAGAAAACTATAAATACTCTGAGGGACCCCAAAATTAACATGGGCAAAAGGAAAGATGTAGCATCATATGGAGATATGGCACCATAAAAATGTCAACTCTTTATAACTTAACTTATATACTTGACATTATCCCAATAACAATGCAAAAGGATAGGGATAGCTGGACACGTTTATTATAAAGTTTATTTGGCAGAACAAAAAGGCAAAAAAAAAATCAAGAAAATCCTAAAAACTGGGGCGCCTGGGTGGCGCAGTCGGTTAAGCGTCCGACTTCAGCCAGGTCACGATCTCACGGTCCGTGAGTTCGAGCCCCGCGTCAGGCTCTGGGCTGATGGCTGGGAGCCTGGAGCCTGTTTCCGATTTTGTGTCTCCCTCTCTCTCTGCCCCTCCCCCGTTCATGCTCTGTCTCTCTCTGTCCCCAAAATAAATAAAACGTTGAAAAAAAATTAAAAAAAAAAAATCCTAAAAACGACTAAAGGTGGAGTGGAAAACAGCTAGCTCGAGCAGATACTGACACATACATAAAGCCTCTAAAATTAAAATGGTTTCACATTGATGCATGGATGGACCCGGAGAATAATGGAACGGAAAAGAAGCCTAGAGAGAGACACAATTGTACGTGCATATTTAGTATGCGATACATTCAGAATTGCAGCCCAACTGGGCAAAAATGGACATTTTATTTTATTTAAAAAAATTTTTTTAACGTTTATTTATTTATTTATTTATTTTTTAACGTTTATTTCTTTTTTTGGGACAGAGAGAGACAGAGCATGAACGGGGGAGGGGCAGGGAGAGAGGGAGACACAGAATCAGAAACAGGCTCCAGGCTCTGAGCCATCAGCCCAGAGCCCGACGTGGGGCTCGAACTCACGGACCGCGAGATCGTGACCTGGCTGAAGTCGGACGCTTAACCGACTGCGCCACCCAGGCGCCCCGATATCTGCTTATATTCTAAACAAAAAATGAAGGATAAACCAGAAATCTTACCATAGAGCAAAGGAGAAAATAGGGGCAGGGATAGAAGCTAACATCCTCTGGATATTTCTTGATTTATTGACTTAAACTTTACATGGGTATAAAACAAAAATAAAACAAGTTCATTAATAAAACAAAAACAAAAACAAAGCAAACCCTAAAATGAAAGCAAAATAAAACAAAGCAACCTAATCGATGTTGACCGGTGGTTTACCCAAACAGATAGAAATTATTTTAAAGCCTAGTAATCTGCCTGCATATCCTTAGTGGGATACGTCAAAAGGACAAAGCTATTTTACTCATAAGAGTGGTATTATTGTTCTCACACACACAGACACACACACATAAATATATGCATGATTAATCACATATATGCAAATGCTAATAGCAGTATTATTATTCTGATACAGGCACACATTTATAAATATGATTAAAAAGCAAATAGGGAATTATGTTAATATCATTATTAACCAAGATTTTTCAGCACCAAAGTAAAGAGATTCAAATTTTAAAAAATCAAAGAAATGAAGTAAAAATCTTCTAACCATAGATTTTAATGGATAATAGCAGTATTAACTCACAGTTTGTCCTTGAGAACCAGGATATGTCTTACTTCAGAACACTAAAAAGGCCAAGAGGCAAACCAGCCTGGTCTAAGCAACCCAGCACCTAGACTGTGCTCTTTAGAAACAATATTCTTTTCACAAGAACCATGGCCCTTTGGAGAAATGGCAGATTCCAGGTCGGAGGCAGGCAAAGGACACCGGGTGTTAGGAGTATCTCACAAATTGAATCAAGAGGTTTCAGGAGCAAATTGAGGACACGCCCTTGGCCAAAGATAAAAAGAATTAAGTCTCAAGTAATGAAAAGGAGGAAGAAAGAAAGAGAAAGAAAGAAAGAAAGAAAGAAAGAAAGAAAGAAAGAAAGAAAGAGGAAGAGAGAGAGGGAGGGAGGGAAGGAGGGAGGGAGGGAGGAAGGAAGGAAGGAAGATTGGTCTGGATGGAAAAACAAATGTGTTACAAATTCATGCATAATACTACTAAATGATATTATCAAAACTAACCAAACAAAAGAAATCCTTACTGGAACCCTTGGGGAACTCTAGTAAATATGAGGGAAAAAAATCAAGCATCGTTCCTGCCAGATCTGTGTGAACTGCACCTCATGGTAACCGTACGTTAGATCAGGGAAAGATCAGCACCAAAGGTGCCAGGTAATACATACAAAAGGACTGGTAAGACAAGACAATATACCAGGATGCTTGGGTAGCTCTGTTGGTTAAGCGTCAACTCTTGGTTTTGGCTTAGGTCATGATTTCCCGGCTTCATGGGTTCAAGTCCCGCATCGGGTTCTGCACTGGCAGTGAGGAGCCTGCTTGGGATTCTCTCTCTCTCCTGTCTCTCTGCTCCCCCCTACTTGCGCTGTCTCTGTTTCTCCCAAAATAAATAAACTTAAAAAAAAAAAGACGAGACAATTTACCATTTCCAACGCCCACTGAAATAATAAATCAAAGATTGCTGAAGCCGTTAAGTGAAAAGCCAGTAAGGAACTCTATAATGGGTGGGTTGGGCTAACAGACCTTAACCCCACCAGTCAGTTGTGACAACACGCAAACAACACTGGACATTGCACACCTGACCGGACGCAAGAGGAAGCACACAGCACCACTTTCACCTATGACCTGTTCCTGGGGCGGCAGGGAAGGAACTTGACCTGACTTACAAAAATACCAAATGACAGAATGACTTCTTAAATGATACCACAGGGGTGCAATCAACAAAATCCACATGGCAACTTTACAGAGAACAATCTGGTTTCCTCAACAAGTAAGTGGCAAGTGAAGGGAGGAAGAGGAAGGTGAATTGTACACCAAAAGACATATCAGTCAAAAGCAATGTGTGGGCTTTGCTTGGATCCTAATTTGAAAAAAGGAAAAATAACCTAAAGGGAAAATGTGTATGATACAATCAGGAAAACTTGAACACTGAAGGACAGCTTATAAAATTAACGAGCGATGGCTATTTTGTGTGTGTGATGATGGTGTTATGGTTACATTAAAATTTAGGCGGGGTGGGGGGCACCTGGGTGGCTCAGTTGGTTAAACGTCTGACTCTCGATTTCGGCTCAGGTCATGATCTCATGGTTGGTGAGTTCGAGCCCTGCAATGGGGTGTGGGGGGGTGCTCTCTCAAAATAAATTAAACTTAAAAAACAGTAGAGGTATGTAGGGAACACTGATAGAGGAAAAGAATATGATATCCAGGATTGGTTTCAAGATAATCCAATAGCTAAGGGGTAAGGGGGGAAAGAAAGACATTTAGATGAAAAATAGTCTGGCCATGGACTGAAAATTGCTGAATCTGGTTGATAGACGGTTGGGGGTCCATTTTACTGTTCTTCATACTTTTGTGTATGTTCGAAAAACATTCCATAATAAACTAGTATACACACACACACGTAGGAACAGGCACAGAGATGTTAACCAACTTGCCCAAGGTTGCAGAGTTACTGACAGAGCTATTAACCACTGCATAAATTAAAGTGTGTTAAAATGATGAAAAATTTGAGGGAGAGATTATGTCTCATCTTTTTAAAAATCTCCAGATCTTAACAGAGTATTTCGCACGTAGTTACCCAAAACTTTCCTGCATGAAATATTTTTAATGACTTATGCCCGGTTTTGTTTCAGGAATTATTTAGAATAAATAAGTGAGTAAAGTCAATACACAAAGCTGTATTATGAAATTAGGGCCTGTATTTAGATGTGATACCCATATTTTGGTTTGATATTCATGTAATCCATCTTGAAAATATAAACTTCTTTACTCAATTTTTTCTAACATTGGCATTCAATAATGTAATACTGATCTTACTATTTATTCAGCTTTTTAACATACTTGAATTTAATGATTTATTTAGCAAAGTGTTGTTGCTGAATAAAGTACAGAGCCCTGAAGAAGAAAAGCTATCATGGTCCAAGGCTATTATCTTCCTTCATGCAGCCATTTATTCCACACTCTGTTGAGTACCTACTACCAAGGTGTCCTACTATGTTTGTATTTAAAACCAGAGTTGAAGTTAAGAAAAGTGCAATATGGGCGTACCTGGGTAGCTCAGTCGACTAAGCATCTGACTTTGGCTCAGGTCGTAATCTCGTGGTCCTTGAGTTTGAACCCCGAGTCGGGCTCTGTGCTGGCAGCACAGAGCCTGCTTCAGATCCTCTGTCTCCCTCTCTCTCTCTCAAAAAATAAATAAATGTTAAAAAAAAAAAAGTTCAATATATAAGTTAATCCACTTCTTTGAAATTCTCATTCCCCTAAACTTAATATGAAATCCTATTTATTCTGTACCAAAACTCCAACTTCATCATCAAAGGTCCACACCCAAGACTCACCTCCTACAAGGGAGCTGGCCCTGACTATCTCGGCCCATTTCCTTCTTCAAACTTAGTGCAGGGGGCCTTATTTAAGTTAGGGTCCTGATTCCCCACCATGTGAATCCCTTGTCACCCCACCTACGTTCATGAACGTAGAGCCCGTCTTTCATGTTTCCACCTCCTATGGTACATGGGATAATGTCTTACATATGGCAGATCTTCAGGATCTAATTTCATAAAATTAAATGGACAGTAACAGGAACCTTGCCAAGAATGCTATTAGGAGTAGTAACGACTAATGGTCATTGAATTCTTACTGTTTTCTCACAGTTTCTTATTATATTTAATCTTCCCGACAACTCTGGGTTAGTTACAATTATTAACCTATTTTACTGTTGAAGAGACTGAGTTACAGAGAGCAAGCAGAAAGGAAGGGACTGGACTCTACATAGCCACTTAAAGTACGCAACTAAATGGTTTTTACCATTGAACATTTTCATCACTGAAAACAAACCAAAGTGACTGATACCCATTAGCAGTCACTCTCCATTTCCCCTCAACCTCCCTAGACCTTAGAAAACTACTCATCTAATGGCTGCCACTGTGAGTTTACCTATTTCAGATATTTCATATAAATGGAATCATACAATGTGTGGCCTTTTAGGACTGGCTTCTCTCACTTAGTATGATATTCCTAAGGTTCATCCACATTTAGTATGATATTCCTAAGGTTCATCCACATTGTAGCATATATTAGTAGTACTTTATTCCTTTTGACAGCTGAATAGTATTCCGTTGTATGCATAGACCATATGTTACCCACTCATCAGTAGACGAACATTTGACACGTTTCCACTTTTCAGCTGTTACAATGATTGCTGCTAGAACACCTGTGTACTAGTTTTCATATAGACATCTCCCTTTATTTCATTTTCAGCCAGAAGTGCTGGCTTATATGTCATCCTACGTTTGACCTTTTGAGGAACTTCCACCAGACTTCCCCCAAGTAACTGCACCATTTCACATTTCCGCCAGCAGTGTGTTAGGGTTCCAGTGTCTCCACATCTTTGCCAATACCCAGTGTTCTCTGTACTTTTCATTCTTGCCATTTTAGTGGGCATGGTGGAGTGGTGTCTTGTTGTGATTTTGATTTGCATTTCTCAGATGGCTGTTAATATTCAGCATCTTTTCATGTGCTTAGGGGTCCAACTTCATTCTTGGCATGTGGATATCCAGTTGCCCTGGCCACCATATATTGAAAAGATGATTATTCTCCATTTAATGTCTCGGCACCCTAGTCAAAAATCAGTTGACTATAAACGTGAGGATTTACTTCTGGACTCTCAGTTCTATTCCAACGACCTATGTGACTATCCCTACGACAGTACTACGCTATCCTAGACGCAATAGCTGTATAGTAAGTTTTAAAATCAGGAAGTGCGAGTCTTCCAACTTTATGTTTTGTTTTCAAGATTGTTTTGGTTGTTCCGCATCCCTTGAATTTCCATATGAATTTTAGGATAAGTTTTTCAATTTTTGCAAAGACGCTAGATGAGATTTTTACTGTGAATGCACTGAATCTGTAGATTAATTTGGGGAATATGGTCATGTTAACGATATTCTGTCTTTCAATTCATGAATAAGAGCTATCTTTCCATTTATTTAGGTCTTATGTAATGTCTTTCAACAATATCCTGTAGCTTTCAGAATACAAGTTTTACCTTTATTTTGTCAAATTAGTTCCTAAATATTTTATTCTTTTTATTGCTGTTCTAAGTAGAATTTTTTCTTAATTTCCTCTTTGGATATTTTTATGGCTAATGTATAAAAATATGATTGGTTTTTGAGTATTGATCCTGTCCACTGCAACCTTACTGAACTTGTTTGCTAATTTTAACAGTTCTGTTAGTAGATTTTTTAGGATGGTCACCATACTAGATCATGTCACTATGGGTCTCTGAACAGGCTGTATCCTTTGTGAAAAAACACTTCCCTTCTCCAAATGGGCCCAACTCATTCTCCTCCTTCAGATTTCATATTAAAAGTCACCTTCTGGAGACATCTCTTGATCACTCAATGTCAAGATGGCCAACACTATTACTTTATCTCAGTCTCTGTTTCTGACTTATATGACATAATAAACAGAACTTGTATGTTTATGATGAAAAGGCTCAAGCAAACAGAAAAGTAACGAGAATGTTACAATGGAGTCCCATGTACCTATCAACATGATTTAATATTTTGCCATATTTTCTTTATTTACTTTTTGATTATTTCATTATTACTTTTATACTTTTAAGCATATTTGCAACCATTTGGACATGTTACCCTAGATACTTCAGTATGAATCTCAAAAAATACCCAGGCCACATTCAAATTTCTTCAGCTGTTTCAAAGTCATCTTTTCAACTGATATGTTAAAGCCTGGATCAAACCAAGGTCCACAAATTGCATTTTATTATGTCACTTTAAATCTAGAACAGAACCTCCCCCCACCCCCACGTCCTTTTTAAAATAACATGGAAGAGACCGGATAAGTGGTTTCATAATTCTTTTGTGTATTTGCTTGCTTACTTGATCTTCGTTTGAGTCTCGGGCTGTCAGCTCCAGGACAGCACTGGCTTTGTCTGTTTTGTTCCTTGAAGAGTTCACAGTGCCCAGAAGGTAGCTAATACTCAATAAATATTTAACAAGCAGGTGAGTGGGTGAGTGAGGGACTGAATGAGTTTCCATGATAGGAGTGTGGAGAAAGTGCTATGGGAACACCGAGGGGTCATTTTTATATAGGTCCCCCTTTAAGACCCCAAATGAACTGCAGAACATAGAATACAGAGAGTATAGATTTTAAAATCTCGCCTGCTTTGGAGGAGAAGCATCTCTCTTTGAAACGTCCTCATTGACAACAGGCACATATCTGGATCCCTATTTAATTAGAAGATGAGCCATGGTATTAAATTATAGGGTCACCTTCTTCTTTGATACTCAGTTGGTCTTTTCATCTCTCTCAAACCTCTCCTACTTTTGTATTCATCTTCCGAGAGAAAGATTTAGAATTCCAGCTCTGTGACACAGACGCAAATCTTTCGGCCTCAGGAGAAACCCTTTGGTTCCTGAGGTTCACGAGTATGATATAGAGTCAAGGTGGGGGAGGGGGAGGCATGACTTCTAGCTACAGTTTTCCTCCTGAACTTAAATGATCTTGGTCTTTAGTTTAGACGTGACTAATGTCAAATGGTTCCTATGGCATTTAGGAAGGATTGAAAGTCTGAATGCACTCCCATTACTCGACAAGCTGTTGCAGCCCTTACACCTCCTCACAGAGCCCATTACCCTAACATTAAAGTTTAATACAGGCATTTCTCCTTGTTCCAATTTGGTGTTTAAAAATGTAAGCACTCTTATATTCAGGCTCTCTTTAAACAATCCTTTCTAGTTTCAAAATGCTTTATGTGAACCCTGGAACTTCTTTTTTTCCTTTAGAATACGGAGGTCCCTGGTACCTTTCAATTTTGTCATCAAGAATAAAATGCAGGGAACCTGTAATACTTTTCAATGTAAGGTGCATACTGAGGGGAGTTTTAGGTACCTCTTCTGAAGGAAGGCATTGAATAGGAGAAGGGAAGGGAAAGTGGCTTAATAATACTCTTTCCCGAGGCTTGATACAGTGGCCATGGTTTGATTATTGGAGTAGAGACTCCACAGAAGAAAACAGCGGGAATGTGAATGATTTTTGACATCAGTGGTTTTCCTATCTCCATTCCCAACAGACAGACATTTTTGTTTGTTGGTTGGTTGATTTTTACTTCCCATAACCTATTCTCTGTTCTTTAGTAATAGCCCATCTTTTGTCCTATGGAAAGAAATCCTCCTCAATTTAGTCCATACAGTTTATGGAAGATTGAATCTACTCGCTGCTCCGGCAATAATCAGATGACTCAGGAATGTACACAAGCTAAACCAATAAGGCACAATCTGAAGATTTTAATGCAATCATTATTTTTAAAAACTCTATGTTGAGGCTGCTATTCTAATAGGATGTATATCTAGAACTGCTGGAGGCCATTTTGCTGCAATGCCTCAAAAGCCTGACTAAAGCTAAAATAGAAGAAAGTAAAGAGAAGAGCTATCAGTTGATCTCTAATGACAAAGATTGAGCACCTGGATGCATCCATGCCTGAAGATTAATCTGAAGTTTTCTGATACATCAGTCAATAAATTATTATTGAGGATAGTTTGGGTCATATTTTGTCTTTTGGGACTTCCAGTATACTCACAAATATACAGAATGGTTGTGTGATTATCACTGGCCCAGCTTTGGGATTCCAGGAATAGGCCAGACAATTCTCACTTTAAGTACTCTAAGCAAGGATATCATGGTGTTCATCTAGAGCCAAGGGATTTTTCAAGAGGACCCATTAACAACTTAGTCTTTTTACAAAGATGTACTCTTATAAAGAGATCTAACAAGACAGTCTATATTCCTTTCATGTTGCATTCTTGATCAACATTCAAAGGGAAATAAAAGTCTTGGGGTACCTGGGTGGCTTAGTTGATTAAACATTTAACTCTTGATTCCAGCTTAGGTCATGATCTCACAGTCACAAGATCAATACCCACATCAGGCTCTGCACTGAGTGTGGAACCTGCTTTAAGATTCTCTCTCCCTCTCTCTCTCCCTTTGCTCCTCTTCCCTGCCCAAGTGTTTGCTCTCTTGAAAGAAAGAAAGAAAGAAAGAAAGAAAGAAAGAAAGAAAGAAAGAGGAAGAAAGAAAGAAAGAAAGAAAGAAAGAAAGAAAGAAAGAAAGAAAGAAATGTAAGTCTCGAGGTCGTTTTCAGTGAATCTAGTCCATGTCCAACTCTTCAATTCTATTTTTTCCTTTGCGTTATTTTTTTATTTTTTATTTTTTATTTTTTTGCTGAATTTCTGCTGCAAGTCAAGTCAACTTTGCCAGAACACAAGATTAGAATATTGATTTAGCACACAGATAGTAGAGCCAGCTTTTTGCTAACATGGCCAAAGCACCATCTGTGGCAAATGAAATCTGATTGCTTTGGATCCCAGTTGTGGACAAAGTACAGAGTCTGTGGGGGTGAAAATGAATCCAGAAGCTCATCTCTCCTTAAATCACCCACATTCTTAGGACAATGAGAAAAAGAGAAGGAAAAGTCCACCTCCAAATGACGAATGATCAACACTGCTTGCTTGCTAAGTGAAGCTGACTAATCAATCTATTACCTCTGAAATGATTTCAAGGTGGTACAGAATGAGCTAGCCTATTTTTCACTGTTGCTAGGACATAAGGCAATAAATTCTAAGCATGCTTCATTGCCCTGTAATAAGTTACTCACATCATCTTCACTCTAGTTGATTACTGATCAAACCATCAAGTGCCCACGATCCAGACCACAGACACATTTCTGCCAAAGCATACGTATTGCAAAATGTTTTTGTAGTGGCAAGATTCAAGGAAATGCACAGTTGGAAGCTCCTGAACTCTGATTTCAGTTGAATAACCACACTTGATTTATGTCATCACAGTACCTTATCTGCAACCTGTGTCATTTGCATGTACTTCCTTCTAAGGAATCCAAGCACATTCATGTCTTAACCTCATCGATCTCCATAACGTCCCAGATAAAGGACAGGACTGATTGGCAAACCTGACCCAAATCATCACGTTTTACAAATGAAGGCCTCATAGCACAAAAAGTTGGATTAGCTTGCCCCAGGATACTCACACACAAAATATAAAGTATCAAGACGGTTTTGATTTTCTCCTTAAACACTGGGTATCAAAGACTCTGAAGTAGAAAAGGAAGCTAAACTTGTTGGTTGTGGTAATTACCAAGCAACCCTCCTCCCCTCACGCAACTTATCAACTTATTGCTCAGGGATTTCTCAACAGTTTAGCTCAACACAAACAGGATTTCTCATTATCCATGGGCCTCCATCCATGTTACACCTGAAGGTAGAAAACTGAATGTGTGGGGACCTCTGCCCTCCAGAACCTGCTAATCTGATGGGAGAGACATACAGTTACATATATCAAAATCAGGGTATCATCTCAAACACTATTTTTCATTTATTTAAGAAACAAAAACAAATGAATAAACAGCTAATAATTCCCATCTACTCACTGAAGCTATCATGTGAACAAAATTGGTATGGGAATCTTCCTCGCCATTTTTTAAAAGTTTATTTATTGGAGCGCCTGGGTGGCGCAGTCGGTTAAGCGTCCGGCTTCAGCCAGGTCACGATCTCGCGGTCCGTGAGTTCGAGCCCCGCGTCGGGCTCTGGGCTGATGGCTCAGAGCCTGGAGCCTGTTTCCGATTCTGTGTCTCCCTCTCTCTCTGCCCCTCGCCCGTTCATGCTCTGTCTCTCTGTCCCAAAAATAAATAAACGTTGAAAAAAAATGTTTTAAAAAAAAGTTTATTTATTTAGGAGCACCTGGGTGGCTCAGTCAGTTAAGCGTCCGACTTCAGCTCAGGTCATGATCTTGCAGTGGGTGAGTTCAAGCCCCGTGTCGGGCTCTGTGCTGACAGCTCAGAGCCTGGAGCCTGCTTCAGATGCTGTGCCTCCCTCTCTCTCTCTGCCTTCCCCTGCTCATACTCTGTCTCTGTCTCAAAAATAAATACAAACATTAAAAAAATTTTTTAAGTTTATTTATTTTGAGAGAGAGAGAGAGAAAGAGAGAGAGAGAGAGAGTGCAAGCAGGAGAGGGGCAGGGAGAGAGGGAGAGAGAGAATCCCAAGCGGGATCCATACCGACATGGGGCTCAAACCCACAAACCTGTGAGATCATGACCTAAGCCATGATCAAGAGTTGGATGTTTAACCAACTGAGCCACCCAGGTGCCCCTTTCCTCACCACTTTTTTTATGCCTATGTAAGTGTATACAAAACTGTGTAGGCTTTTTATTTCTTTTTTGATTATTATTATGTTAAAGAGAAAGAGAGCATGAGTGGGAGAGAGAGAGAGAGAGAGAGAGAGAGAGAGAGAGAGAGAGAGAGAGAACCTAAAGTAGGCTCCATACTCAGTGCAAAGTCTTACACAGGGCTTGATCCCACGACCCTAGGGTCATGACCTGAGCCAAAATCAAGAGTCAGATGCTCAACAGACTGAGCCACCGAGGAACCCTATTTTTTGGTATATTTTCAAAGTGGAATCATATTGCATACCATACACGGCAACTGGGTTTTTGTTTGTTCGGTTTTGGTTGAGTAATATCATGGATATCCCTTTAAGCATATATGGAGAAATCTAGCTTTTTAAACAACTATATAACCTATTTACAGGCATACCACATTTTATTCAACTTTCCCATAACTGGCAGATATTCAGGTTATTTTGTTTTTCCTCCAGTAATTTGTCTCCTCCTTCCACCTTTCTCTTCCACTCCTTTTCTTCTTCTGATTCTTCTTTTTTATTGTGGCCACCTCCAAAGCAAGGTGCAAGAAACACACGGCAATTGTACTGTTATTTCCACTGAAGTTTTCTCACTTCTGTAGAAAAGATTCATAAAAGTGGGGTTTCCAGGACAAGAGGAATACTTGAAATTTTCATGTCAATATATACAGTTGTTACTTCACCTGAAGTACTTTTGTTAAATATCCACACTGTAGTCTACTTGGTTATATTTATATCTCTTCTTTTATTGAGTGATTTTTATGATAATAGGGGCCTGTTGTAACAGTCTTGTGATTTTTAAAATCGTGTTTGTTATGCTAGCAAATGCACTGGCACTTAACTACAGCCCAGACGCTGCTCTAAAAGCTTTATTTCTGTCAAGTCGTCTTACATCAATCCACATGCCATTTGGGACTGGTTTACAGAGAGGGAAGCTGAGACAGAGATAGGCTAAGTAATCTTCTGATGGTTGCACAGTTCCAAAGTGCAAGAGGTAGGATTTGAAAGCAGGAGCCCACAGGACTGTCCCTGGGCTACACAAGCCTTCAGCAAGCATAGGAAAGGTCTAGGAACCAGAAGGCAGACAGTGTTAGGTTCAGCCATTGACCCTTTCCTGCTTACTAGTCTCAGAGCCTTGAGAAATTACTTGCTATTTCTGAACTTAGGTTTCTTATATTAAAATGGGTCTAATAGCAACCTCTTGGGAGCGTTGTCATGAGAACTGAATGAGGAAATGTTTGTCGAGTGTCTACGACACGGTTGGCTAAGGCTTTGTGTCTCTTGCCCCGTCTTCCCCTCTCCTTCCCTTCATTATTTCTTTTCATTCTTTCTTCGAATCTCCAGCTCCCTGTTCAGTGGCTGGTGTGCAATATTACAAAAGCATGTTATTTCTCGTCTTCTTTCTTTTCCTTATTCATGTCTCCTGCTCTCAAGCTACCGTTTTGTCATGTAGAAGGCGTTCAACAGTTGAAGGTTGAATTTAGCAAACTTTGGTCTTGCATTCCCGTCACTTGGAAAAAATTTTAAAGTATGTATTTATGTGATTTTTTATAGTTCAGGCCTCACATTTATGTCCTTAATCCACTTTGAATTTATTTTTGTATGTGGTGTAAGAAAGTGGTCCAGTTTCATTCTTTTGCATGTTGCTGTCCACTTTTCCCAGCAGCACCATTTGTTGAAGAGACTTTTTCCCGTTGTATATGCTCACTTCCTTTACCGTAGATTAACTGACCATTTAATTGTGGATTTATTTCTGGATTTTCTGTTCTGTTCTATTGATCTATGTGTCTACTCGTCCAGTACCATACTGTTTTGATTACCACAGCTTTGTAATATAACTTGAAGCCTGAAATTGTGATACCTCCAGTTTTGTTTTTCTTGTTCAAGATCGCTTTGGCTATTTGGGGTCTGTGGTGGTTCCACACAATTTTAGCATTGTTTGTTCTAGTTCTGTGAAAAATGCTGTCGGTTGATAGAAATTGCATTAAATCTGTAGATTGCTTTGGGTAGTATAGACATTTTAACAATATTTGTTTTTCCAATCCATAAGCATGGAATGTCTTTCCATTTCTTTGTGTTTTCTTCAAATTCATCAGTGTTTTATAATTTTCAAAGTACAGGTCTTTCGCCTCTTTGGTTAAGTTTATCTCAGCATATTTTATTATTTTTGGTGCACCTGAAAATGAGATGGTTTTCTTAATTTCTCGTTCCGCTGTTTCATTACTAGTGTATAGGATTCTATAGATTTCTGTACTTTGAATTTGTATCCTGTGACTTTACAGAATTCATCTATCACTTCTAGTAGTTTTTTGGTGGAGTCTTTAGGGTTTTCCATATATAGAATCACGTCATCTGCAGAGAGTGAACGTTTCGCTTCTTCCTTACCAACTTGGATGCATTTTATTTCTTTTTATTGTCTGACTGCTGTGGCTAGGACTTCCAGTACTATGTTAAGTAACAATGGTGAGAGTGCACATCCTTGTCCTGTTTCTGACCTCAGGGGGGAAGTTTTCTTGGCTGCAGATTTTTCCCTTTCAGTATTTTGAATATATCATTCAACTCCCTTTTGGCCTGCAAAGTTTCTGCTGAAAATCTGCTGATAGCCTTATGGGGTTTCCACTTGTATATAACTGTCTTCTTTTCTCTTGTTGCTTTTAAAATTCTTTATCACTACTTTTTGCCATTTGAATTACCACGTGTCTTGGTGTGGATCTCCTTGGGATGATTTTGTTGGGGAATCTCTGTGCCTCCTGGATTTGGATGTCTGTGTCCTTCCCCAGATTAAGTAACGTTTCAGCTATTATTTTATCAAATTAATTTTCTACCTTTCTCTGCTTCTTCTGGGATCCCTATAATGTGAATGTTATTACACTTGACAGAGTCACTGAGTTCCCTAAGTTTATTCTCCTGTTGCAAAATTTTTTCCCTCTCACATGTTCAGCTTGATTATTTTCCATTATTATCTTCTAGGTCGCTGATTCACTCTTCTGCTTCCCCTAGCCTATTTATTTCATCTAACGTATTTTTAATTTCATTTATTGTGTTCATCTTTTTTAAAAAAATGTTTAAATGTTTATTTATATTTGAGAGAGAGAGAGAGAGAGAGAAAGAGAGAACATGAATGGGGGAGGGGCAGAGAGAGAGGGAGACACAGAATCTGAAGCAGGCTCCAGGCTCCGAGCTGCCAGCACAGAGCCCAATGTGGGGCTCAAACTCACAAACCGTGAGGTGCCCCTACTGTGTTCTTCATCTTTAAGTGGTTCTTTCTTATCTCTTTGTTAAGGTCTCACTAATGTCCTCTACTCTTTTCTCAAGTACAGTGAATATCTTTATGATCCTTACTTTAAATTCTCTATCAGGCATAGTTATATCCGCTTTACTTAGGTCTCTTGCTGTGGTTTTGTCCAGGTTTTTCATTTGGGACATATTCCTCTGTCTCCTCATTTTGTCTAGCTTTCTGTGTCTGTTTCTGTGTATTAAGAAAGTCAGCTATGTCTCTTGTTCATGAAAATACTGGGCAGGGTGCATACTTTTAACACCATAGTGCTCTTCCTCTTCCACTGGGGACACACAGCCACTGTAGAGACCATATCAGCTGGGGCCACGCCACAAAGCACACACAGGTAGGTGGTGCAGTTTTAACAAGGTGCACACATCCTCCCTAGGATGTGACGACTCACCACTGCTAAGACTGTGGTTCCGCAAAGTGTGCAGTCAGAAGACACAGTGTGGGCAAGGATTGTACAGGTCTTCTGGGAGAGGGCACCAACAATGCTGGCACTGAGGCAGGCCCAGCTGGAATGGGCAAGGCACGGTGTAAGCACGTGAGGTAGTGAACACTGGTGTCCTGCTGATGCCTGCGGGTGGTCATGTGCTCATGCTGAAGGGCAGGGGTGGCAAATAGCATCTGTCAGCTCATTTGTCCCTGGAGAAGTCCCTCAGTGAGCTCTGAGATGAGCACATAACCCCCCCTCTCATATCTCCAGGTGTTTTTCAAACTTCTACTTCTATGCTGGATCTCCATGGGCTGTTTGTGGTGTTGTCTCTTTAAGGGTAGGGACTTGGCTTCCTCTCCCAGATCCAAGCTACTGATTTTTAAAATTTTACTTTAAGTCCCACTGGTTGTAACAGCTCACAAAATTCAGCCCTCTTTACCTTCAAGGCCAATGTTATAGAGATTCATCTTTCCATGCAGGCTCCCCAGAGTGACAGTCTGTTTCTTGCCCTGCCCTGTACCCCTGCCTTCCTCCCCACTGTGGTTGTCCAGGGCCCTTTTAGCTGCCCACCTTATCTTCACCGTTCCTACTCTCCTTGATGTGGCCTCTTCTCTACATTTAGTTGTGGAGTTTGTTCTGCCAATCTTCAGGTCGTTTTCTGGGTTATTTACTCTGATGTGGGCGTTATCTAGTTGTATCTGTGGGACCATGCAAGCTTAGGGTTCTCCTACCCCATCTTCCCAGCCCTCCTTGGAGGGCTTATTAGAACACAGACTGCTGGTCCCTTTCCCCAGACTTTCTGATTTATAACAAGTTATGCTGCCAATCAGGGGATCATATTTTGAAAACCACTGTGCTATATTCTTGGTGACAGAAGATGATGCTTTATCTTCCAGAAACTCTGTGTCAGAATCCCAAGCTGCGTTACAAGCCTATTCTGTTTCCATATCACTTAATACACACTTTGCATGTGCTTCCATCATAACACTTAGCCAATTTGTTTCCCCAACTAGACTACACCCTTCTCGAGTATTGAAACCATGATTTTTTTCATTCCCGTAGCACCCAAAGGTTAGTGGCCCTTGACTACAGCAGGAACTCATAAAATGTTGAATGAATAGAAGATTTCTACCTAGGAGTAGGAGCAGTAGAGGAAGTGCTTGATTCACCATCAAGTAGTACCTCACTTTCATGGCACTAAATTCAATGAGCTTCCTGAGTTCAATTAGAGAGGCCTGTGCAGAAGTGCTTAGGTGACTCAGTCGGCTGAACGTCCGACTTTGGTTCAGGCCATGATCTCGTGGTTCATGAGTTTGAGCCCTGCATTGGGCATGCTGCTGTCAGCACAGAGCCTGCTTTGGATCCTCGGTTTCCCCTTTCTCTCTCTCCCCACCCCCTCAAAAGTGAATAAGCATTTTTAAAAAGAGAGAGATAGAGGCATATGCAGGGGACAGAATAAAAATACCTGCTGCTGCGTCACATCCATCCAATTGCTAATTTTGCTGGAATACAGGCATAGACAGAACCTCTGGCTGGGGTTTTCATACAATGAAAATCAATTTCACGTCCCCACAACAGCAATATCCAACCACTCCATAGTCCTCGTTTTCCCCACCTACCTCATTTTAATATAGCAGGTGTTTAATAGTACATAATTATATCTCACTACTGTTTGGGATGGGGAAATTAGGAATCCAATTTGCATTTTAGGAATAATTTGGAAACATGAAAGCTAATTATCTAAGATCAGATTTGGCCAAATGGAATAAGCAGGTTATCATTTGACAATAAACTCTGGCATTTACCTGAATAAATCCAAGAACTGAGCATGAACTCATTTATAAATTGATTGTTTTTAGGTAGAATTCATAGCAGGGAACACTTTATTTTTTTGCCTGCCCATTCTGTTCCCATTTCCTTTTAGGGATCTTCTCTCCCCATTTGTATGTAGTCTTGGCAGTAGGACAATCTTAAGGATTGCCTCTTCTTAGGGATACTTGGAAGGGAAAAATTCTTTCTTTCCCTGGCATGGGATGGGGCCTTGTTTGTGAGTAACCTCCCCCCGCCCCCCTGCCTTGGGCACCCCCTCCCCAGGATTTTAATTTTTAAACAACTGAGAAAAAGGCAAAAACAAAATGATCCTGGCATCTGAAACCAGGTTGTTCCAGATATAATATGGTTGCTAACCTCCCTGCATCCTTGATTCTGGGTCATCCCCAAACCTGGTATATTGGTTCCCTCTTAATTCTGTGAGTCCTCCAACCCCTATGCCCCACCCCACCCCCCACTTTGACACCTTCTCTTTCATTTGCATTTGCCATATTTGCTCTCTACTGCTTGCAACCATAAAACTCCAGCACAGATTGGCTCTAGCACAACTAACTATTATTGTTTCCTGCACATGAATTCTTCCAGTCAAGTACATTTTTGTCATTAGCTGGGACTTTGTTTCCAATTCTCAGATTTCAATGAAATGTCTTCACTTCTTTCACGGCTTTCTCCTTTTAAACGAAATCCCCCACCCAAACTTTAGGTGATTGATTTTCATCAGCTACATTACTACATACAAGAGTTAAGTGTGATATTCAAACTTTGTGGGCTCAGTTCCCTCAAATTTATAACGGGGATGATCTCTCTTAAGGTACAAAAGTTTAGCAGAACCGGTCACATAATGAGCACAAAATAAATAGTACCATTATCACTGCTGCAGTGAAGGTTTTAATCTCTCCAATATTTGATGTCTCAGCAAAGTTTCATAAATACCACTGCTGCATTTTTCCAAATAAGTATCTACTAGCTATTTTATTATTGATGTCTTAATTAAAGCATTTTTCTTAGAGATGTTGGTAGGTCTTGGAAATACAGAAGGATTGCATGCCCAGGACTATCAAAGCAAACTCGGCAATTTCAGAATAGCACAAGTGACTGAATTACTTCAAAAGATGATCTTTTAACTCAAGATGATCTTTTATCCCCCATGTTCACAGCATTATTGACAGCAGCTGAGACATAGAAACAACCCATGTTTCCACTGATGGATGAATGAAGACTGTGCTGTATGTATATGTATATATAGGTATATATATATATATATATGTATGTATATATATGTATATGTATATACATATACACAATAGAATATAATTCAGCCATAAAATATGAGGAAATCCTACCATCTGCAGCAACATTACAGACCTTGAAGGCATTATGTTAAACAAAATAGGTCAGATGGAGAGAGTGAAATACTGTATTATCTAAACTCACTTTATATGTGGAATTTAGGGGGAAAAAAATCAAACTCGTAGGAAAAGAGATCAAACTTGTGGGTAATCACAGGCAGAGAATGGGGGAGAGGGGTAACTGGAGGAAGGTGGTCGCAAGAGTACAAAATTCCAGTTATAAGATAGATAATTACTAGGGTTGTCATATACGTGACTATAGCTAACACTGCTGTATGATATATAGGGAAGTTGTTAAAAGACAGTAAATCCTAAAAGTTCTCATCACAAGGAGAATTTGTTTTCTTTTTCCTTTTCTTTTTATAGTATCTATATGAGAATACGGATGTTAGCCTAACCTATTGTAACATTCATTTCACGATATACGTACATCAAACCAACCTATTGTATGCCTTAAACTTATATAGTGATGTATGTCAGTTATTTCTTAATAGAATGTTTAGAGACACAAAGGTGGTACAGGCTACTGATCAAATTCTAAGACTAGGTAAGCATTGAAAGGCATATATTTTTCAGATTGTAGGATAAAATAAAGCATATTCTGCTTTACAGGAAATCAAATACATCAGACATCAGCAAAGTATGGCCATACAATTTGGTCTGGAACACGCTTTTGTAAATAAAGTTTTATTGGAACACCACCGGGCTTGTTCCTGGACACACTGTCTGTGGCTGCTTTCCGGCAACGATACCAGAATAGTTGAGTCAGAGATCATGTAGCCTGTAAGCTCCAACATAGTTACAAGCTGGCCTTTTACTGAAAACATTTGCTGGTCCTTGAGCTAGGTAATTTGCCCCCCTTATTGGTGTAATGAAATTTCAATTGCTGCAAAATTCAACTTCTGTGAAATATTTCCAGGCCTGATTTAAAATGGTTTCCTTTTCCCTGTGCCTGCATTCTGTCTTTTACGCAACACATACACGTTTCCTCTCCCCCATAGTTAATCTGTCTTCATGCTTATGTATAGATTCATAAGTCAGTTTCCTTTGTTCCAGAGCCTGTTGAACATTCTATAATGGCTGGAGAAAAATAAGTCGATTTGCAAACAGACATAAGTGGAGAATGCCTTGGGGTTTGGGGTACTTCTCTAGCAGGAAATGTTGGTCAAAGGCATTATACACATGTAATACAAACTCTGCGAGTGGGAAAAGCCAGGTCTCAAAGGAACTGGGTGAATGAGAAAAGCCGATCTGAAATTCACCTCAGGCTGTGTGTGTTTCAAGGGACTGTGGCTATTTCACAAAAGTTGCAAGCACAGATCATGCATTGAAGGGCATTACTTGGATGCTAATCGCAAGGGTACGGCAGTTGGAAAGAGGACTCTTCCGTATTTCCATGCGGTAACTCCTGGAGCGGAACAGAGAGACCTCCAAGGTACCAGCATGGAGAGAAGAGGTTTAAGGGGGGGGGGGGGGGGGCCAGCACTCGGAATGACAGAGGAAGGGGTATGTGGCCGACAGGTGTATGACCACGGCTGTGGGTCACTATGCTGAAAATCAGTTCACCAAACATTCAACTTGCTGAATGACCAGTCTCCCCCAAACTCAAACTTTTGGAGATAAAACCACAAAATAAGGTTAGTGGCACTCAGGGCAGCTATGTGGACCCGAAGCCTCAAATGCAGGGCACTACCCCCCGGCCTGCCCTGTGGAGTGCGCGAGTGTTCAGAGTGCGGGGACTGAGTCCTCACGCAGAGTCCTCCTGGTCTCTCAGTTTATCTGTGGGCTGGGGCCATGGTGGTCACAGGGAAGGCAAGCCCTGGAGTTGATCTCCTTGTGGTCATGATGGTTGAACTGAGATTGAAGCAGGTACGCCAAGGTAGGAGGTGCCCACCACTGACAGACAGGAGCCCATGCCCACGGTGGTGAGAGAGCTGTGGCAGTCCCACTGTAAAACCGAAATCTTTTGTGAAAATTTAAAAACCTAAAAGGCTGCTGAGACCATCTCGAAGGACACAAATTGCCATGACCTTTAATTGCTAACCGAAACAAATTTTGGATGACATCTACTTCCAAGAAAGGACAGCCAAGGCCATCATGAGGAGCTGTGAGAGACCCCAGTGAGCTTTAGGACCCCGAGGGAGAAATCTGTGGTGGGAATTTGGCAATTCTGCAGGTGGAGACTGACCTCAAGAGCTTGAGTTTCTAAAGCTTGGAGACTGTGCCGAATGGCTCTGCTTAGAAGCCCACTGCACATCTTCCTTGAGACGCATTCCTTGGCGAATCCCACTGGAGGGAGCTCCTTAGAGGCCCCCACTCGCCCCCATCCCCTTGGGCTAAAGGTGACAGTTTGATCCCGCTTTTGAGCTGAGTGTCGGTATGGCCACGCACATGTCTGGTCGTCGGGGTGTGCGTGAAGGATGACGCTCCCGTGCTTTGCAGCCCCAAGCAGGTGATCATCTTCGCTTCGTGGATGTGAGTCAAGAGCTATGGGTAACGACACTGAGATGCAACTGTGCGGCCAGATGAGTCTGCGACATCTTACGGAGTCCCTGAGTCCTTGCCGTCAGCGAGTGTGATCTGGCACACTCCTCCGGATACCCTTTCGCCGCGTGTAAGGCCCAGGCGATGCTTGTCAACATAAGACAAACAGAACTCACACACGGGCATGGAGTCCTCCGTTGCCAAGTCTTCCTGCAGCCAACTGCCCTCTAGCTAAGTCGTCACGCTAGGTGTGTGGAGAGTGGGTACAGGATGATACTCCACTCTAACGAAACCTTCTGAACACAGCAGACCTGTTTACCCTGGTGCCCCTGTGGCCCAGTGGACACCATAGTCCAGTTTACCCATCCCCCAAGAGCTCCACTAAGCCTCCTTCCCACCCGAGCTCCACTTCAACATGTAGCCAGGGGCTGGTACGTAATGAACATTCCCTATGAGCCAGGCGCTGTGCTGTTTCTTACGTGGATTATGCCTACCGAATCGTCACAGCAATCCTCCAAGCTGGCCGGTACTGTTAACGTCCCCATTTTGCAAGTGAGACTGATGTCAGGTCGGCTAAATAACTGACCCCCAAACCACACAACTAGTAAGGGTCACAGCAAGGCAATAATCCTGATCTGACTTCAGTGCATGGCTCCTGACCACAATGCTATCCGTATCCGGCCTCCTTAATAATTTTTGTGAAAAGGGTAATCAGTGAATGTCATAATACCGGATTGGCAGACAATGGCTTGTGGGCCAAGTCTGGGTTGCAACCTAATACAGCTCGGGAGCTAAGTGTGGTTTTTACACGTTAAATGGCTGGGGGCGTTGAACGGGGGGGGCCGGCTCTAAAGAGGAACCTGACACATGGAATCACGTTAAACCGAAATTCCAGTGACCATAAATAAAGTTTTATTGGAACACCGACGTGCTCATTCATTTTTTCATTGTCTATGGCTGCAGCAGATTTGAGAAGTTGCAGTAGAGGCCACGTGGCTAGCAATGCACAAAATAGTTCCTCTCTGGCTCTTTACAGAAAGTGTGGTGAGCCCTGCCCTCGTCTGAATCGCAGAGTAGAGTTAGGTCTCAAAATCTCAGGAGACCGCTTACCAAAAGTCAGAACTTTGTGAAATCAAATGTCAATGATGAATTAAAAATGAAGACATCACCTTTTGTCTTTCTTGGACTAACAAAAATTGTAACAGCTGCTGATGGCTATTGTTTGAGTTAGAGTGGCCGCATTCTCATGCTGGGTTTAAAAATATCACTTGCTTCTGTTCAAAGCCGAGATAAGTGGTAAGGGTGCCTCAGCTGCTGCCTCCCTCCGGGGTGGCTTCGTGCGGAGACGGCACGCTCGCACCATTGCTACTGAAGCTTGGTCCAGTAGTGCAATTAGCAGAAAAACTTAAACTGGCAGAGCAATGAGATGAACTCATCCCCTTAGCCACAGTGACAACAACAAGACAGCTGCCAAGCACGATCTTGGGGTTTCCTATTTGTGAGAACAAAAAACTAGATCTTAAAAACTGTTGTCTTACAGCCTGGAGTGAACAATTTTTCATTTTT
Source organism: Herpailurus yagouaroundi (assembly GCF_014898765.1). Lineage (NCBI taxonomy): Eukaryota > Metazoa > Chordata > Mammalia > Carnivora > Felidae > Herpailurus > Herpailurus yagouaroundi. The sequence continues at coordinate 4,873,144 of NW_024412463.1, read as the reverse complement.
TTTCTTGTGTCTCCATGGAAAACCTGCTTACCCCATAAAGTCTAGATCCATTAAGGAAGTGATCCCTTGAAGAGAGAGTTACGATAAAGGTCAACATAATCTGTGAGGAGCACCCATTCTGGTGCTCTCTACTTCTGATCTTTTCTTACATCCTGCCTATTAAACTCGCTCATGCTGTGTCGGTGCATTGCCCGGGACTCTGCCCGGTGAATTGCCACTGACCAATCAAGCCAACTGGAGCTCAGGTTCCGATGCATACAAGGCGATGGGGTGATGGGTTACCTCTTCCAGATAAGTGCTCTCTCTGTTCCTATCTGCATTACTTCCACAGCCAAGGCCCTTCTTTATTCCTGTTTTATTTTGTGTCCCCCTGAAAAGTTTTGCTTTTTTCTTTAAATGTGGCCCTGCATTTTTTAATGTTTATTTATTTATTTTGAGAGAGAGCGAGAGAGTGTGAGTGGGGGAGGGACAGAGAGAGAGAGAGAGAGAGGGAGAGAGAAAGAGAAAGACAGAGAATCTCAAGCAGGCTCTGGGCTGTCGGCCCAGAGCCCAACTCAGGGCTCGATCCCACAAACCATGAGATCATGACCTGAGCCGAAATCAAGAGTTGGCCATTCTACTGACTGAGCCACCCAGGCACCCTTAGGCCCTGCATTTTAAAAAGTTTATTCCCAGGTGTTAGCCTTTGTGTTGTTGTTATTGTTATTGTTGTTGTTGTTGTTACAGGGAATGGGATCTTATATTGTATCATATTTTCTGACAATTTTTAGCACATGAAATAGGTATTGATGTTCTGCAAATGTATTTTACTGTCTGTCTTTTGGAACTTACTCATTGGAAGTTCCTTTTTTTTTCACTTGGATTGCTAGGAAGAGAAAGAATAAATCTAAAAATAATTATAATTTTGTCTTCGACAGTCTAGTATTTTTGAACTATACTTCTTTTTTCAGTCCTATTGTAAATGTGGATATCCTTAAAATTGATCTTTATTACATGAAGCCTAAATTTATGGGCTTTGGTAATAACCCGTGTTCATCTTTTAAACAAGTTAAGCCATATAAATAAAGCAGTGAATTCTGATCGGCAAAGTCGTCTTGCTGATGTCACTTTCTGTGTCTCAGACTCAATCTTTGTAAACTGGAAATGCAAATTCCTGATGCTGTTCCACAGGATTACTGGGGTCAGTAAAACAAAATAATGCATGTGGCTTTGTTTGACACAATGATCAAAACGTTAACTCTAGGGAAAGACGTGACATGCGTGGATGGAGGCAGTGTCATAGCAGGATGACACAGGATGCTCCTGACTTCAGTCCCCTTCGCAAGAAGAGCTTCTAGCAGCTATCCGTAGACGAGACATCCTCGTGAAAATCCCAGAACCGGGGAATGATGTGGAAGCACCTGGTCCCACAGAGACCGAGAACACAACACAGGGGAAGAGGAGCGGCTGCATGGTGGTTCCATCACCGCTCCCCAAGGCAGGCACAGCGCTGCACTCATGGGAAAGGAAAGCCCATGGTGGGGTATTTCCTGGGGCGCCCACCGGGGTCTCTGTGCAGGAATCACTGGAGGAATCTGCGAGGCTCAGCCGCTGGGGATCAGACCCTGCTGGAGAAGGGAGCCGGGCTCACACTCAGATCTGGGTGGACCACGTTGCTGCCGGCAGTGGTGCCTGAGCAGAGATCCCAGCCAACGCCTCTGCCCATCTGTAGGGCAAAGCAGGGGCTCCCACTTGGCCAGGGGGCTCGGTGGGCACGTCTGTCTGACCGGACCCCAGTCAATGGGCTGTGCTGGCCAGGGCTGTACCAATGGGCTGTACTGCCCCATCTAGGCAGGGAAACAAATCTGCAGCTTGGCTCAACTGTGGAGGATAGCCTCCAGTCCAGCCAGGCCAGGAAGCCTCGCCTGAGAACCCAGGCAGCTGCAGAGCCCTTCTCGCAGGCCCACTTAGGCAGGGAGACAAGCCGGCAGCCCCATCTAACAATTGAGCAGAGCCTCTGACCCCACTTGGCCAGGGACCCTAAACACTGACGCAGGGTAGCCTCAGAGCTCAGCCTCTGGCCCTACTCAATTACTGAACACAACCTGAGTCCTTGCCCAGGCAGTGACCCTGTCCCGTCATAGCTCATAGTCTACAGCCCCATCCAATGAGGGGGCCTGGACTGTGACCCTGCCATACCGTGGAGAAAAGTCTCCAAACCCACCCACTTGTGGGATATACCTGGAACCTCTCCTGACCGGAGAGCTCAGCCAGCAAACTTGCCCAACAGCAGACCATCAGCAGTGGTTTACCTGACCGTGAAGCCAAGCCTGTGACCCCACCCAACTGTGGAGTTAGAGCCCTGTGATCGGGCCTGACCACAGAGGCCCCGTCCACCCACAAAACCCCGCCTATAGTCCCGCCTCAACACAGTCCAGCCACAGCACCATCCAGTTGGGGAGAACAGCCTGAGACCCCACCAGATTAGGAGAGTTTGAAGATTCCATCATTTTGGCTTTTCCAGGTTCATCGTATTTCCACATAAAGTTCCTAATTGGATTGTGAAATCCTACAAAAATAAATCTGCTGGAATGTTGATTGAGGTCACAATTTGTAGGTAAATTTTGGAGAATGTTCATCTTATCTGTATTTCCTCTTTCTATCCATGACCATAGCCTACCCATCCTTTATTTATTTGACTTTTAATTTATCTCAGCATTGTGGAGTATTTTTAATGATTATTTATTTTGAGAGAGAGAGAGAATATGAGCAGGGGAGCAGTAGAGAGAAGGAGAGAGAGAGAATCCCAAGCAGCCCCCCAACTCAGAGCTCCATCCCACAACCCCAGGATCATGCCCTGAGACGAAATCAAGAGTCAGAGGTTTAACCGACTGGCCCCTCTCTCAGTATTGTTTTTATGTACAAGTCTTGCATATCTGCCATTAAATTTATCCTTTGGTATTTCGTGTTCTTTGATGTTTTGTAAATGGTATTATTATTCTAAAGTTCATTTCCCAATTTTCCATTGCTAGAATTAGAAATGTAAATTTGAAAAAGAAGAATCAAATGAGAAGATGGACACTATCTGATCTTAAGGCTTATTATAAAGTCAGAGTAAATGTGGTATTTGCATAAGAATAGTCAAATCGATTATTGGAACAGAATAGAAATTCCAGAAATAGGTTCATATACATATGATCAGCTGACTTTTGCAAAGATTGCAAAGCAATTCATCAAGAAATAGAAAGTATTTTCAATAGATGATGATTGGAACATCTAGATAACCTTAATTTTTACCCCATGCCATAGACAAAAATTAAACCAAACAATCATGATGGATCATATACCTACATATGATAAATAAAACTATAAAGGTTTATGAAGAAAATATAGAATGATGTCTTTGCCTCCTGGGGTAGGCAAAAATTTCTATGACAGGATACAAAACTCATAGATTAGGCTTTATCAAAATGAAAAACATCCATTCATTAAAAAGCACTGTAAAGAATATGAACAGGAAAGCCACAGAGTAGGAGAAGATATCTGCAAAGGTTATACCTAACAATGGACCTGTATCCAGGATGCAGCCGTATTCCTACAAGTCGTTAACAGAAACACAATCAACCCAATGAAAAGATGAGAAAGAATTTCATCAGCCTTTTACAAAGAGAGAGATGTAAATGGCCAACAAGCACATGAAAAATTGCTCATTATCAACAGTCAGCAGAGAAACAAATTGTAAGTACAGAGAGATGCTACCACACACCCTCCAGAATAGTTAAAACAAAAACAACTGACATTATGAAATATCAGCAAGGATGTGGAGCATCTAGAAGTCTCCTAAATTGGCGGTGGGGAGGAAAATTAGTTCAATATTTTGGCAAAGTGCAAATTTCATATGAATTTATATATACAGCTACCATTTGACCTACTAATCCTACTCCTATATACTTACCCAAGAGAAATGAAAACATACTTACATATGTACTAGACACATAGATGTACATTACACATCAGATATTATATATATGTTGCTATATACCAAGTTAACGTTATCACATTTTAACCTTTTAAAATATATGGATTGTTGAGGCGCCTGGGTGGCTCAGTCCATTTAGCGTCCTACTCTTAGTTTTGGTTCAGGTCATGATCTCACGGTTCATGGGATTGAGTCTTGCATCGGGCTCTGCTCCAAGCATGGATGCTGCTTGGGATTCTCTCTCCCTCTGCCCCTCCCCTGCTTGCGCTCGCTTTCTCTCTCTCTCTCTCTCTCTCTCTCTCTCTCTCTCTCTCTCAAAATAAATAAATAAAAACTTTGACATATATGGATATTACTGATATTGCCTAAGTCCACCAGCACCCTACGTAACTTTGCTCAGCTTTACACACGCTGAAGAAAATACCTAATATCATAAAAGACGTATTAACAGGGGCGCCTGGGTGGCGCAGTCAGTGAAGCGTCCGACTTCAGCCAGGTCACGATCTCACGGTCCGTGAGTTCGAGCCCCGCGTCAGGCTCTGGGCTGATGGCTCAGAGCCTGGAGCCTGTTTCCGATTCTGTGTCTCCCTCTCTCTCTGCCCCTCCCCCGTTCATGCTCTGTCTCTCTCTGTCCCAAAAATAAATAAACGTTGGAAAAAAAATATTAAAAAAAAAAAGACGTATTAACAGCATATCTAAATGCAACCCACACAATACAATAAGATCAACAGAATCCTATCTACTCTTTTTTTGTATTTATTTATTTTTTTTTTTATAATTTTTTTTTTAACGTTTATTTATTTTTGGGGGACAGAGAGAGACAGAGTATGAACGGGGGAGGGGCAGAGAGAGAGGGAGACACAGAATCAGAAACAGGCTCCAGGCTCTGAGCCATCAGCCCAGAGCCCGACGCGGGGCTCGAACTCACGGACCGTGAGATCGTGACCTGGCTGAAGTCGGACGCTTCACCGACTGCGCCACCCAGGCGCCCCATCTATCTATCTACTCTTAATGGAATGTTCTTCTTACCAAATCTTACCAGTTAACTTAAAGGCAGATAAATATTATTCCATAGCATCAGTGTTGCCCAGGTTTTAGCAGCGATTTAGATGGTTAAGGCTAGTCCAGAATTCTGGAGGAAAGAGTTCCATCATAAATTAAGGATGGCCGTTATGGGTACTGGGGCAAGTGTAGGGCAGACAAGCATGCTTGAAGGTAGCATTTGCCATCCTGGACTGAGACCGTTAGCATTTAGGAAGTAATTCAAGTACAAGTGCAGAATACTACAAATACAGTTAGCAGAATCTAATCTTTCTTTGATGATGTAAAAGAAACTTCAAGGTATTGTAAGACAACAGTCTCATCATCATGAATATCCACTGTTGGACCAACTAACAATTTTTGTTTGGTTGAGTTCTGGGCAAGCAAACAATTCTTGTAGATCAAAGGCTCTGTGTTTAAATAAGAGTACGTTAAATTGAGAAAGTACATAAAGAGGGAGAAACATCCCCCCTACTTTAGACAGTGCCTGGCTCTCTTTCATGAAACTTCAGTAACACACGGCAAGACTTGTACAGGATGACAGTCATCCTAGCAGTCGAATTAAATCTCTGGACATCACTCTAAGCCTTAATGAGCATTACTTTATCTTCCAGGAACAGCGGGAGAATAACTTTCTTACTCCCCACATTTGTGGCAGTTTGAGTCCCAGATGTTGGGGGCTGCTTAGCAGGGTTATGGCAGCTTCACATATTTCTTAACACATGGATCTGCTTTCGCTGCCTTAGAAAAAAAATGAGTTGGCAAATTTGCAATGCCATCTTTTCAAAGAAAATAAGAAGGAAAAATGACCTGCATGTTTAGTGAGCTGTTGGTTACAATTTTCATCATCTTTGGTCTGTTTTCTGGACCATGAATCACCGGGCAGAGAAGAGAATAAAGGGGCTGAATCCACAAAGCCCCAGCAAAAATCTAGCATTTGGTGTTCTGACTTTGAGCCATTGAATGTAAAACTACACTGTTGTACTGCTCCTCAGAGGGAAATCAGAGCTGGGTTGTTTATCGGGAGGAGACACATGTCTACTGTAATGATGCTTGCTTTATCAGAATGTTTTTTGACTTTTCTTTTCTGAAATCCATCCCAATACAGAGCCGGGCTTAACGCATTAATAAAGTCTCACCTGCTTTCCCTCTCTCTCCTCTACCTGGCTCACTATTTGGGCCAGAAATTATAGATGAGAAAAATCCTCTTTTCTTTCATACACTGCTTTGTGCAGGACTAAGAAGCTGCTGGAAAAAAATGACCAAATACTGTTGTATTTAAAATCCCTGAACGTGAAAGATTAAATAAACCTTCTCAGGAGGGTTATTGTGGAGAAGACGCCCAAACTTGAAAGACAAGCTGGCCGATTATGGACTTGCTTCCGACACTGATTTAACGTGCCAAAGACAGATCATGGATTCAAACGGGGCTCTAGAGCCAGAGACCAGGTAACAGTAGCCCAGTTCTGTCACATCGGCCATAGGAGCTACTCTGAAGTTTCTTCTTCTGTGAATCAGGAGTATGCTATGGCCGTCTTTGAGAGTAGTCACTAGAATTCCCACTGGGGAGAAATGGTACAGCGCCTGGCCCAGAGTCAACCCTAGTAAATGTTAGCCACTATTTGGGGAAGCGGGCAAGGGAGAAGGGAGATTGGGTGCTCACGCATATGTCAATGTTACTTTCCATATGTGCCTGGAACATGTTTAGGGACCCTGGTGAACCCCTTAATGGCTAGAAAGGTTTGGGGATGTTGTCTGGGGATGTGAGGCTCCAAAGACCTTCAACTAAAACAACTCCCCTTTTATGTTTCTACAAGCCAGGCTTCTGCTAGAAGATCCCTTTTGAAAAGTGCTCTTTGTTTTAAAAAAAAATTTTTTTTTCAACGTTTATTTATTTTTGGGACAGAGAGAGACAGAGCATGAACAGGGGAGGGGCAGAGAAAGAGGGAGACACAGAATCGGAAACAGGCTCCAGGCTCTGAGCCATCAGCCCAGAGCCTGACGCGGGGCTCAAACTCACGGACCGCGAGATCGTGACCTGGCTGAAGTCGGACGCTCAACCGACTGCGCCACCCAGGCACCCCAAGTGCTCTTTGTTTTAAAAGAAGGTGGCAGAGGGCGGGGGAGCTGGAAAATCAGAAGTCCGTATTTTCTCCCTGCTTGATCAATGCTGCTCAGGCCTCTCAGGGCCTTTGAAGACCTAGTGTGTCAGCCTCTGCAGCAGGCAGTATCTCTGGGGTGGCTGGTCCTCAGCCTTGTTCTCAGAGTGTTCACACCCAAGCGAGGAAGCAAAGAAACTGAGAATTTCATTGTGAATGTTCGAACGGCTCACAAAAAGGAAGGGGGTACTTCCGACTGAGAGAATCCAGGACAAAGTCATGGCAAAGTGACACTATAAGCGTCCGTTATTAATGATGATGAATAACAACAATCCCTGAGGGCTTACTATGTGCCAGATACCAAGCTTGGTGCTTTACATGAATTACCTTGTTTAATTCTCCCCAAACCTAATCAATAACCCACCCTGTTTCAAGAATTAAGAAAGGGGGGCATCGCTTCAGCCAATACTTGAGCTAGGTTGCCAGCTCTGAGTCGGGATGAATGTTTGCTGAGGTTTACTGCCTTCCTAAGGCAGACGGACTTGGAACAGTAAAGACCCAATTTCATCGATTCTGAATGCACACTTCTCTTCACATTTTAGTTTCAAAATCAGGATGCAGCTTACGTTCAATAGCAGGCCACCGATGTCTCGGCAACATTCTTTCTTTCCTGGTGGCACGTAAATAATGGTGTGTCTTAGATGTCAAAGGCATCTCAGATTTGAGGAAGTGTGATGACATTTTGGCAGGAAGCTCAGGAGGTGGGACACCCCAGACAGATGAACCACTGTGTGCAAAAAAGCGCAGAGGCATGCACTGGCACGCTGTTCTCAAGGAACAGGAATCGATTGAGGGGGTTGGTGAAGGTCGCAAGAGCTGAAGCTGTACATGCAGAACTGGGTGACAATCGGGCTTCTGACAAGCAATGGCATTTCCCCAAAGAAAACTAGAAGCACACAGGATATTTCTCAGTTCTCTAGTAATGGGGTTTCTAGAAGCATTTAGTGGAGACAGAAGACAGCTTGAGACCCAAGTGTCTTGCAGGACATGAGACGGTCTTGCCCAAGGAGGAACTGTCTCCCCTTCTGCCTAACTTTCAAACACCATTCACAATGAAACACCTGTTCATAATGAGCTGAGAACAGAACGTAAACTCCCTTTACACAGGAGCACAATGTATTTTTGTAGGATCCTAATCTTCAATGACTTGCACAAATGTGAAGCTATATGTAAATCCAGGGACGTCTGCACTTGGTTTTGTTAGATCTTTGTCAGCTTGCTTCTCTTTTGCAAAATGCTATCCTGGACAGCCGGGTGGATCACAGTGTTTGAACTGTTATCCATACACCTGGATCAGCCCGTACCGGGAGCTGCCAAATCCACAGCACTCCCATCCATGGCACAGCGTTTAGAGATTTCACTGTGACATCCAGTGTAAAGTTTGAGTATTTACATTTTACCTTTTCTAAATGTTGATGTACTTATTTTTGAGAGAAAGAACACATGTGAGCAGGGGGAGGGGCAAAGAGGAAGAGAGAGAGGATCCCAAGCAGGCTCCACGCTGATAGTTGAGAGCCTGACGTGGGGCTCAATCCCATGAACCGTGAGATCCTGACCTGAGCCAAAATCAAGAGTCAGGCGTTCAACCGACTGAACCACCCAGGCGCCCCATGCTTATGTCTTCTGAATTATAGTTACGGCATTGTATTTATCTTCTGTGCATAGTTAGGTCATATTATTCATGAATTTAATTTCATGATAATTAAAAATATTTTACAAATATTTGTTATAAAAAGACGAAGAGGGGCTTGGGTCTGTAAGGCTGCAAACTGTAGGTGAGATGAAGGCTTGGACACTTGACAAAGATTCGAATCTGAGAGGCAATGAGAAGAAATCAAAGAATTTCTGACAGATTTTAGAAATTTTGAAAACTACAGAAAAAATGTTAGGGAAAAAACACAAATAATCCATAAATTAATAATCCAGAAAGAAGCACTGTTAAATTTTTTATCCCTATTTTCCTGCCCACATACATTTTCTCTTTTTTAAAAAAAAGTTGGGGGGGGGCACCTGGGTGGCTCAGTCGGTTACATGTCCGACTTCAGCTCAGGTCATGCTCTCACGTTCATAAGTTAGAGCCCCACTTCAGGCTCTGTGCTGACAGCTCGGAGCCTGGAGCCTGTTTCGGATTCCGTGTCTCCCTCTCTCTCTCTCTGCCCCTCCCCTGCTCACACTCTGCCTCTCTCTCTCTCTCTCTCTCTTTCTCTCTCTCTCTCTCTCTCTCAAAAATAAACATCTTTAAAAAAATAAAAAATTTAAAAAGTTGGGATTATATGGCTTTTAGAATTCTTTCCTACATGATGACCAATTTTAACTCATTATTAGTTATGATCCTATATGCCATTATTCTTTTATTTATTTATTTTAATGTTTGTTTATTTATTTATTTATTTTTGAGAGAGAGAGAGAGAGAGAGAGAGAGAGAGAGAGAGAGAGAGGGAGAGCACACGTGCATGAGCGGGAGAGAGGCAGAGAGAGAGGAAGAGAGAGAAAATCCCAGTGGGATCTGCGCTGTCAGCACAGAGCCTGACACGGGGCTCAATCCCACAACCCTGAGATCACGACCTGAGCCAAAACCAGGAGTCGGACACCTAACCGACGGAGCCACCCAGGCACCCCCATTAATTGTTCTGTTCAAACACTTCTTTCGGTGGCTACATAATATTTCATTAAAAGTACGTCCACCCATTTACTTCAGGATGCATTAGCAGCGCTGGTTAATCTCCCATTAGGTTTTGTAAGCAGTATATAAGAAAGGGATTTCAGAGATGAAAGGGGCTTTAGAATTTTCCAGATTAACCTCCATACAACGCACGTGAGAAAATGGAGGAGCAGAGAGAGTAAGACACAGAGGCACACAACAAGAACTGGAAGCCTGGTCTTTATTCTCAGATGAATGTTTTCTTTGTATTATTCTAACGCTGTCTTCTCTGGGGCTCCCTCTTTAACGAATCGACCCATGACTGGCATCTCCATGCTGTATTTAATCACTTGTTGTAACTATTGATTTGGCTCTCAACGCCAACAAAAGCTGGACATTCAGCGGGGTGTGCAGCTGAGAGGCAATGCTTTCTGCTTTGGGAGCGAACATACACAGATAAACAAGAAACATCGCTCATTCTCAGTGCCCAGCAGCCGCAGCGGGAGCTCTACGCGGGTGAAACCAAAACAGTGCATGATTCCAAGGGAGTTTTATTACCAGAAACATACGGGGGGATCGATTGAATGCCGGGTCACTTTGAGCTATAATAACGATGATAACAGCTTGACTTCAGACATGATATGTAAACACACGGCTCTTCAAATCAGTCGGCTTACGCGTTCCGTGTAACATAACCCATTGTGCACGCGTATAATGCGGATCCAGAGCCGAAAGCATCTCTGCTGTTGAATTTAAGTGTGGGATAGGTACTTCCTGTCCATTCTGCAGATACAAAACAAGACCTGTTCTGGGAATGGTCAAGGGAGGTTCTCAGGGAGGGATAAATACATGGTCTAAGTTATATGTTGGGAGCTAGGCTGGGGGAGGAGGCAGGGAATGGGGCCAACGGAGAAGAACAATTCGCATTTCCTCAGGAAAAAGCGAGAACGGTGTCCCTGGTAAGGGCCATCATCCAAAGGCGAAAAGTCCGGGGCACTGATCACAGATCAAATATTCTATCACCATCATCTCTGCCTTAACGACTGCAGTATCTTTCTAACTAGTCACCTGCGTCCATCCTTGTCCTCACGGCAGTACGCATGATCCTCTTAAGACCTGAGGCAGGATCCTTGGAGTTGGGTTGGGGTAAATGTAGAAGTGATATACACAGTTGCTAGGCCAACAAAGGTCAGAGCCAGTGTGACCCCTCCATCATCCTCTTTCTCTGCCTCAGCAACCTTCGAGATCCCATGATCCAGAGGGAGGAAGGCTGCCTGACTGGCAATCAGCTGTAACATGAGTAACATACTTCCATCGTGTAAGTCACTGAGACTTAGGATGAGGAGTATTTGTTATGACAGCATAACATACCTTGTCTTGACTAATACAGCTATTATCTTAGCAAGGTCATAGAAAGCCCTGATGAAAAAATATTCACCTTGTGACAGTATCTCCTGTCCTACAAGGAAAGTTGAATTTATTTTTCAATTTCTATTTTGTTCTGTAAGAAGTTAAATGCATTATGTACAATCCGGGAGGTGAATCCAATCCCTGTACCTCCCCAAATACATTACTTGTCTTGGCAATCTTGTAGGTGCTCGTTCAAAGTCACTTTGAAATTCAGCTTTGAAGGATAAGTGACTTTTATTTGACTGTTTCATTAAGTGTCTCCCCCTCTAGGAATTAAAAAGAAAGATCCAAAGATTTCCAGTCTGTGAGATACTTCACTTAATTATTGATGGGTGCAGTCGAGGCCATGATCAAACAAAATAGCTTCACTCTGCTGAGGGACAAAACATCTTACTGGAAAACAAAACAGAAGTTGTCTACAAATCTTACATAGGTTGGATATGGACATCTGTGGGGACCTCAGCTATAGTGAAAGATATGTGTGTGGATGTTCTGACAGCATTGATACCATTGAAAGACCAGTGACTGAGAAGTGGGCACCAGGCTGGGCACCTTCCAGGATGGCAAGGTGGCAACGATGAAGAGAACAATGTGCTGAGGACAGCGTGCAGTTTCAGAAGAACAGATACGATAATCATATTAATGAAATCTTGGCATCAAAGGGAAAAATGTCATAAAGAAAAGGAGCAGTCTGTAAAAATGGAACCTGACCCAGAACGGGAGTGGAGGGTACAAAGGTGTCACGGAAGATTTCCTTGAGGAAGGGTAGAGAAGGGGAAGAGTAGTGAGACAGGGAAGGGGGCGTGTAAAGGCCCTGTGGTAGGAGGGAGCACATAACACAGAAGAAATAAAAGAAAAGCACTTAGAAGTCACACAATTTGTGGCAAGAGATGGATTTGAAGATGTGGGGGTTTGGGGAGAAGGACACGCAGGGCCCCAGGAAACAATGTAAGGGCTTCTGGGGGCGCAGGGGGAAGGTGTGGGGCCGTCTGCACTGCTAAACCCCAGATGACTCCAATCCCAAAGCCTATGCTCAGTCCAAACTCCGTCTGGCCCGAGTTCCAGGCAAAGGGGTGGAGGCGAGAGGGTCATGCTTTTAGAGAGGATGTTCTGAAGGCATTAATGAGAAGGCAACATCTGAATAAAGACTTGGAGCAAAGGAAGATGGCAGCCATGCAGATTCTTGGAGGAAAAGGGACATTTTGAGGAGGAAATGGAAGAAAAGTCCCCATATGGTACTTGTTCTAAGGATAGATTCCAGCAATCTGGGACGGATCCTGAGAGGCCGAGGGGCAGGAGGAGACCTTTGTGTGCGTGTGCCGACAGAGGGATATGCTGGTTAAAGAGCTGGGCATCTGGCAGCATGGCCTTAGGGGAAGTGGCACAGCCTGTGGCCACAAGCGGGCTTAGGAATCAGACAGTCTTACACCTGAGTCACGGCCCTGGCACTCTTGGGCAGATTACGTCATCTCCCAGCCTCTGTTTGTTCACGGAAACGGGGCCGTAGACAGACCTCAGATCGTCACTGGGAAGATGAAGATAATGATGGAAAGTACCAGAACAGGTGCTATCCATGCCCTGCCCTCACCTGGGCTACTCCACAGGCCCATGGAGGCTTTTGCAACATGCACCTACAGCTGATTTGCTTCTCTTGGCCGATGAGGGATGTGCTTAGCCTGCACGAGACACATCAGAAGCGTCAGAAGCATCAGAAGGATTGGGAGAAACTCCCCAGGATCGACTATCAAACAACATCCCTGCTTCCTCGCCTCTCCGGGACAGCCCCGGGTTGTGTTCTACACGCTCTCCTACGGGGGTCCGGCATGACGGAGCCCCAGGTGCCCACAGCGGTAACGAGCCTCCAGTGCGCACTTTATATCCGCTCTCGCCTTCCAGCTCTCCTGTCTCCGCTGTCCGGCGCGTCCTGGGATTGATCCCAAAGATGCTGCTTTCACTCCACTGTCTCCCTCAGGAGTGAAAAAGTCTGGGACCGTGCAGACAACCTGGTACAAAAAAGCATCCAGTCAAGGTAGGTTTTTATGATTGTTGTCATGGGGTGAGCAGAATTTAAGGAACCGCACTCAGGATTATGAGCCCAGAGAAAGAAGAGCCTAGTTGAGGGCCAGCGCAAGGAACACTATCTGGAGAACTTGCAGGTGCTTTTGCCCGAAAGCTCTGCCTACACCAGGACTGATCAAACCTCAGATGGAAACAATCTGGGAAGTAGTTCTGAGCTTGGAAGAAGGGGAAGGGGAAACTGCTCAAAAGGCAGAATCGCTGAGAATCGCTGGGAAGGCAAATTTAACACCAAAGACATTATCCTCAACACTGAAGTCCTCTGTACGAAAGAATCTACCAACAATCTCTCTGTATATATAAATGACACAACCACAATATGTGCATGTGTGTTTCATGTATATTCAGGCATTGACGCAAAAATGACATATATATATGTGTACATATATACGTATATATGTATATATACATATATATGTATGTATATACATATACACATATATAAAAGCTTCTGCTATGGTCCAGGAAGCCATAAAAATGTTCTGACTTCACAGAACTTACATGCTAGAGTGTGCAGACACACAGCAAACAAAATAATGAGGTAAAAATCTGAGAGTGTCAGACCGAGACATGTTTTGGAAGCAAATTAACCACAAGAGGGGATGGGAGGGTAGCCCTCTTAAAAAGGATGCCTCTGTGGGGCGCCTGGGGTTAAGCATCTGACTTTGGCTCAGGTCATGATCTCACAGTTCATGGGTTCGAGCCCCGTGTTGGGTTCTGTGCTGACAGCTCGGAGCCTGGAGCCTGCTTCAGATTCTGTGTCTCCCTCTCTCTCTGCCCCTCCCCCTCTCACTCTCTGTCTCCCTCTCTTTCTCTCTGCCCCTCCCAAGCTTGTGCGTGTTCTCTCTCTCTCTCTCTCTCTCTCTCTCTCTCTCTCTCTCTCTCAAAAATAAATAAATAAACTTTAAAAAAAGGATGCCTCTGTAAGGCCTTAGCGAGAAGGCAACATTTGCGTACAGACGCAAAGTGAAGGAACCAGAAAGCCAAGAAGATATTTGAAGGGCAAAAACCATGTGAAGCCAAAGAAGGAGTAACGCAAAGGCCCTAAGCAGATATAGGACAGAGGTCAGCACAAATTTTTCTGCAAAAGGCCACCTAGTAAATAATTCTGGATTTGTGGGCTACACAGTCTCTGTTACAACTACTCAACCTCTGCTACAGCCGCACAAAAGCAGCAGTGAATGGTTATGGCTGTGTTCAAATAAACCTTTATGTACAGACACTAAAATGTGTTCGAATAAACCTTTACACATAGATGTGAAAATTTTAATTTCACATAATTTCCAGATGACACAAAATATTATTCATTTTTTTGCAACCGTTCAAAAAACGTAAAAAGCATTTTTCAGCTCACTGGCTATGCAAACATAGGCAGCGGGCTAGCTCCAGCTCCCCGGTAGTGGCTAGCCAAACCTTACCTTCAGGGCTTGTGGCTTTCACTCTAAGATGGGAAGGAACAGCAGGCTGGAACAGAAAAGCAGCACAACCTGACTTGGACCAGGGCAGAGGGGCGCGGTCTTGCGTTGAGAGCAGGTGAGAAGGGGACAAGGTGGAAAGAAGAGACGGAAAGACAGAAACTTGTTGAGAGGGGTCGCACAGGAAGGTATTAACTATGCTTTAATGAAGGGTGTTGTGGTTGGAAATTCCCATTCGTGGTTCCAAATGTGTGTTTGCAATTTCCACTAATGGACAATGAGCCCTCATGCTTTCAACCCATTATTACAGTGTTTAAAATAAACACGTGCTATCGAGAAATCTATCTATAGATCACGCGAGCCACAGGGCAAAAATCCCATTTGTATTTCTGTTTCGCAGCATTGAGGAGGCGTTATCATTGAGAAAGGGAGCTTATCTCTTATTTTGCATGTGCTTCTTATCTCCGACTTCAAAGGCAATGCTCTTTGGTCATGTTTTTAATATCCTCGTGTCTGCATTTAACTCAAAATCAGAGCCGACAGGAAAGCTCTCGATTCATTGAAAATGCATCACCCAGCCACCTCCTCTCTCCCGAGCACCTTTCTGGTTCCGGATTTTGTATCAAAAACTAGGAGAGCGGTTACAAACATGGATGATATATAACTGAAGGATTTCAGTCTGAAAACGGAATTTACCACAGAGCTATAAAAACGGTGCTATTAGGGCAGGCTGTCAAGAAATGATTAATACTTGTAACTGGCTATCATTTCTTTAAGCCTTCACACACGAGTAGGCCATTAATCTGAAATTGCTACCACCGTCACAAGTGTCACTTGCTTTGTTTGTCCATAGGGACCAAGATGTCTTCTTCAGAAAGGGGAAATATGACCAGATCAAGGTTTGGGCTTAGAGATTTCTGTCTTAGTGTACAGGTAGAGAGAGAGAGAGAGAGAGAGAGAGAGAGAGAGAGAGAGAGAGTGTGTGTGTGTGTGTGTGTGTGTGTGTGTGTGTGTGTGTATGTGTGTGCATGTACTGTTCCATGAGTGAGCATGGGGCTGTTTCTGGGCAAGTTAGTGATGTAACATTTTGTTAGTGCACTGGTGTGGTAAATGATTTATATTTCTGTTCCACTGGACCAAGAATTGAAAAACGTCCATAAAAATTGAGCCTGGAGTCATGAACGTTATTTTTAAATCCACCATGAGTTAAGAAAAAAAAAGTTTATCTAAATATTTATGCTGACTTCCATGGAGAATTTTATGAATAAGGACTTCTATTAAAGACTTCATCCAAATATGAAATTAAGAAAAGCAGATGCAGGTGTTTTTTTTTACATTTTTTGTACATTTTTTGTGTGTGTGTGTGTGTGTGTGTGTGTGTGTGTGTGTGTGGCACTCTCCTAGGAGTTACGAGCACACAACTATGATCACCACACTATTATGGAATGTCTCAGAGGTGTAATCCCCATAGCAGGCACCATGACAAGGAATAAATTGGCAAGGACATCCAGGCACCAAAAGAAAGGTCAAACTCACAATATTTCTAATCCAAATAAAAGAAAATTCATAAGGAAAAAATTTTCTAAGATAAACTCCTTTCCTAATTGGAATACAGTAAGAAAAATAACAAGGGGTACGTGGGTGGCTCAGTAAGTTACGACTCTTGATTTTGGCTCAGGTCACGATCTCAGAATTCATGTGATCGAGCCCTGTGTCGAGCTCTGCGCTGACAGTATGAAGCCTTTTTGGGATTCTCTCTCTCCTTCTCTCTCTGCTCGTTCCCGGCTCATGCGCTCTCTCTCTCGCTCTCTCTCTCTCAAAATAAAAAGGCATTAAAAAAACAGTAATAACAATACCATAACAAAATGAAATTACATATTTGCTTCTACCACTGTGAACTTTGACTTTTAAAAATGCAGTGCATTTCTATGACTTCTCAATGATGCAAAAATGAGTGATTATGTGATTCTGATCCAGGATATTTCCTGAAAAGAACCACATCTCAATCATCTCTGCCAGTAGAGCAGTAAGAATAATCTGATTCAAAGGGTGATAGAATGATCATTTAATTTTTTTTTAATTTTTTTTAACGTTTATTTATTTTTGAGACAGAGAGAGACAGAGCATGAATGGGGGAGGAGCAGAGAGAGAGGGAGACACAGAATCAGAAGCAGGTTCCAGGCTCCGAGCTGTCAGCACAGAGCCCAACGCAGGGCTCAAACTCACAAACCGCGAGATCATGATCTGAGCCAAAGTCGGACGCTCAACCAACTGAGCCACCCAGGCGCCCCTGAAATGATCATTTTAGAAGTTAGATCTTGGATTTCTTTTTGTAATAGTGTTTTGGGTACTTAATATGCTTAATAAAATATTCAAATGATCATGCTTTTCCTACGACAATCTGGCTAGTGGCACAGAGGAGATTCTAAAGAGGAGTTTGGTTACAAACATCCCAGAAGAAGACACTCAGTGTAGATAGCTCACCAGATGAGAATTCCGGCTCAAAATGGCATCTAACTCTGGTCATAATGGAGTACCTGGCACTGGAATTATCCATAAACTACAAAACAGAGAAAAATACGTGAAACCACTGTTTCAGATGCTGTCAACAGCCAGGGAAGGACTGATTCCTAAACACAAAACACGAGCCCTGTTGTCACAACTCTATGCTTACAGGCCCACTCTAGACAGAAGCCCAAGGGGGACAATGCAGAGAAGGGCACAGTGATCTCACAGGGTTGAAGAAGATAGAGACTGCAGTTAAGGGAGCTGAGGGTACTGGAAGGTACCAGACAGAGTTCCAGAAAAGAGGCATCTAGGGAGAACAAGAACTCCAGATGTTTGCACAGCAGTTCCATTAGTCTCTTCGGAATAATAAGCCGGGCACAGGTCCAGCAAAACTCTGTAAGGCTGAGCGAAGAATGGCTAGGAGCTGTATGATGAATAATGCTCAACACCAACTCACGAGGCCCTAGACACCTCTGCTCTTTCTAGGAGCCCTGCCTCCATCAGGTGAACAAGCCTGGACCAGACTCCTGACAGATCCCATGGAAGAGAGCCCAACTGCTGTGGCCAAGGGTGTTTTGGATCAACGTACAGCCAACAAACCCCTGCACACCTGAAAGTGCCCGTATCGTCAGCAGAGCCACTCGCCTGTTCTGTAGCTGACGCAGCATCAAGCTCGGCTGGGATCAGCCAAATCCCACACGCTCAGCAGAACCACCAAGCTGACCCACAGACTCATAATCAATCATGAATGCTCACTGAATCACTGCATTTGGGGGAGGGGACTTGTTACACAGCAGTAACTAACTGTACACACTCGTGTGCAGGCACACATTGCATGACTGATAATATTGAATGCATTCTAATGAAGTGATTTAATAGGACATATTTACTTAAATCTGAAGTTTTCTGAACTCCTCAACAGAAAGGAGAGAACACAGAACTGTTGGAATGGATCTTTCCAGTTATTTTCTTTTCAATGACATTTAATAACATTAACAAATGATGCTTGGAAATCACCTTGTGTTTTTCTCCCCACTGGCTATTATTGGCATAACATTATAAGCAATCTTCCCTGTGTCTGGGGATTAGTGTGACTGACGTGGGATAAATGCTACAAAATCTTCCAAGTTTAGGCCGGAAACTTGGCATCTTGCATCACAAGCCACGCTTCCCAGACCAAGAGGGTTGGTTTTTTTTTTTGTTTTTTTTTTTTTGGTTTTTATTTATTTATTTTTTCTGAATAGCAACTCAGAGAAATGCTTTCTGACTTGGATCATGTTACTAAGACAACAGTCCCACATGGCTCTTTAGCTCAAGTTCATTCTTTTAATTAGCAGACTGAGATTCCTCCTCCTCCCCAACCTCTTCCCCTAGGAAAATTTTCCAAACATCTCTGGCTCTTCTCTTTCCTTTGGGTGTTCGCATGATGCCACGAGGAATTTGCTAATTAGAGTATCTTAGCGTTTGGTGATGGCTTTTGTGATTTTGAGAGGGCCTTTGCAGAATAGATTTTTCCTAAGGGGTATTTTTTTCCTGAAAGGGATAACCCCATGATATATATCTGTATAACAACTCTCATTTTGGCAAAAAGGGAATTAAGAGTGGGCTTCTGATAGGGAACCTGGAATCCGTATTGGCATGGTGGGGTTAAGAGCATGGGAGTATTCTAAGACTGGAATTCTTCCTTAACTCTGTATGATGTTTATTAATTCATCTAACAGATTTTTAAGAATATTTCAGATAGATCACCAGATATAATGGTGATGAATTTTTGTGAACTATATGACAAGACAATGATGAACAAGGCTTTCTCTTGATCAAGCTTCAACTACAAACTATAGAATGTGATACTTACTAGGAAGACAATATACAGGAAAATTGGCTTACCTATCTGGATTCTTTGTGACCTCTAGAATGGCTATCATCTTACTACTACCATTTCTGCATTCTGTGAGGCTTCAGTGAGGAAATTCATGTAAATTTCAGTGGGGATTGCATCCAGCTATGAGTAACAGAAAGCCTAATCTGAAGTTTGTCAGCAGCAGGTAACAAAAGTCTGGAAGTAGACAGATTCCGGTATTATTCCAACAGCTCCACAGGGGAAGGCCTCTTGGTTTTTCCCTCAGGGTCCAACCACAGCTGCTGTGGTTCCAGCTATTACATCTGTATTCACAGCAAGATGAGGTGGAGAACAGCCACAGTAAGCTGTCACTTTTATTAGTAAAGTAACGGCTATTGCAGAACGCACCTACACTTCAGATTAGGGCTTGTGGGCCAGACTGCATCACAGGGCCACAGATAGCTGTAGGAAAGGCTGTGGATACGGGTACTTACTTAGCTTTCCCTGCCTCTACGGAGGACTGGGTTGACATGGGTACTGGGTCCACCAAACTGGAGTACCGGCCGCAAACACTTAACTCAAGCACGGAGTAATATGAGCCCTCCGTGCCTGGAAGCTGTTTCTTCATGTTCTGAAGTTCTGGACACAAAAGGGTTTTCTAAGTGAAGTGGGCTGATGCAGCCAGCCAGGAAATTGGATTTTCTCTGACCCAATCAATTTAGGACCAGCAAGCAATTTCCTGGGACCAAGCATAACTGCTCAGAGAATTTTAAATAAAAAGGCAACTATATCCAGGCATGTCAGAAAATGTTATTTATAAGAGAATTGCTCTTATAAATACTCTATCCTATACTATATACTATATACTATACTATAGGGCAACACTCTATAGAATGGTTACAGACTGAGGACTCTGTGGAAGCCTTAAGGATATACCGCAATGTTGAGAATGTTCCCAAGCAACCTTCTAGATTTCACGTTTTCGTTTAAATAGCGACGCCCTTTCTTCATTAAATGTAGTTAGTATGTTCTGGATTATGTGGATGGTTTCTACATTCGCCGGATTAGAGTCAGTTCTACCGATACAACAAACGGCTCCTGAATCACAGCGATTAACACAATCAATGTTTATTTCTCAGCGCGGGACCATGAGCTGGCTCAGTGACAGAGGCTGCTTCAGCCCACGGACGTGTTGTCAAAACGTGTCCCCCGGTGACTGCAGTCAGGAAAGAGGATACGGAGTGGACTGGCTCTTACTGCTTCCACTCATATTTCACTGGCCAAAACAAGCCCAGCACCACTCCCGGCTTCATGCACGGGGAACACGTAATATACGGAAAGGGGCCAGAAGTGCAAATACGGTAGTGATGTGTGTACTCCTTACCACGCCTCTGAGCACTGTCGTTCCTCTGAGGTATGAAGATATGATTGAGTTGAGGCCAAGTTATCCCACGGTGGTTTAATCCCTCCTTTACAAAGACAAGGACAGGTCAAGTGGACCCGACACGTAAATGATTCGTTCGTACCAATGGATGGTATGACGTGGTTTAAGGTCATAGGTTGCACGGTGTGTAAAGCCTGGGCTCTGACACGAAAACCTGTGTTGAAATGTTGGCACAACCACTAATTAACTATGGAAACCGGAACAAGCTTTACAGCTTCTCGGAGCCGGATGTTCTCATTCCCAAACTGGGGGCGTCGACGTAGTGCCACGTCGGGATGAGGCAAAGATGACATGGGATGACACACGGCACACGTGAACACCACAGAAGTGGCACCAACCGCTATTACTGTTGCTGTTGAGACTTACTGTGCAAGTCCCAGTGAGAGAGAAAGCCTCCCGATGAGCCTTTCCCCGGATGAATCGGAACAACAGCTCTCCAGTGGACGAATCCCATACCCTCACCCCCAGAACTACATCACCTAGATTTGCACCAAACAGGTCAATTTGGCCCAAACCGAAGTGAAAATCTGGCAGTCTTCTGAGGTACTTAATTAAAGGACTCAAGTCAGATAATTAACAGGCAACATTCATAAGCAATAATCATTACAGGAGTGGAAATATGAGCCCTAGGAATCACACAGAAAGTGTAACAGCCGTTTTGATGTTTCTGAAAGCTGGGTTTTCAAATCAGGTCTCTGTAACACTATACACAATTTATTGCTGAGGAAAGCTAAGGTAGTCGAAGACTTCTGTTTTACTGCTTTCTTGGAATTTGCTTCGTCCACTTTTCCCTTCTGGAGGTTTCGCGGAGCTGGGAAGGGAAAATGCTAGAAAGTAAAAAGAGTTCAAAGGTACCGTTTTTTTGTTGTTGACGGTGGTGGGGATTTTTTGTTTTGTTCTGTTTTCTGAAAACATTCTTCTTTCTATATATCTACCTGATGGAGCCACTAAGAGACACAATTCCACCTAGGTATATAAATATTTATAACCCCATACGCAGAACACTGCAACAATAAAATGTCGGAACATTTTTTAAAACATCGATGACTTTAATTTGGTGTTGCAATTAGAATTTTCAAAACACAGAGGCTATGAATATATGAGTGCCTAAATTGATCTCCAACGAACCATCTTTCATAAAACATATGCATCTTTTACGCTTTGTAAACACCAAAGGCCTAGAAAAGCAATTGCTCGACAAATAATTTTTTAATGCCACTTTCTCATTACAACAGCCCAAAGTCTTCAGGTAATAGACGACTAATGAATTTCTTCTTCAGGTTAAAATTTTAAATGAAACTTTCCACGTCAGGAATTTTCCTCACGACATTAAAATGCAAATAGTTTTATGCATAAGTACAGCCTTCTAAAAGTAATTGGTAATAAATGTAGCCAATGCCTTGCGTTATTCCCAACCTAATTTTCAAATTTGATTTTCCAGTGTAAAACTCAAGGCAAAACAATAACCAATCATGCAGCTAATTGCTGTGAAATACGAAGGCATCTTTCCACCAATTTATTTTGTAATCTGGTTCGGTTTTATTTACCTCTGACGCACTCAAAACATTATGACTTGTTTATTTTTATGAAAATTAACGGTAAACAGAGTCTTAATTTGAGAACTGGAGAGTCAGACTTCTTTTGGCTTGTTTACAAAATGATCGGTCTTCCTTTCCTGAGCAGCAAATAAAATGCTTCTTTATAGGCTGGACGAAAGCAGGTAATCGCTAACATAAAGAGACCTGTCCAACCCGGTGGAGACAGGGAGCCAGGTTTCAATTGTAATTGATCGTGAAGGGAAAGAAAGAGTAATATGGATTTGACTGGGTATTTATAGTCCTCCCTTGAAATTTCATGACCTGAAATTGACCTTGAAATTGATGAAGCTTAACCAACTAGATATTCTAAGTTTATTGTGTCTAAAAATCTCTGTTTCTCTGGGTGACAGGGCAAAATTCTAAATCCTTTTCTTTTTCCTTTCTTGACTTCAATCAGGTTTCTTTTTTTTTTTTTTTAAATCATTAACTTAGATCTAATGCTGACAATACTCAAAAGCCTGATTTTGTAGGGCTTCATAAATGCAAATGAGAGAAAAATTTCCCCTTTTTCTATCCAAAATCATTTTATTTATTTTTTTATGTTTATTTATTTATTTTGAGAGAGAGACAGAGAGAGAGACAGCGCATGAGCAGGGGACAGGAGCAGAGAGAGAGAGAGGGACAGAGAATCCCAAGCATCATGGAGCCCGACACAGGGCTGGATCCCACAAACCATGAGATCATGACCTGAGCTGAAGTCAAGAGTCAGCCGCTGAACCGACTGAGCCACCCAGGCGCCCCATCCAAAGTCATTTTAAAAAAGCAAATTCTTAATGAGTTCTGTCGAGAGACTGCCAATCAAGTAACTTTTCAGCATTTCCCAGTGATGAAGACCATGTTTATATCTAGAGGCACAGCAACTTAAAAAGGTTATGAAACCACCAATCTAGGGCATGTTTCTATAAACTCATTCACTTCCATCCAAATGCTGGAAAACTACCCTTTAACCAGGTTCCTCTGTGTTGTCAGGTAACAAGGGGTTTGTTATGGCAATTATCACATTATATTCAAGATCTTGTGAATGCTGGGGGCCGGGGTGGTGATGGCAAGCCACAACGGTTTACGGAGCCTTCAGAGAGAGGACCACCCTTATTAAATATCTTGGTACCGCAGGCTTCTCACTCAGAACCTGGCATAAAATGGATATGCATAAATAGCTTTGTGAATGAATGCATCAACAAACATTTACTGGGTGCCCACTGTGTGTACTGGAGAGTGTACTGGAGAGATAGTAATAAACTCAGGTCCTACATTCAAGTAGGGATGACAAACAACAGACAAATATTTACAGGAACAAGAAAAAAATATCAGACAGTGATAGGCGTCATGAAGAGAATTGAAATCAGATAACATGGTTGAGCAGTAGTTCTCATAGACTGATCTCCAGATCAGAAGCAGCTGGGAACTTCTTAGAAACACTAATTCTTGGTGGCTTAGTCAGTTGAGCGTCCGCTTTCGACTCAGGTCATGATCTCGTGGTTTGTGAGTTCGAGCCCCACATCGGGCTCGCTGCTATCCGTGCAGAGCCCGCTTTGGATCCTCTGTCCCCCTCTCTCTGCCTCAAAAGTAAACATAAAAAAAAAAAAAGAAGTGCTAATTCTTGTGCTTCACCCCAGACCATACTGAATCAGAAACTCTGGGTTTAGGGCAGTCTCCAATGAGCTGTCAGGGTGATGTCGTGACGTATGATCAGGTTTGAGGACCACTGAGACAGAGTTCAAGGGCAGCTCCTTGAGAGAGACAAGCAAAGATCTCTCTAGGACCACCTGTCTCTCTAGGAGGTAAATATTTCAGGTAAGAGCTGGATTTAAAACAAAGGAGGCAGCCATTGAAAGATCAGGAGGGAGAGCATTATTGCAGGCAGAGGCACCAATGAGTGCAAAGTCTAAAACAAGAACAAGTTTGTTGAGTTTAAGGACAAGAAAACAGACCACTGTGGCTGGGGTCAGGCAAGTAAAAGTTAGAGTGGAACACAAGATTTGACAGACAAAGAGGAAAGAAACCCTCTTTTTTTTTTTTAAGTTAATGTATTTATTTTGAGAGAGAGAGAGAGAGAGAAAGAGGCAGAGGGAGAGGGAGAGAGAGAGAATCCCAAGTAGGCTCCATGCTGTCAGCTTGTCAGCACTGACCCTATGGGGGGCTTGAATTCACAAACTGCAAGATCATGATCTGAGTCGAAATCAAGAGTCAGATGCTTAACCGACTGAGCCACCCAGGTGCCCCAAGAGGGAAAACCTCTTATGTCTCAAAGGCCAGGGTGGGGACTTTGGGTTTGATTCTAAAAGGGATACGATGTTAGGAACGGTTTTGAGTTAGAGAAGAGCATGAGTTGCAGATAGCAGACAAAGGACTTACATCATCTAATGCACACAAAGTGCATACATGACATAGCACACAGGACAGATTACAGCCTATATCTATATATATCCATAGCGATGTATTTCTTAAGCTTCTTTTGTCAAAACGCTATTTTGCTTTTCCAAGGACAAAAACAGATTGATTTGTTACTTTCAGGTAATCAGGTTGGAAAATGCTCTGGGGCTAAACTTTCCATGACAAGTGAACCTGCTTTGAAGCAAGAAATTTTCAGTGAAAATTACCCCCCGGGTCAGGTCACCATCCCCCAGCCGCTGCAAGCTCTCATCAGCAGTGCCTGTCAAAGTGGGGCACCTGGGTGGCCCAGTCAGTTGAGCGTCCGACTTCGGCTCAGCGCATGATCTCATGGTTCGTGAGTTCAAGCCCCGCGTCGGGCTCTGTGCTGACAGCCCAGAGCCTGGATGGAGCCTGCTTTGGATTCTGTGTCTCCCTCTCTCTCGGCCCCTCCCCCACTTGTGCTCGTCTCTCTCTGCCTCTCAAAAATAAAATAAACGTAAAAAAATATTAAAAAAAAATACTGCCTGCCAAAGTACTTCTTCCTAAACGGTCAGCAAACTCTAAAGTTGTCAATGGATAAAGGGTTGGTGATGCCAAACTGAGGAAGGACAGAGATGAGAAATGTCCCATTCACGTGACATTATCTGACTGCCCAGAATGAATGCTGGATCTTCAGCTTCTGGGGGAAGGAAGGTCAGCAGATCCCGTTAATGAAAGAAAAAAACCTCTCTTATTAGCAAGTATCAAAACCACCAGCTAATTACTGCTACAGTAGGGAAACTTCTTAAAATCACAAATAAATAGCCAATAGGTCCACCCCTCTATTAATGCCCAAATAACTAAACGTAGTTGGTTTGCTAAGAGCACATTTATAATAACACTCAGCGCCCTTATTTTTCTACCATCTGTAATTATATTTCATTAAAGTAGTTGCTATTCTTCCAAAATACAGCATCTCTCACGCTATAGAAAGACAGAAGCACGGACGATTTATGAACCTAGAAATTCTCATTTTATTCTGATAGTTGCACTAATGAATAATTTACATACTAATGTTCTCAAGTGGCAAGATTATTATTAACATAGTTCATCCTTAAGGACACTGGCCCATTTCTTTGCAGTTCTAACCAGCGGTGGTCTTGAGAGGCCATCAAGTTTTACCTCTGGTCTCTTACCTAGATCTGTTATCTATTAAAAATAAATTCCACCATACATTTTGTTCCTCCACACATTTGCATGTAAATTCGAGCTCTCTTTTAGTAGTAGAAAATTTCTTTCTTTTTATTCTAAATTACTGGCCTGTTAATAGGTTTCTGCATATTTGTTTTGTGATTCACAGCTCCCCTCATTACAAATAAAATCCTTTGAGTGTTATTTGGTTACAGATAACTGGAGAGAAGTTTGTAGAAATAGTTGTAAGTTTTTAAAATATCTTTTATTTTGGTTGGAAAAAACACACGGAGGTATTATGGAACAGCCTTTTTTAAAAAAAAAATAAAAATTCAAGAATGAAAATTAAAACCTACCTATTGGCATTCAAATGGTTCAATTATTGCTGTCACCACTTTTTCTGTAGATTTCCATTAATTTTATTAGCATTTTACAAGGTTTCATCCTAAAAAGAGTTTAGTGCACTAAAATCCATCTGTCAATCCTTATTTTCTAATGAATAAATGATGCCTGGCTTTCCCACTATGGTAAAAAATAATCCCTGCTTCCAAATTAGAAAGATGAGATACAAGCTAATTAGAAAGATGAGGGGCATCTGGGTGGCTCAGTTGGTTAGGCGTCCAACCTCAGCTCACGTCATGATCTCACGGTCCATGAGTTCAAGCCCCACGTCAGCTCTGTGTGGACAGAGCCTGGAGCCTGCTTCAGGTTCTTTGTCTCCCTCTCTCTCTCTCTGCCCCTCGCCTGCTCATGCTCTGTCTCTCTCAAAAATAAAGTTTAAAAAAATTTTTTTTAGAAAGAGGAGGTAATTTCTAAAAAGATGATGGATACTACAAAGGCACCTATGCTAAATGTCCAATAAACAAGGTCTCTCAGGTATTGATTTCTGAGCATAAGTGACCACTGCAATCAACTGACCTATGAAATCAACTGGAGACCTTCTAGAAGTACAGATTCCCAAGCAATGCCCAAGATCACCCTTTCCTAAGTCTCCTGAATCAAATTCCCTGAGGGGAAAGCCCAGGAAACCAATATGTTAAAGAGCTACCAGATCACCATGAGACATCCAGATTTGCTCCCATCTAGGAATAACTGCTCTGGAATTTCAGAGATGGCGGAACCTCATTTCCACCAGAAGGTGGTCAAGGAGGTCTTTGTAGCTGAGATTAGATCAAGGGAGGGTGACAGTGCATGTGGTGTGACCTGTCTAAGCAAAAGTAATGATGGCTGTAAGCACACAGGAGAAGGTCAGGGCCAAACAACTGGGCACCTCTCCTTCGGCCCAGATTATGGTATGGGCATGCCAGCAGGGGACTGGGTCTTGCCTTGAGTTTACAAATCCTTTAAGGGTAGATACTGTGTGTGAGAAGCTAGAAAATACCTGTGGAATGTTAAATTACATCTTCCCTACTCTGTAAGAACTTTTGTTTTATACCTTGACTCTTCTTCAGATTTCATTACTATGTCAATGGTCATCAAGCCCAACTGCCATTAAAAAAAATTCATGTACTTCCCTCAGTTAAAACATTGTGATCACATTTCAATACATGTGTAATCACTTACTTATATTATTATACAACCTAGTGTATATTATATGTTATACCACCTGAATTAAAAATAGAACTTGGGGTGCCTGGGTGGCTAAGTCGGTTAAGCATCCGACTTCGGCTCAGGTCATGATATCTCAGTTCATGGGTTTGAGCCCTGCATCTGGCTATGTGCTGACAGCTCAGAGCCTAGAGCATGGAGCCTGCTTTGGATTCTGTGACCCCACTCTCTCTCTGTCCCTACCCCCTTGCAGTCTGTCTGTCTCTCTCTCAAAAATAAACATTAAAATAGAACTTTTTAATAAAAGTTTTTTAAAAACATTTAAAATAGAACTTTATGAATAGAACATTTGAAGACTGAAGTAACAACTATCTTAAATTTTATTTATTTATTTTTTTTCAACGTTTATTTATTTTTGGGACAGAGAGAGACAGAGCATGAAGGGGGGAGGGGCAGAGAGAGAGGGAGACACAGAATCGGAAGCAGGCTCCAGGCTCTGAGCCATCAGCCCAGAGCTCGACGTGGGGCTCGAACTCACAGACCGCGAGATCGTGACCTGGCTGAAGTCGGACGCTTAACCGACTGCGCCACCCAGGCGCCCCACAACTATCTTAATAGTTGTAAATTTAATTTCATTATTCATGGTAAAACCCCTTTTTTGTTCCATAAAAACTATTATAAATATTTTATGGGGATAATATGATTGAATATGCTTTATTATTTTTTAAAATACATATTGAACTATGACTTAAAGTCATGGTTCTAAGCTTTATGTTGGCTTTTCATGGTTGCAAAGACATCTCAAAAAGACACGTGGATCCAAATGGAAGAAGGACACTAGTGACCATTTATCCTAAATTTTGACATTTATTTCAGGTGCAACTGCCAAGTTTGTAAGTTAAAAAAAAAAATCCTGCTTTTCTGATGTCAACTGATTAGTTTTGTACCTTAAATGGCAGATTCCTTTTTATTTTTAAGCAAACAGGTTCGTAAACCCAATAAAAATCTTCTTCAGAAATATTCTTCCCATGATAGAAATTCTGTCTCCATGTTTTTATTTTTATTTATTCTTTAAGTCCTACCCACCCACCCACACATCCATTTATAAAAAGGCCTTTGCCACAAGTTTCTCTTGTAACGTACATTGCTTCTCACTGTTAAAAACATCACCATTACCTCAAATGGATACTTCCTTCAAACTTCCTCACACCCAAGAAAGTTCATAGGGGGAGGGGGTAGGACACATGCCATCAGATTTCCCTGAACTTTGAGATATGGCAGGAATTATAGATCCTAGAGGTAGGAGCGGTATAAGGCTGGCGTTTTCTTGCTGTGTGCCTAGGCTTACATAATTATTGCTATTTTCAATACGTATTTTCTTTGCAGGATTCTTATTCGGTCTTTTGCAATTTTGCGAGGTTTACTGAAAATCAAGTTGCATCGTCTGTGAATCACTCCACGGTGTGCGTGGAAATCTGCACTCTCTCAACAGTGACGCACGGAGCCCAGGTGCTGCTGTGGACACCCTACATTGAGGACTTCTGCCCCTCCCTCCCTTGCTGCCCCTTGCCATGCAAGGAGTGCTTGAGAAATGACTGCCAAGCCTAAGAACTGGGTGAGATGCCAAAGTCAATTTATATAATAATTATCGGTAAAGATCAATTTCCTTCCTGTGTGCGTAAACGTAAGTATAAATAAAAGTGGGACAATTTCCTTCTGCCACGTGCCCGGCTCTCCTGGGCCCCCATTTGGATGCAGGGCCCCTACTGTGGCGATCACTGAACCAGGCTGGTTTGCTGTCACTGCTCAGGGAAGGCATGTGACAGCAAGTGGAGAAAATAATCTCTTCCTTGCTTTGGAATCTCAAAAATGAAGTCCTTGGGAGAACTGTAAACACTCAGAGCCAAAGCCACAAACTTGGGGAAATAAATGATGAATAAAAGGACTGCCTCCCTACCCCGCAGAGTAGAAAATACTTCTCTAAGCTGGAGGAAGCGAGAAATTAAAGTGGAAGGAGAGGTGCCTGGGTGGCTCAGTCGGTTAAGCGTCAGACTCTTGATTCTGGCTCAGATCATGATCTCACGGTTGGGGAGTTTGAGCCCGAGCCCCAAGTTGGGCTGTGTGCTGGCAGCAGGGAGCCTGCTTGGGATTCTCTCTCTCTCTCTCTCTCTCTCTCTCTCTCTCTGCCCCTTCCCCACTCAAGCTCTCTCTCTCTCTCTCTCAAACTTTTTTTAAAAAAGATTAAAAAATAAAGTGGAACAAATGATTTCCACCTTAGCACAGACTTCAAAACAGGACCCCTGATTAAGATGTGAGTCCACTGTGTTGTGATACCTGCACATTTACAAAATGTCCTGAAACTTTAAGGATGAACTGGAATTTAACTCTTAGTCCTTTTCACATATGCCACACTGAATTCCGGGATTTACGAAGCCCTGAACTCGAACGACTGAAGACCACTCTACTAGGTGTTTGAAACATACCTGTTGAACTGCTGCCAGTCAAAAACTGTGTCTAACTTAGCATCTCGGGGCCTCCAAGATTCAGAACACGTGTGGCAGGGAAAACCCACAATAAGAATAATTGGTGGGTGGAAGATGAAACGTTGAGGGAGGATTACTAACCTACGTTGGCTTGGGTTTTGTTTCTAACTTTACAATAAAAACGCAAGGTAATAGGTGTGGGAATGAGGTCTTTGCCGTGGACTTCTCCTTTTGGCTATAAAAATAAAGAGATTACTCAGGTTTGGCCAATTAAAAGTCTGGACATGTGGTGCACCATCAGTACACTGGTTTCTTAGAAAACTCTGGCAATGCTATTTGCCTTGCGAGGCGATTTTCGTTTGCTAATCTATCCTCGTTGTGCCATTGACCACGGAGCTCAACTGCCTGCGGACATATGTAATCACGAGATTCACCTGTGCAAATTGCAGGTTAATCAGGCTCTGTTCCCCGCATGATCAGCTACTCAAATAAGGAAGGATGTGGTTGCAAAATTCAATGCATCCTGTCTAAGAAAAAAAAAAACATCAAGGATATAAACAAGAAATCCTTTGGACAAATGCATTCTGTACGACAAAGACAAATGGGATGGTGAGAAGTTTTTTAAATACCTTGCATCTTTGCTAGAAGGTAACTGCAATGACCTAGCTCCAAAGATGTTCTGTAATTGCTGCTCTAAGAAATCCAATAATACCCTCTCAAAGCACACCAGCGAGGGGAGATGCACACCATCTGGCCTGTTTTCCAAAAACAGTTGGTCATCACAGCTGATGTTAATTCTAACGTTCATTTCTTCTGAAGTGAGGTGGGGGCTGGATTCAGTGGTCTCCAGTGCGGTCCTGGAGCTCCAGCACTTAATCGTGGAAAGATCTTTTTCGGTTGCTGCTGACGGGTGTTTTGCTTCAACGTGGTAATAACTTTGGTGTTGTGCCCCGTCACAAAGTACCCCGTGCTCATAATAAAAAAAATCTTGGGTAGCAAAGGAAAACAAAGAAATGAGTAAAAATTACCCATAAGCCCCAACGCTCAGGAAAATGACTAATACCGTTTTTTATGTGTAACTATAGGGTATGTTTATCTTTCTAATTCAAGTAAAAATAAAATTATATTTACTGTGCTTGACTTATTTTTACTTACTACCAAATATCAGAGATATTTTTCATGTCAGTAAAATAACTATCAGCAATTGTTGTGGTTGTATAACTGGAATGTGTGGCTGGATCAGAATGTATCAGCCAATCTCATACTGATGAACTTCAGATTATTTTTAATATTTTGCCACATTAGTCATTCTTTTCTTTAAAAGATCAGCTTTCATGCGGTATAACTTACACGTCATAAAACCTACTGGTTTTAAGTGCAGAATTTAAGGAATTTTAAAGATACATGCAAGTATTTTTATATACAAAAAAATTGTGCATGTGGAAAGTTACTTCCTTAACATAAATTCCTAGAAATGGAATTATTAGCCTAAAGTGTGCATTTGTTTCAAGATTTAAATTTTTTTTAATGTTTGTTTATTTTTGAAAGAGAGAGTGCCAGAGAGTGGGGGAGGGATAGAGAGAGGGAGACAAAGAATCTGAAGCAGGCTCCAGGCTCAGAGCCCGACGTGGGGCTCAAACCCACGAACCGCAAGATCATGAACTGAACTGAAGTCAGATGATCGACCGACCGAGCCACCCAGGCACCCCTTAGGATTTATTTTCTTTTTTTTATAAGACAAACTACTGAGATGCTATCTAGAAATACCGTGCTAGGAAATACCTCTGATTCCTATGTTACTCAAAATACTTTTTCAAAGACATACGCGTTAAATCAACTTTGGCCTGCACAACCTGGCCCCTGCAGACTGCTCCAGCCCAAGCATATACTTGCCCCCCTGTACACTCTGCTTCCCCGATATGATAGCTCTTTCCCACTCAGGATGTTTGCAGCCTCTTGACACAGTGCCTTTCACACTGCTCCG
Source organism: Herpailurus yagouaroundi (assembly GCF_014898765.1). Lineage (NCBI taxonomy): Eukaryota > Metazoa > Chordata > Mammalia > Carnivora > Felidae > Herpailurus > Herpailurus yagouaroundi. The sequence continues at coordinate 4,841,496 of NW_024412463.1, read as the reverse complement.
CTCCGGCAGCCAGCCTGGCGGATCATTACATGGTCCAGGCCTCAGCCTAAGGACCACCTCCTCACAGAGCCCTTCTGTAACCAACCCTCTTAAAATAAACCCACCCACTGTTCACTGTGCACGCACAATGTTTGTTTCCTCCAAGGAGAGCATCCAGCTTACACAGTTATCTGTTTGCTTTTCTTTTTTTCTTTTGTCTGGTCTAAGAGAATGTACCATAAGGGTAGGGAAATTATATGTCTTGTTCACTTCTGCAACCCTAAACACCTACCATAAAAACTATGTGACAGAGGTCATATATATATATATGTATATATATATGTCAAAAATAAATAAATACAAGATAAATAAACACATGGAAGATATTTACTAGTGGGTTTCCTGCATGTATGAAATCAGCTGGACAAATTTTTCAAAATTAATTTAAATGAAAATCATATTGCTGATTTTGTTGGTTCTTATTTAATTATTTGATTATTAGTGTCTCAAGTCCGTAAGTACCAAATATTACTGCTGTAAGAAAGTCTAGGTAGGGGCGCCTGGGTGGCGCAGTCAGTTAAGTGTCCGAGTTCAGCCAGGTCACGATCTCGCGGTCCGTGGGTTTGAGCCCCGTGTCGGGCTCTGGGCTGATGGCTCAGAGCCTGGAGCCTGTTTCCGATTCTGTGTCTCCCTCTCTCTCTGCCCCTCCCCCGTTCATGCTCTGTCTCTCTCTGTCCCAAAAATAAATAAAAAACGTTGAAAAAAAAATTAAAAAAAAAAAAGTCTAGGTGATTACGACAAAAGAAGAATAGGAATTTGTAAGCAAATTTTCCTCACGTCTCATCTCGTCTTCAAACACTGCTGACCTGGGCTCCTGCCCAAAGATGCCACAGAAATTGCTTGATCAAGCTCACTGAAGATGCCCGTGTTGTTAGAGCTACTAGACCTTTCCTCTGACCTTCAGCAGCAGCTTCCATCCCTCCCAAGACATTCTTCTTTCTTCTCTTTTCTTGCTACCTCTCTAGTGTTTGTTCCTCGATTTCTTCCTGTCTGACCTCCAAACATGGCGTGCCTCGTATCATCAACCCTCTTTTCAGCTTTCTAACTAGAAAGGTCTTATCCAAGCCATATCCCTAAATATTGTCGATATGATACACCGTCAAATCCTAGTCTCCTACCCACATCCCTCCTCTGACCTTTGGACACATCTGGGTATCTTATTACTGTTTGACATCCAACTACTATCTGGCATTTGATATGTTTATTTATTTTTAATATTTTTAAGTTTATTTATTTATTTTGAGAGAGACAGAGAGAGGGGAGGGGAGCAGGGAAGAGGCAGAGAGAGAGAGGGAGAGAGGGAATCCCAAGCAGGCTCCGTGCTGTCAGAGTGGAGCCCGATGTGGGGCTCGGACTCACGAACCGTGAGATCATGACCTGAGCTGAAACCAAGAATCGGAGGTTTAACCGACTGAGCCACCAGGCGCCCCAACCACTTAGTGTATTTAATGCAGAGGTTTTGCTTTAGGCCCATACCCCTTCCTACATCACATGTAACACTCAAGATCGTTTCCTTCGCGGACTTCATCATCTTGTGAAATGAAACTTCTATTCACACACCAGCTCGAGCCTTACATTTAAGAGTCATTCTTGTTTCCTTTCTATTATCCATCTTGTCGAGGTGGAAATGTATCTTTAAAATTCTGTTTTTCTCCATCTTCACCGTCACCCCCTAATTCAAACCATCATCGTTTGCCACCTCAATTGTGGTGATAGTCTTCTGACTTCTGAGTGCTCTCACTCTTGCTTACTTGCGTGCAAGGATGAGAGAGCCCTCTACAAACTGTAACCCACTCCACACAGTTCCTCTGCCCGTGAGTATAAATTCCCTTCATTCTTTGGAAGATATCTATGATTTTTATGGGTGGGGACAAAACAAATATAGTAGATGTTTTCCACTAAAAAACAGTACAGGGGTGCCTGGGGGCTCAGTCGGTTAAGCATCGGACTTCAGCTCAGGTCACCATCTCGCGGTTGGTGAGTTTGAGCCCCACATCGGGCTCTGTGCTGACAGCTCAGAGCCTGAAGCCTGCTTCCGATTCTGTCTCCTTCTGACTCTGCCCCTCCCTAGCTCACACTCTGTCTCTGTCTCTCTCAAAAATAAATAAATGTTAAGAAACTTTTTAATAATAATAATAAAAAAAAAACCACGAAGAACACAGATCAGTTACTAATCCAGGACAATTCTAACATCCAGAGGATCTTGTGGGGCAGGCTCCTCGCTCAGCAGACAGGGCATGCCCTTGATTAGAACCCACTTATGCTCCCTGGTTGTGGTTCCCTCATGCACAGTTCCCTTCCCCTTCTGCTGAGTCACTCTCTCCTAAACACTTCTAGATCATTCTTGGTTCTCGCCATGGCACTCGAAATATTTTGTCACGAAAAATACACATATGTGAACGAAACTGCCTCGTGAGCACGGACGCTAATTTTCTCTTGTATTTCCTACCCAATATGGAATATAGAAACTCTACTGAGGCAGATACCCAACGTCTATTTGGTGAGTGACTATTTTTACAGTTGACAAATATTAGCAAAAAAAAATGCTATATGTGACCTGGAAAACCCGTGCCAGGCTGTGCGTTAAACCTTTAGAAGAGGCAGGCGGAAAACATCAGTTTCAGGTTTTCACACATAAATCAAGAAAACATTTCTCTATCCACAAATTTTTTAAACTGCTGTTTTAGAGCAGAGTCTTACTTCCTTAACTTCAGAGAAGAGCTCTCTGAAGAATGGATATTTTACAATTAAGAGCCTAAAACTTAAGTTTTATGCTACTGGCCAACATATAGATATACACAATTTGACTATGTTCTGTTGTAGGCATCATTTACAACAGACCCCGCCATCTTTCTCTATTTAATGGGAGATGTTCTCATTATGCCTCTGTGTGGTTACCAAACAATAACAACCGAGACCTATAATAACAATAAAATTGTAAAAATAACAATAAACATTTGCATAGATTTTCTATATGTTAATGGACTGAGAGTGCCCACCTCCCCCAAATTCATACAGTGAAGCCTGTCTCATCTGTTTAGGCCGCTATATGAGAATATCAAAGACTGGGTAGCTTATAACCAACAGAAATAATGGCTCACATTTCTGGATTCTGGAAGTCTATGATCAAGCTGCCATCACGGTCACAATCTCTGCTGAGGGCCCTCTTCCTGGTTCACAGTTGGCACATTCTCACTGTGTCCTCACTTGGTGGGAGAGGCTAGGGTGCTCTGTGGGGTCTCTTTTATAAGGACACGAATCCCACTCATGAGGGCTCCACCCTCATGAACTAATCAATTCCCAAACCACCTACTAATACCATCACCTCTGGGGGTTAGGATTTCAAGAGGAATTTGGGGGGAGATACAATCAATTTAGAACATAGCAAAGCCCTAATCCCCAACGTAAGATATTTGGAGTTGGGGCCTTCGGTGGGGTAATCAGAGTTAGCTGAGGTCATGAGGGTGGGGTCCTCATGATGGAATTAGTGCTCTTGGAAGAAGAGATACCCCAGAGGGGCACCTGGGTGGCTCAGTTGGTTAAGTGTCAGACTTCCACTCAGGTCATGATCTCACGGTCGGTGAGTTCGAGCCCCGCGTCAGGCTCTGTGCTGGCAGCTCGGAGCCTGGAGCCTGCTCCGGATTCTGTGTCTCCCTCTCTCTCTCTGCTCCTCCCCCACTCAAACTGTGTTTCTCTCTCTCAAAAATAAACATTAAAAAAAGTAATAAAAAGAGATACCAGAGAGGTTGCCGTCTCCGTCTCTTTCTCTCCAAGTGCACACACCTTGACAAGGCTAAGTGAGCACACAGCAAGAAGGCAGCCATAGACAAGCCAGAAGGAGAGTGCTCACCAGCATCCAGCCATGTTTGCATTCTGATTTCAGCCTTCCAGCCTCCAGGACGGTGAGAAAATTAACTTCTGTTACTTCAGCCACTCAGTCTTAGGATATTGTTACGGAAGCCCAGGCTGATTCATACACAGTATGTTATTATTTGACCTGAAATTAGCTATGTGAATAGGTGTTCCTATTGGCATCTCAGGTATATATAATAAATCCAGGACCAAAAGGACCCACGAGGAAGGACACCTCTGTGGGCCATCGTGCGCACTAGAGGATGTTTAGCGCCATCCCTGGCCTAGACTCCAGTGGTCCACCTTCCCCAGGTTGTGATCAGCAAAAAAATGTCTCCAGACATTGCCACATCTCTGGATGGGAAAAACTGCACTAGGTTGAGAACAATGGGTCTAACCTCTTTCCTGGCACCAATCCCTTTGGGAAACACCAGTGTAGTTAATGTCCTCTTACAGCTAACTTGTGCTCTCTGATGTTTCAATCTGTAAGAATGGCAAGTGCCTTAAAAAAAAAAAAAAAAAAAGGCAGAAGGACTCAACACCCTGACAAGTGTTAGGCCCATTTCAATTTTAAGCACCATTTAAAAAAAATTTTTTTTCAACGTTTATTTATTTTTGGGACAGAGAGAGACAGAGCATGAACGGGGGAGGGGCAGAGAGAGAGGGAGACACAGCATCGGAAACAGGCTCCAGGCTGTGAGCCATCAGCCCAGAGCCCGAGGCGGGGCTCGAACTCACGGACCGCGAGATCGTGACCTGGCTGAAGTCGGACTTAAGCACCATTTTAAGCACCCATTGCAGGCACCATTTCAATGGAAGGTGCACCTTGCAAACAACGTTCTGTAGAATTTAATTTTTTTCCAATCTGATGCACCAGCAGCAAATCCACAGGCCGCCCTATCGTTGCTGATGGCAGCCTTCCAAACTCAAAGAAATCCATATGTGGCACCATGCCTTGTCACTAGTGCCCTTAAGCGAAAGAAAATTTAGACTGGTGGCATTTTATGACAGTCTCTCGGATGTCTGATTTCGCATCTTTAAAAAAACAGTTCGGTCACAGTGAACTCACAGTTGGCAAATAATTATATGCTAACTGCTGGTACTCCCGAAAAGTATGACAACTTCCATTATACAGATCATCTTTGGCTATCTGAGAAGTATCCGTGGCCGGACTGCAGCTATTTTCATTAATTTCATATTTAGAAAAAGTCAAATATAAAGCCCAGGTGTGCCACTGGACACCACAGAGTTCCCTGAAATTGTAAAACTCGCCTCTTTATCAAATGTCTATCTTCTTGGCATGGCAGGACTGGCTAGGAGACCTGATCAGATTAGAAGGGGAGCAGATCTTTGGCACAATCATCTTTTTCTAGTCACCCTGCATTGATCCATCGACGTGCTGGCACTGGGGCCCCCATGAATCCCCAGAGGACTGAACGTGTAGACCGGGAGGCACAAATACTTCTGAAAAAGTGCAGTTTCATTTCACATGGCCCCTAACAGACGCTTAGAAGGGCAATTACTAGGTTTGAGAGCAGGGCCAAGTTCCTGAAAGTACTTTGTCTCCTGCCTCAATTCTGACTGCTGTCAGGTGAAGAGTTGTTAGAATTTGCTCCGCTGGAGGACTAGGCTCTAACTGCAAATCAACAGCATCCAATTTTGTTCTCAGTAGCCACAGAGGAGGGGAAGGTTTGGGATCGGATCTAGAGATAAAAGATTGCGCTTGCCCCAACATTTGACATTTGGCCACAGTAAACCAAATTCTGAAGCCAGCCTTGACCGTGACCCTTCTGAACCCAGATGCCCGCTTTGTGGGCACGGTTTTGTTTAGGGCTTCGTTAAAATGTCTATATAAGCTCGACAAGGGGGCGTGTTTTCCTCTTCTGAGTGTTTCCCCTTCTCCTTTTATTAAAAACAAACCAAAACCATCAAAGGGCAATGAGTGGAATGCCCAGGGGTGCTGGGGGGAGAACAGCCAAAACTGACCAAGTTAAAACCTGAAACTTCCCCTTCACACCCCAACTGCCATTTCCCTTCTCAGAGCAAAGTCCTCTTCCGATTTGATATATTCAAGAAATGTTTAAGCGAAAATAGCAAGCTTGTGTGTGTGTGTCTGTATCTGTGTCTGTATGTGTACACATGCGTGTGTGTGTGTGTGTGTGTGTGTGTGTGTGTACACATGCATTTTTGTAACTCAGGAATTTTACCGCCCCACTGCTGTCCATTTTGATGTTTTCGTGCAACTACGTGACATAGAAACACTCTTAGAGCGCACTCTCATTATTGTATTAGGCAAGTGTGCTGTAATTTTTTTTAAATGATTACCCTCCTGACAGACAGTAGGTACTTCATAAGCCTCGCTGTCTCTACCTACAGATATATCCAGTTCTGACCGTTTCTCACCACCTCCTGCTCCCCTAGCCTGGTCCCGGCTGCTATTGTGTCTCTGCCGGAGGTTCACAATGGCCTCCTCACTGCTCTCCCAGCTCTGGCCCTCGCCTCCATGCGGTGCCAAATCCCCACGCGGCAGCCAGAGCGAGCTGATTAAAACACAAGGCATGTCGGGGCGCCTGGGTGGCTCAGTCGGTTAAGCGGCCGACTTCGGCCCAGGTCATGATCTCGCGGTCCGTGAGTTCGAGCCCCGCGTCGGGCTCTGTGCTGACAGCTCAGAGCCTGGAGCCTGTTTCGGATTCTGTGTCTCCCTCTCTCTGACCCTCCCCCGTTCATGCTTTGTCTCTCTCTGTCTCAAAAATAAATAAACGTTAAAAAAAAAAATTTAAAAAAATAAATAAATAAATAAAACACAAGGCATGTCATACCACCCGTCTGCTCAGAACCCTCCTGGCTTTCCCACCTTACTCCAAGTGAAAGCCAAGGTCACCGCCCACCAGCCACTGCACTCCGCTCCTGCTCCCACCTATCACTTCTGTGACTGCACCTCCTTCCTCATTTTTCCCTGGTGCTCTCTGTTCCTGCCACACAAGCTTCCGTGCTGTTCCTCCAACATGCCAGGTGCCTCCGTACCTTAGGGCCTTTGCACTTGCTGTTCCCTCTGCCCAGATCACTGTCCCCCAGATGGCCACACGAGTCCCTTCCTCACCCCTCTGGTCTTTACTCAGATGCCGCTTCTCAGCGAGGCCTTTCCTGCAACCATATTTGCACATAATATAACCCCCTGCACGTTTCCCATTCCCCTCTCGCAATTTAACATTATTTATTCCGCACACGGCCTTCCTTCCCCAAGGAGAGCATAAGCCCTAAGAGGGAAAGAAAAACAAATTTAAGTTTTTTGTTTAAAACTGATTCTCTGGGGCACCTGGGTGGCGCAGTCGGTTGAGCTTCCGACTTCAGCCAGGTCACGATCTCGCGGTCCGTGAGTTCGAGCCCCGCGTCGGGCTCTGGGCTGATGGCTCAGAGCCTGGAGCCTGTTTCTGATTCTGTGTCTCCCTCTCTCTCTGCCCCTCCCCCGTTCATGCTCTGTCTCTCTCTGTCCCAAAAATAAATAAAAACGTTGAAAAAATAAAATAAAATAAAACTGATTCTCTAAGACTTTGAACACAGTACTTTAAAAAAAAATGCATGGGGCGCCTGGGTGGCGCAGTCGGTTAAGCGTCCGACTTCAGCCAGGCCACGATCTCGCGGTCTGTGAGTTCGAGCCCCACGTCGGGCTCTGGGCGGATGGCTCAGAGCCTGGAGCCTGTTTCCGATTCTGTGTCTCCCTCTCTCTCTCTGCCCCTCCCCTGTTCATGCTCTGTCTCTCTCTGTCCCAAAAATAAATAAACGTTGAAAAATAAATTAAAAAAAAATAAATTAAAAAAAAAATAAAAAAATTAAAAAAAATGCATGAAATGAACAAATGAGTCACAAATAATGATGGAATGGACATCACCATAGTCTCTCCTATTATGCTACTTGGGCAAAAAATGAAAATGAGTAGAATAAATTCTTAGAAAAGGAATTGGTATCTCAAAGGGTGGACAGTTGTATATTTGCAGAATGTGGAGTCTCCAAAGAATCAATATCAGAGATATGTAAAATATTTTAGAACCAGGGTGAGCCTGGAAAAAGTGTTTCACATTAGGACATGGAAGGAAAGGTGGTTGGGGAGGGCCCAAGCTGTGCTCAGCGCAGACAATCGCACGAAGTGAGGCAGGAAAGTCCTCGTCATGCTGAGGACACGGGTGGATTTAACAACCGGGATCATTTCTGATGTTCATTCCCTCAATTCACCCATCATCAGATGACGGGGCCAAAAAATAAATCCGGGGAAAAAAAAATCAAATGGTACAAAAGTGTGAGCAATGAAGGAAACCAGGGTGGGCACAGTCCTGAGTCCAACAGCGTCATGTGATTTTTGCCCCGTGGGCATTCGGGGGGGGTTCCCGCTGGGAAGGGGGATTCCCTTCCCACAGAAGGTCTTCGGGGCTGTGACCGGGTCAATGATCATCAGTCCCTGTTGACATCTCAGTCCTGGCAAGCCTGCAAGACACATTCGACCCTTCACGACACCCATTTCAAGCCAGACTCAGTGTCAAATCCAGGCGGGTCGATTAAATATAACCAGGAGGAGCTCAGCCCCAAGTCATGCCTGTTGACTCCAAGGTCAGCCTCGTCAAATGCCACTGTACTCGTCAGCGTGACTGCCGATGAAGACTGCCTCAGGTCTGTGACCAAGGTACATGCCTGAGGCACACACACACATTCACACACACACACACTCACGGCATATGGACACACGTGGACACACGCGCTCTCACACACACACTCACACATGGGAATATATATTCAGCACACAGATATGTACACACAGACGCATGCACACGGGCACACACATACATACACACAGGTGCCTACCTTCTCACGTGGGCACATACACACGCCCTCACGCACACACCGGCTACACACTCTTCCTAGTCTTACTAGGCAGCCTACAGATTTGTCACTCTCTCTCGAGGGCCCCTTCCAGTGCACACTTGGAAGGTTGCAACAATAAAAGCACCCAGGCAATGCGACCAGAGTGCACAGACTTCTCAGGACATCACTCCTGTCTTCTGTGAGAACCAGTTCTTGGTGGAAACACAGACATGCTTTTTGCTATCTCTCCGAGGGCGATTTCCCGAGCATGAGATGCACCATTTATGTTACTTGAATAACCTAATGCAGCCACCGGAGACCTGAGAAACCCTTCTTGTGATGTCAGCACTAGTGGAAGTGTAATAAATGGCAAAATCAGCCTAAAGCGTAGATCACTGAAGATGCAGCATAGGAGGGCTTTCTTCCTTCCACAGCTGGGTATTGTGTCCTTATGCATGCAGACACTCTTCCGGGACGAGGGTCACCAAGTGGGCTTGGGAACTCGACCCAGTCTGACTCCTCACTGCTTGTGAGAATTGAGGCAACTCGCTTCCTCTCTTTCTGACACAGTTTTCTCATGTCTAAATGTTCTTGTCTTTAAAGATCTCCCCTCCACATGGTTTTTCTCAGGCCTATTCCCAACAGAATTACCTCCCCCCTTCTGGAAGCACACACGTTCCTCACTGAGCTGAGTGTCTTGGAGACTTTATTCTTTATTCTGAGTTCTCACCGCAACCTCATGGGGCAGATATTATTACGGTTCCCGTTTGACAGATTAAAACATAAGCTGCAGAAAAGAAAAAGAAGTAGCCCAGACTCACGCAGCTCCTAGGTGACAGGGTTGGAGAATGGCTCCAGACCCTACGCTCCTCATCCTTCCTCCCGCATCGTTTAACACAGTGCTCCTGCTTAATAAACAAGAGATACTGTTCTTAGTGTCATTACTCCCCAGAATTTCTTTTCTCTGCCTACCTTGCCGGCTGTTTTACCAACGATCGAAATAATTCTGTCTAAATGCAATGGGCTCTTCCTGTTTTTAGTGGATTCTGGGTTACTTAGGACCTTTGTCACTAGTCAGTGCATTCAAGTATTTTTTAAGTTTTTTTTAATGTTTATTTTATTTTTGAGAGGGAGACACAGAATCCGAAGCAGGCTCCAGGCTCCGAGCTGTCAGCACAGAGCCCGACGCGGGGCTCAAACCCACGAACCGTGAGATCATGACCTGAGCCGAAGTCAGACGCTCAACGGACTGAGCCCCCCAGGCTCGAATATTTTTAAATGACTCATTAAAAACACTCCAGAGCAGGATGTCTGCTCAAGGCCACTTTCATGCGGCTGCGCCTCTCAGCCCCGGCCATGCTGCCAGCCGGGAAGAGTTAACAGGCTCAGGCTCCCTGAAATGATCTCGTTCCCCGGTTCCCACAGGCAAATCGAGCCACTCGGCTGAACCCTTTCCCAAACTCCGAAAATCATTTTATAAATCATTTACCCTCAAGAAACGTTGACTCTGACAGAGTCTAAAAAAAGTCACACAGTTTTTAAAACCAAAACCCGAAAGCAGGGTTTCTCACTGTGGACGCTATTGATCGTTCTCTGCCGTGGGCTGCCCGGTGCCCTGCAGGATGCTCGGCAACGTCCCTGGCCCCTACCCACCAGAAGCCACAGCGCACTCCGTTGCCCCCTCCCCCCACTTGTGACAACCAAAAATGACTCCAGATGCTGCTGAAGGTTCCTTGGGGTTGGGGCGGGGGCAACACTGTCCACTGATCCAGAGTGTCGTCTTGGAGTAATTCTCCATAATGCAGTCTATGTGATGTGCTATCAACTATTGCCCTGATGTTTTCACCGCTGCTGGGTGGGGCTGGGGAGGAGGGACAGGGACTTACTGACAGTTTAGTGTTATGCCACATTCGTATTCTGAACCCAATGCCTGTATTTATAAATCAGTAGAGAGAATGTACATTGTATAGCGTCCTGATTTATACTACTCTACTAGGGATTTATTCTATTTGGACTCATTTGATACAAAGTTTATAGTCAGAACATTAATAGTTATTGAATGTTTACTCTATGCCAGGTGCTATGCAAAGGGTTTTTGTTTTTGTTTTGCTTTGTTTTACATATATTGTCTTAACCAATCTTTGCACTGAATGTCTTAGCGACCATTTTCTCCACTGTAGAAATGAGAAGGGTGAGGGTTAGACTCGGTTACTTACACGAAGCCATACAGATGGGACAGGGCTGACCCTGGACTTAACCCTCAAGGCTCTCTGACTCCAAGGCTAGGGTTAACTCTTGCGCCATACCACTTAGCCATGACAAAACTTAGCCATGAATACAAGTCTATGCATGCAGAGGACACATATGCATACAGTGTTTGAAGCCAACCATTCTCCTAGGCCTGGGAAGTGCACGGGGACAACACACACACAGATGCTCACGTTACGGTACAGAATCTGCTTTTACATTATCCATCCTGTCTGCATTGTTCCCCAATTCTGCCTCAAGTTTGCAAAGCACCGATTATTCCCATAAGCATGAAGACATGACTATATATATATATATACATATGTCACCTTAATTCTCATCACCGTTAGGATCCTGAAAATGCATATTATCATTTAATTTAATGACTGTACAAGAGGCTAAAGAAAATCTTGCCCAAGAAGCATCCTGTAAACCTTAGAAAGTGGTCCTCCTTGACCTTAAGTACAAGCTTTGAGCAATTCTTTAGACTGTACTCCACAAGATGTTTTTTTTTCTTTCATGTTCAATCTCCAAGCTTCAGCTTTATATGGAAATGTCGCTGCACTTCTAAATGTTGATGGATGTATGGAGCTTTTTTTCCCCCTGAGATTCACTCGGGCACAGAAGTCTAGAGAAAATCAGAACATTTCATACATAAAGAACAGAACCTCATTCTTCTGCAGGCAAAACTCCTTTGATGTCAATAATAGGCTTAGAACAAAGAGTTCAACTGTGGGTAACAAATTTCAAGTAATTACTTAGCCAATGACATAGAATGAGATTGACTAAATTGTGGTGCTTAATGTGCCAATGACTGAATGAATGTTGTCCATCCAGTGGCAAACTGCAAAGAAACCAGAAAGGGCGAAAGGGAGGTGGGGGAGAGAGAACAAGCGAGCACTCCATCTGAGTTTCCTGGGAATATGGTTAACAGATTGCTAGCACACAAAAGAAAAAGTCAGCTAGATGGCTTTAAAATGCTTTGTCAACAGATTCAAACCTGTTTAGGGACTCTGAGGTTGTAAAAGGGGGAAAATGATGTGCTAGCCATATTTGGAGAAAATGTGTATTTGCATATTTATTGCCGCAGGAATTCAAATTTCTTTTTATGGTAGTTCCTAACATTTACAGACAGAGCAGAAGTGTGAACAGTGGGGTGGCAATGTGTTTCTCCTTCATAGGCTGCAACTCAATTTGGGGGCGGGGGGGGGGGGCAACTGCTTTCAAGAGGAACTAGATTAAATTCACAACAGCTGCTCTGGGCAAGTTGGATTATCTGTTGTGATCACTTCCTGTGCCACTTGGCAAGTAGCTGGTGACACAGCTATGCCATCACTTCTTTACCATTTTTTCTGAATAACCCTAACCTCATATTGGGGTCCTTTTGTCGAGTAAATTAGAAAATTCTGCTATACGAATTTGCCTCTGGAAAGTCACAATGCATGACAGTATGTTCAAGGCTCTGAAAAGTCCTGCAAAGAAGGACTTTTGCTTGACTTTTGTCAAGAGTTTCCTAATTCTGTCTGAACATAAAACATGTTCCTGATGACCCATTTTGTTACATCTTATGGTGGAGTGTGCTCCAGCAGCATTTTAGGAAACTGTCGGTTATAGGATTTGCTCTGCTTTCTGGTCACAACTGTTGTATTCATATAAACCAAACAGATTACACCAACCAGAAATCGTTAATCTGCTTTAAGTGTATTACAAAGTATTTGCTCCAGGGAATAGAAATGAGTCAGTCATGTAAATATGGTAGTCATCAAATCATAATGGTTACAATTTATTGAGGGCTCACTATGTGCAGTAAATAGACACCTCAAGCATCTCATCTGATCCTAAGGATAACAGTTAAGAAATAGATGTTTTCACCCTATTTTTGTAGGTGAAGAAACTAAGGCTCTGTGAATTTAAGTAACTTGGCTGTAGTCACATGGCTAGAATATGGCAGATTTCACATTCGAATTCAGGTCTCAGTTCAAATCACGTGCCTGCAACACGCCTCTCCTCTGCCTCTCATGGCCACTCAAACAAATATGTCATGGAGATGAGACGTACAGTATAGAGAATAGAGTTGATAATATTGTAGCAATACTGTATCTTGACAGATGGTGACTACGTTTATCGTGGTGGGCACAGAGTAATGCATGAAACTCTCAAATCACTACACTGCACACCTGAAACTAATATAACATTGTATATTAACTATACTTCAATTAAAAAAGAATTTAAAAATTTCTAATTTTTTAATGTTTATTTATTTTTGAGACAGAGAGAGACAGAGCACAAGCAGGGGAGGGGCAGAGAGAGAGAGAGAGAGAGAGAGAGAGAGAGAGAGAAAATCTGAGCAGGCTCCAGGCTCTGAGCTGTCTGCACAGAGCCCAGTGCGTGGCCCAAATCCATGGACAGCGAGAGCATGACCTGAGCCAAAGTCGCACGCTCAACCAACTGAGTCACCCAGGAGCCCCGAATTAAAAAATAATTTCAAAAAGGAGCACGAATTAAAAGTCACTTAGATTTGTTGAATGTTGCCCACGCATTCTCCACCAGAAGGTTTGCACACTACAGTTTGCATTTGGAATGTACTTCGTGCCTGGAAAGACACCCGGTTTGACCACGAGGATACACAGGTGTGCCAGACTGCAGGAACTCACATGGTTTCCACTACATTATAAAATCTCAACCAAAGCCACTGTTGGGGGATATGATTACAATCTAGACCTAAACTTCAACATTTTAATTTTCTGTTTTAATTAGGTAAAAATAGAATAGTAACTTCGTAACCACGGCCCAAATCCATGCAACATGCTCCTGGAGTGAATGAAATCAAGTGTTTGGGCCATAATGATACGTACCTTTGAATAACTGAATTCTAAACTTTAAGAGTAGTGTTTCTAAAATTTTGCATTATAAAGATATGAGCACAAACTTTCCCTGGATCTGTAAATATATGGATGAAAGGAAGAGATTTCAAGAGTCTACTCCCCACCCCCCCAACTGATGAAGGTATTGGACAGATTTTTCAAGGACCTGAAAAATGAAGTCAGGTGTGGCCAACACAGTGATCACTTCCTTAAAAGGGGTGACTAACTTACAACCTACAGAAGGGACCCAAGTGACAAGAACGAAGAAAGCTATCCAGACAAAATGTAATGGAATTTATTTTGCCTTATCACTCTAGACACCTATCAATCGTCCATCACCTTGGATGCCATCCAAGAAAACCAAAAATCCAACCACGTTTTGTGGGAGGTGACAATATACGAAAGATATTCCTGCAGAACACTGCCCCTGGTCAGACAACTTTTACATTGTGGAATAAACAAACAAATCAACGATCATCCAAGAGAAATCTTGTTATTTTTACTACTTAGGGGCCCCTTCTCCCGGTAAAAGCACATTGGGTCTGCCCTACAGCGAACACTTTCGCTGATGAAGCGTGTCCTGCCTTTCCTGGTTCAGGGATGCATGCAGGAGCCAAAGTAAGCTTATTACACACTCTCCCCTTTGAGTATCAAATCCTAAAGGAAATCGTTCAGAAAAAATAAAAAAGAAAGAACAAGTATAGGCTGATCAATTTCATCGGTGGCATCCTAATGTAAACGCCCATCAGTTCTGGCTGTGACTCCCCTCTCCCCATGAACTTGGTTGCCTTCTTGTTTTTTTACTCACCTGCTTCTAGAGCCTTCCCTTGGAAACTGTTAGGTCCCTTCTTTCCTTTCAGTGAATTACTTTTCTGCCTAAGACGATAAGGTATACTTTCTGTTGCTTACTTTCTGCTGCCTATAACCAAAGAAATTCCAGACAAGGAACTTCATGAAAGTCTAAGAATGAACTTGATGAAACAGCACAGAGTAAAACGAAACAAAGATGACTCTAATCATTCTAGCAAACATCACAGTCCACCTGCAGTTAAACAAGCAGGCAAGTATATCAGCTGAATGAGGAAAAGTTAAGTCGTAAGTTCTACCTTCTTCCCCTTGGAGACATCGAGAGATTACTTCATGTGTGGCAAAATTCCAAGAAGGGAATGTGTCGAAGGAAGGCAGCAGAGGGATGTAGGACGGTGAGGAAGGACCCCAGTCTTGTTTTGGTAATACGGTAAAACCTTGGTTTGCGAGCATAATTCGTCCTGAAAACACGCTTGTAATCCAAAGCACTTGTATATCAAAGCAAATTTCCCCATAAGAAATAATGGAAACTCAGATGATTCGTGCCACAACCCCAAAATACTCCAATAATTAGAATACTGTAATATAATGCAAAATAATAAAGAAAATAAAAAATATGAAGAAAAATAAACAAATTAACCTGCACTTACCTTTGAAAACCTTCACGGCTGGCGTGAGGGAGACAAGAGAGGAGGGTTACTGTGCGGGACGACTTTCACGATCACTAACGGAGTCACTGCTACTGGCTCAATGGAGTCCTTTTCTTTTCAGTGCAACTTCAACAAGGAACTTATCCAATGACCTAGAATGAAGCAAAGCATCTAAGCTCACTCCTGTCTGGAAAAGCAAAGGACTGTCCACAGGTGCTTGGAAGTGACAACAAATACACCAGTGGCAGTTGTGGGCATCTTCCAATGTCCTGAAAAGTCACTGATTTCTGCCAAACACCACGACCTGAGGCCAAGCATCTGAGCATGGGAGGTGATCACCCACAATCCCACAGAGAGAGAGAACCACTGGCTCAGTTGGGATCACGTGACATTCAGCACCACATGCTACTTGTATTGCAAGATGTTGTTTGTTTATCAAGTTAAAACGTATTAGAAATGTTTGCTCATCTTGCAGAACCCTCACAGAACAAGTTACTCACCATCAAGGTTTTACTGTATTTCCATTTCTTGATGTGTAAATAGAAGTGCACATTGTAAAAATATTAAAACAGAAACCTTTAAAATAAGCAAAAGTCTGCCCCTCTTTTTAACTACTCCCTGGCTTTAGTTTTCGAGGGCTGCCATCGCAAGGGATCACAGACGAGGGGGGCTTCAGCAACAGAAATGTATTTGCTCACAGGTATGGAGAAGCCAGAAGTCTGAGATTCAGGGCCATGAGAGAAGAATCTCCTAAGGGCCTCTTTCCTTGGCTTGGAGACGGTCACCTTCTCATTGCCTTCTCTCTTCTTCATCATACGTGGTGTGCCCAAATCTCTTTTTTTTTTTTTAATTGAAAATTTTTTAAATTAAAAATTCTTTTTGCTCTATTTTTTTTTAATGTTTGTTTATTTTTGAGAGACAGAGAGACACAGCACGAGTGGAGGAGGGGCAGAGAGAGAGGGAGACATAGAAGCAGAAGCAGGCTCCAGGCTCCCAGCTGTCGGCACAGAGCCCGATGTGGGGCTCGAACTCAAAGACTGCAAGATCATGACCTGAGCAGAAGTCGTACGCTTAACCAACTGAGCCACCCAGGCGCCTCCCAAATCTCTGATTCTTGAAAGGACACCAGTCATATCAGACTGTGGACCACTTGAATGATCTCTTTTTAACTTAATTACCTCCACAAAGACCCCTCTCCAAACACGGTCACATTCTGAGGTAGGACTTCATAATTCGAGAAAGAGAGAGAATGAGAGAGAGAGCATGAGCATGGGAGGGGCAGAGAGAGGGGGAGACACAGAATCCGAAGCAGGCTCCAGGCTCCGAGCTGTCAACACAGAGCTTGATGTGGGGCTCGAACTCACAAGCTGTGAGATCATGACCTGAGCCGAAGTCGGACACTCAACTGACTGAGCCCCACAGGCGTCCCCTTGAGGTAGGACTTCAGCAGGTCGTGCGGAAAGGAGGACACAATTCAGCCCATAACCCACCTGTTGCCCAACTGCCCATCCATGTTCTCCAAAGGTCACCCTTGTCCTGCAAGTTTGTTTCTTCCTATTTAATAATTGTATGTGTGCCCGTGCCCACAAATATACATATATGTGTGGTATTTTTTAAGAAAGTATACAAATAGGATCATACTATACACATTTTATGCACCTTTGTTTTTTCACCCAAAGCTCTATTTTGGAGATTTTTTTTTTCATCTAAATACACACAGACTCACGTTACCCTTTTTGAAGCTTCCACCCTTGACATTACAACTATGGAAACGTGCTGCTCTGACACACATCCTTTTTTGTTCTCTCTCCATTGGAAAAAGGAGTTATACCACCAAGGTTTCTTTGAGTGCATGTAACAGGAAGTTACTCTAGCAACCTAAGCAAAAGAAAAGGACTTTGGGACAAAATTCCCAAAGACTGGGGAAGCTCTGACAGGTCAGGAAGCAGGGCCTTCTGTAAAGACCCTGCAGAAGGTCCTATTTGCTCAGGGAGCTGCTGCTGAAATGAGTGAACTTGAATCCTACGCTCTCCGACACAATGAAATCCAACGCATGGCGACCAAGTGCTGAAATATGGCTGGTCCAAAAACAGATGCACTGCAAGTATACAACATACACCGAATCTCCAAGACATCACACAAGGAAAATAATGTAAAATACTTCATGAGTAATTTGTATAATTGCACGTTGATGATATTTTGCATATATGGGGTCAAGTAAGATAGATAATTAAAATCAGCTAAATCTGTTTTTTCTTATTTTGGTAGGTATTATAAAAAATTTGTGGGGTGCCTGGGTGGCTCAGTCGGTTGAGTGTCCGACTTCGGCTCAGGTCATGATCTCACAGTTCGTGAGCTCGAGCCCTACATCCCGCTCTGTGCTGACAGCTCGGAGCCTGGAGCCTGCTTCAGATTCTGTGTCTCCCTCTCTCTCTGCCCCTCCCCCGCTCATGCGCGCTCTCTCTCTCTCTCTCTCTCTCTCTCTCTCTCTGTCAAAAATAAACATTAAAAAAAATTTTTTTTAATTTGTTTGGGCAGCCATTTTTTTTTTATTTAAAATTATACATGTAGTTTGCAGTGGTGACTTGAATTATATTCTGTTGAGCCACTAGCCATTTCTTCTTTCCTGGCTGAAAAGCCAAAACCCTAGTGTGAAGAGGCTAATTGGCCAAGATCAGGTCACGTGCCTGGTCTCCTGGCAGGACCCATGTGGTCCTGGCATGTGGGTTCACTGCCCCTGCAGGGTTGCCCACAGCTGGGAGCAGTAGTACCTGAGAGGAAATTAAGATGATCAGAAAGAAGAAACTGATGCGGGGGGGGGGGGGGGGGGTGGCAAGAAATGCTACGTGCCCAATGTGAGAGATTAAAGCCCGGCACACATGAGGCAATTAAAATGTATCTGTTGAAAGGAATGAATACATGGACGAGTGAACAAACATGGTGTAGTCATGATTACGTTCTCCTCACTGTGACCTCGTTCATCAGGTTCCCACTTCCGCCCTTGGACCCACATTTCAAATCGTAAGTAACTTTGTATTGTTGCTTTCGCGAATTACACGTCCACTGCTATTTACCCGAGTTACCACTGTGTGGAGAAGGGCACTAACTAACTTCTGTTATGACTCATCCACTTTGTTTATCCATCCCACTTTCACTGAGCGAGTCACAAAGTCACTTCTGAGACCTCTTCTTTCTCTGTCTACACTCACGCCTATAAGTGATCTCATCCAGTCTCACAGCTTAAATACCAAATGATATTTAGATTTAAATATCAAACATGTCGATAACTTCCAAATTTGTACCTCTGGGCCAGACCTCTCTCTCAAATGCGAGACTCTGCCAGATACCCAACTACCTACTTGGCATCTCCAGCAGGATGACTAACAGACACCTCCAACTCCACTTGTCCAAAAAGGAAATGAAATCACTTCCTCCTGCAGCCTTTCCCATTTAGAGAAATGACAGCTTCGTCTTTCATTTGGTCAGGCCAACTGGAGCTCTCCCTGGCTCCTCCCTTCTCTCACAGTACACAAAGAATATGCAGGAAATATTGTTGGCTCTAGGGTCAAATATATCTGGAGTCTGACCACCTCCCACCATCTCCAATGCTGTACTTGATCCGAGTGCCATAGCCATAGCTGCCTTACTGGTCTTTCTGCTTCAGCAACTGTCTGCTAACAGTGTATCTTCAACCAGTTTCCAGAGAGTTCTTTTTCTTTCCAGGTTATGGATACACAACTGTCACATAACATTGTATTTATTTTAGGTGTATACAACACAATGACTTGATACATGTATATATTATGAAATGGTCACCATAATAAATTTAGCTGAACATCCATCATGTCACATAGTTACAATTTTTCTTGTGATGAGAACTTTCAAGATCTACTCTCTTAGCAACTTTTTTTTTAATGTTTATTTTTCAGAGGGAGAGACAGAGCAAGCAAGAGCAGAGGAGGGGCAGAGAGAGAGGGAGACACAGAATCAGAAGCAGGATCCAGGCTCCGAGCTGTCAGCATAGAACCCAATGCAGGGCTCAACCCCACAAACTGGGAGAACATGACCTGAGCCTACGTCAGACGCTTAACCGACTGAGCCACCCAGGCACCCCTCTTAGCAACTTTCAAACATACAATACAGTTTTGTTAGCGGTAGTCACCACACTGTGCATTAAGTCTCCAAGACTTATTTACCTTACAATTTCAACTTTGAACTCTTGAACATCTTCACCCATTTCCTCACCCCTAACCCTCCACCTCTGGAAAATACCACTCCGTTCTACTTCATGAGTTTGGCTTCTAGATTCCATATGTAAGTGAGATCATACGGTACCTGTCTTTCTCTGTGCGACTTATTTCACTTAGCATAATGTCCTCAAGATCCATCTAAGTTGTCTCAAATGGCAGGATTTCCTCCTTTTCTGCGGGTGAATAATATATAATATATATATCACATCATCTTTATCCACTCATCCATTGATGGACACTCAGGTTATTGTCATGTCTTAGCTATTGTGAATAATGTTGCAGTGACATGTGGAAGAAATATCTTTTTCAGAGAGTTCTTTTTAAGTCATAAATTATGACATGTCATTTGTCCACTTAAAATCCTGCAAGGCGCTCCATTTCACTCAAGTAATAGCCAAAACCCTGGCAGTGACCTTCAGTGCCCTAAATGATCCAGCACCCCCTACCCCTTCGCTCTCTGCTTTCCTTCCCATCTCTCGGGCTTCCTCACATCTCTACAGCCATACAGAGCCCGACGTGGGGCTTGAAGTCACAAACTGTGAGATCACGACCTGAGCTGAAGTCAGACACGTAACTGACTGAGCCACCCAGGCGCTCCCCGCCCCATTTTCTTAATCGATACAGCCTAACTGTCTACAGAAATGCCCTGCACAGAGTAGGTGTTCACTGATTACTTGGTGAATAAATGAGTGAACGGCCCTGAAATCAAAGACCAAGACTCTACCCTCAAGAAGCTGCAATCTAATATATTTGCCTTCCTAGAAACCAACCCTGTTATTAAAATTACCCTTTGCTAATAATGAATTTCCATGTTCATCTAGGGTGAACTATTCCTTACCCATAGAAAGAAAGGAACTGGTCAAGGTCTTTTGAAGGAGGAGATAGGAAATTTATATTTATTTTATCAAAAGGAGATCTGTCGGCTGTTCTCAGCCCTCTTCCACCAGCAGATGCCTCGGCCCCTTCTCCATTTATACTGGCATGTTAAAGTACCTGATGTTCGTAGAAACTGGATAATGGCCTATAACGTTGTCAGACTACAACTGCCACATCTCTAACATGGAGAAAACGTATTTGCATTTTATGGTGCTGAATGCTCACCCACTTGGTGACCTTACCATCTGTTCCCATCTGTGGAATATTCCAAACGACCAAATAACATTAAAATCACCTAAAAGAGTTTCTTTATTAGTTATAAACTTTTACAATTCAATTTAAAAAGTTTATAGTCCTGAACGCTGCGAGAACTACCATTTTCCGAAGCATCATCCTGCTCTTTATCACTGGGGTCTGACAGCAGCTCTGACCTTTTCTAATATCTTTCACCGAAAGGAGAAGATTTGAAAAGCAGATAATAAATGACCAAGGCTTTATTGATATTATGATGTGTAATATTTAAAACAGGTTATGGTTATTAGACCATGGGAGATGATGCCTTATTACAAAATTATCCGTTCCCTGTAGGCCAGCTTCTTTTACTGATAAAACATCTTTTATGAGTTTTAAAACTTGCAGAGCCAATAAAACTGTGCGACAGCAAGAAGGATTGCACGCTGCTCAACCCATCATCAGAACTGTCAGCCAATTTCAAAGGCGAGACCGCTTAGGGCTGCTGCTGCTATCCGAGAAGGGGGGGTGAGGCCAGGTGCGCTAGCTCCTGGAGAACTTCCAGGAGAAGGGCTCCCCCATAGGGGAAAAAATAAATCTGTGATCCCATGGAAGATTCATTTTCTACTGATTGCCATAAAGGGAGCCTTAGTCTAAGGATCTGTCCAAGGACACCCTCTTTGTTTACCATCAAGAATCATAACTAATGGAGGACAAAGGGCGTCTTTTCCCTACCCCTCCCAATTCACAGCGCACCTACTTGGGATCAACACCACTTCCAGCATCGACAAGCTTAGGTTTCTCTGATTCATCCGGGAATGAATGGCATGGATAGGGGGAAAGCGAACGGACACCTCAACTGTTCCACTGCCTCTGACTATTTCCTGCTCTGTCCTTGTCCTCAAACCCTCATGTAATCTTCCTACTACTTATAGCACCCAAGGCATAAATCAGATGCAAGACCTATTTTTGGGAAAGGTGACCATTAAAGCTGTGAGTTTTAGCCATTTAAATACTCTACAGGTATTGGTATCAGGGAAGGGAAACGCTGCCCTGCTTATTCTTTGCCAGATTGTTTGAGGCCTTTTTTATTCTTCCAAGTGAATTTTACAACACGTTTTAGGCTCACTGAAAAGCTTTGTTCAGGGTGACTCCAACTAACATGTCAACTTACAGATTCACTTGGGGGAATTAGCAGTTTTACAATATTGAGCCTTCTTGTTTACAAGCGTGATCTCTCTCCATGAAATTCAGGTGGATGTAGGTATCAACCATCTCACTACATCTAACGATTAAATCCTGTTGTCACAAATCATAGCAAACGTTATTCTGAAGTGTGCATATTCAATGCAATAATAAAGTCAATCCAGGAATTGTTAAAAGCATTTTTTGCTACATGTATACCTTATGCTAATAAATTTCTGAGTGAGATGGGGACCTGAATTGTTATAATTTAACTCCCCTTAAGCAAAAGGCGGGCTGATTACACAAGACAGCTAGACCTCTTCAGCAGTAAACATGGGTATAAACATAGATAAATATAGTATTTGGCAAATCACTGCTTTAAAATAAAAGAGGCACACCTGGGTGGCTCAGTCAGTTAAGTGTCAGACTCCTGATTTTGGCTCAGGTCATGATCTGGTGGCTCTTGAGTTCAAGCCCCGTGTCGGGCTCCAAGCTGACAGTGAGAAGCCTGCTTGGGATTCTCTCTCTCTCTTTTTCTCTCTGCCCCTCCCCTCATCTGCTCACGTTATCTTTCTCTCTTTCGAAGTAAGTAAACATTAAAAAAATGTTCTTAAAGAAAAGAAAATGTGTGCTAGAGGATAATGGTTTTATAATATTTATCTGAAAATTGGGGCACCTGGGTGGCTCAGTCAGTTAGGCGTCCAACTTTGGCTCAGGTCAGGATCTCGCAGTTCCTGAGTTCAAGTCCCTTGTTGGGCTCTGTGCTGACGGCTCGGAGCCTGGAGCCTGCTTCGGATTCTGTGTCTCCCTCTCTCTCTGCCCCTCCCCCACTTGTGCTCTGTCTCTCTCTCTCTCTCTCTCTCAAAAATAAACATTAAAGGGGCGTCTGTGTGGCTCAGTCGGTTGAGTGACCAACTTTGGCTCAGGTCATGGTCTTGCGGTTCGTGGGTTCGAGCCCCACATCGGGCTCTGTGCTGACAGCTCGGAGCCTGGAGCCTGCTTTGGATTCTGTGTCTCCCTCTCTCTCTCTGCCCATCCCCCACTCACTCTCTGTCTCTCTCCAAAATAAATAAACATTGAAAAAAATTTTAGGGGCACCTGGGTGGTTCAGTCGGTTGGGTGTCCGACTTTAGCTCAGGTCACAATCTCACGGTCCATGAGGTCGAGCCCCACGTCGGGCTCTGTGCTGACAGCTCGGAGGCTGGAGCTGCTTCAGATCCTGTGTCTCCCTCTCTCTCTCTGCCCCTCCCCCACTCGCACTCTGTCTCTCAAAAATGAATAAATGTTAAAAAAAATGATTCTAGATTCTACAAATGGCAACGTTCTTACGTTGTTCTGTTTATTTTTTACAAGATCACTGTAAACTCATTTGATAATCTTATTGACTATTGGAATATCTTTTTAATTGTTTTTAAAGACCAGCCTATTTATTTCTTGGAGCAGTAAATGTTTTGAATCTGTGCTGCAGAAAAATTTACATATAGCATCTCCAGGAAAAGTTTATTGGGGCAAATAATCTCTGAACTAGATCTCCAGTTCGGAATCTCACAGGGTCTGAGATTTATATCTGTAGTTCAATAAGCAATGGCATTTTATGTTTGTTTATTAGCCTTGTTCACCAAAAAAGAAGAAAATATAAAATTGAATATCTGGATGAACCAAAAAGTTTTAATAAATAAAAAACTGAAAGCCGTATGATCACCAATTATGGGGAAATATGCAAGATGAAGTAATGCGTTGAATAAATGCACAGCTGCGTTCACAGTTTAGCATTTTATTATATTACATTATAAAAATCTGCAACATGAACACCCTGGTTTAAAAACTAACTTGCCTTTTGCTTTTCTGAATTTCGCAAAAACAACGCTAGCTGTTCTATTACAAGTGATGAGCGACAGATATTAGATGGGAAGACACATAAATATACACCTAAAGGGGGAGAGAGAGAGAGAGAAGGAGAGGGAGAGAGACAGAGAGAGAATAGGATATTCCCAAATAGCATTTGGGAAATATCTTACTCGAAACTGATCGGAGTAGAAATATATCCTTTTGGTTCTATTTCTCTGCAGAATGCTGACTGGTACAGGGACTGAAGAAAAACAGGTTGTCCTGGGAGCTTTAGTAGGAAGAAGAGTCAAGTGCAGATGTGCATACGGCACACAAGGCCCCTCCTCATTTACAGAAATATTGCAACAGGCACAGGATATTCCCATAACACAGAACGACGATGTGCCGCACGGGAGCCCATCTGACCGTTATCTTAAGCGACCAAGTGACTTCCATTATTTCTGGGTTATACATATTTGCATTTACACTTTTGGAATACATTAATCTTTTATCTCCTTCCACCACTCCTAAATTATGCACGATGGCAGCAGAGGACAGCATTTTTACAGGGCTTTTCTCTATCCAATTTGCTTATACCTCAAACCCTTGAGGAAGTGATCTCATCAACCTCATCCAGGGCAGGACTTAAAAGTGTTTTCCATCCCATGAAAACAACACTTGTATTTGAACTGTTGACATTAATAAATACTTTATTCCCCCCTCCCCTGGACCATTCCTTTGTTTGTTCCCTGATATAATTTATATACATCTGTCTTCTCAATTCTATTGCCGCTCCTTTGAATAGGACCGCTAGGGTTTGTTTTTGTATCTCTTCCCTCAACCTTGTTCACTGTTTTGTAAAGCACCTGAGCAACATTTATTAAATCGACTCATTATACCCACGAGCATATTTCGCTGCGGATATTCTGTCCACGACCCTGAATGACAGATGCCCAGATTTTCCAAACTTGTTTCCACTTTAATACCTTCACTCTGGTTGCCTGTGCTTATAAGCATCTTCCCTCCGTGTGACCCACTGGGCCTTCCTATCACATCATGAGGTCTACAAGCCAAGTCTTTCAAGAGGTCTTCCCTCCCTCACCCCTGAATCCAGAGGACTTCCCCAGCCCCGCCCAGGCCCACTCTACCCCAGGTAAGCTATCTTATTTTCCTCCCTTTCATATATAACTGCTTGAACTTATGTGAGTTACTCATTTGCATACTTGTTTTATTGTCTTCCCCTACCACAGTGAGGAAAGCTCTAGAAGGTCAGGGATCTAATCTGATTATCCAGGTGGGGCATAACAGGCAAGCAACCAACACATGCTGAATAAAGATAAGATAAAGGTTTTATTTGCCTGGCCTCTCTGGACAGACTGTGAATCTTCAAGCAACACCCACATACTGAATGCCTACTATGTCAGGCACAGAACCAGGGGCTTTACATATTTATGTGCATAGTTTTTTTTTTTTTAAGTTTTATTTATTTTCGAGAGAGAGAGACAGACAGACAGAATCTGAAGCAGGCTCCAGGCTCTGAGCTATCAGCAGAGAGCCTGACGCGGGGCTCGAACTCATGAACTGTGAGATGGTCACCTGAGCTGAAGTTGGACGCTTAACCGACTGAGCCACCCAGGAGCCCCTTTATGTGCATATTTTTAATGTTCACGACAACCCCACGAGGTAGACATATTAGTTACATTTCATAGCTGAGAAAACTCAGGCCAAAAGGAGAGGCAGCTAGTAAATAGCAAGGCTGGGATGTGAAGCCGAATCCCACTGGCTCTGCCTCTGCCTCTGCATTCTTTCAATTCACAAACCTACTTGTCCTACAAAGCTGATTCTCCCCCCTAGAAGCAAGTCCCTAAGAGAAATACCAAAATAATTTTGAACAAACCTTGCATTGTTAAAACAAGGGTGACTGCCTAGCTTGTGAGGGCCCATGCAAAAGGAAAATACGATCCCTTGTTAAAAAATGATTAAAAATTTGAAGATGGTGACAAGGTACTACACTAAGCATTCAGTAGTGTTCCAGGCCCTTCTAAGAATGAGAGCATGTGACTATCCACGCTGCAGTCCCATGAAGATAGCCCTGGAAGTACACATACATCCTTTCACGGTGATTAATTTAGAAGGATGATGGTCTGATTGATTAGTTTGGGAATGTGCATCAAAAATTCAGCAAGCATCCACCTAATAACGCTCTGCGCTGTGTTTTCTCCTTAGCACCGTGGCCGTGTTGGCAAAACTTAGGAGTGATTTCAGGCACAGCCTTCGCGTGGTAATCAGGCTTCTGCAAATTCCATTTGGTTTCCAGTTCGTAAGAGGAAGCAGGAAAATTTGATTATGGACTCCTCAGGCCTGAACAGGTGTCAAGATAATTTTTCCAAACCAGGAGGTAAGGCTTCCTGACAAGCCAACTCTCTTGGCTTCTGTGCTAACACTCTTGGTTATTGAGTTGATCTCCTCCTGGGAATACAGGGGCTAGAGGCCCTTGGCACCGAAAGAAGGAATGTGAGTACGTGGATTTATCTCTGCCCGTGGGCTCTCTTTCTCTCTTTACTCCCGTGTGGTTGCTGCTTGCAGCACAGATGGGGGCTGCCATCTTCAGCCCCCCTCCTAGAACTTTCTGCAGCTTCCTCATGTGCAGTCTCGCATACCTCGGCCATCATCCATATGCTGTAGGTACCCGCGGTACAGCTCGAAACTTGATTTCTCAGCATTTGAAGACCTCCACCTGAATGTCCCCCAGGAACTGTGAAGCAAAAATGTATACCCAGCTCGCTCCTAACCTCAGTACACGATAGGTTCTGCATAGATGTTTGCGGAATAGATGTGAAACCCAAAATGCCTACCTCCACTGATTTTCCCACTCATCCGCTCAACAGATAACTTGTCAAACTCCAGCGTGCAACTGTAGTGGGCTGAATCATGGCCCCCTCAAAGACAGGTCTACCCCAAACCTGGAAACGTGACCCTATTTGGAAAAGGGATCTTTGCAGATGTGACTCAGTTAAAGATCTCAAGAGAAGATCACCCTGGATTAGGGTGGGCCGTAAGTCCAGTGACAGGTGTCCTTGTAAGAGACAGAGAAGAAAAAGATACACAGATACACTGGGAAGGAGGCCGTGTGACGACTGGGGCAGAGGCCGCAGACGTGTGACCACAGACCATGGAATGCCAGGAGCCACCAAAGGCTGTAAGAGACAAGGGAAGGCTCCCCCCTAAGAGCCTTCACATAGAGCACGGCTCTGCTCGTCTCAGACTTCTGGCCTCCACAACTGTGAGAGAACAAATTTCCGTTGTCTCAAATCACCAGGTTTGCAGGAATCGGTCACGACCGCCCGATCAAACTGATACGGCCGTGCTCTCTTAGGGTGAAGCCGACAATAAAATAAATAACAGATAAATGTATTATAAACATCCTGATGCCCCGTTAGGAACACGGCTGCCAGGTGAAGCTGAGGACAGTCAGTTAAATGTGAGTATCAGATAAACGACAAGTTGCATAAGACACAGACTGACCGAAAAATTGTTTGTTCTCTGTCTGGCATGTGGGGTTCAGTGTATTTTTCTTTGCTGTATCTATTCATCTTAGTCACGGAGAAAGATGGGCAGAGGTCAAGTTCTGGGTAGGCCTGAGTGGGGGAGGTGCTCTTAATTAGAATAGTTATGAGGGACATTGGAACAGAGACCTGCATGAAGTAAGAAAGTGAGTCATGCAACCATTAGGACAACAGTCTTCCAGGCCCCGGAAACAGGAAAGGCAAAGGCACGCGGGGCGGGGGTTGTGCTGGCTACAGTTAGCTTTATTCAATAATACAGACAGCAAGATAGCAAATCTCATTCTCTCCTGAAATCCAAAGTGTTCCCAAACTAAAAACGGGAAACCTGTGCTAAAGTATTCACCAAGCTATTGATCTCAGCTGCTAATGAGCTGGACTCCCATTATTTAGATGTCAAGCAGGTCTGGTATCCAAGTTTTATGGTCCTCTTAAATAACCATAGGCAACCCGGCAAGTCATAAAACAACACGAGGCAGCACAGAGTTGCCATAGTAGGAAATGTAGGCATATAATTAAAACAGAGGCCAATATTTATGTGATTTTTCTCCGCAACAGATTCATTAACAATATCTTAAGTTATTTTACAGACTTAAATTTCTGGTGCTACTGGCATGCATTCAGAAAAGGAGGTTTCATTTCAATTTTAAAGGGTTCGCCAAATTACAGAATGCATGCACATACAAACACTTGCCTAGAAATGTTCGCAGCACCATGATTCCTATAGCCTAAAAGTGGAAACTCCAAATGTAAAGGTGCTAAGTTTAGTAAATAAAAACATAAAATGTGTGGTTACGTTTGAATTTCAGATAAACGAGGAACTTTTTTAGTAGAAGTATATCCCAAATTATTTGGGACAAATTAAGTTGGGCATCCTGCATTTAATCTGGCAACGCTACCCAAATGCCCATCAAATGCTGAAGGGAAAAACAAAATTTGTTTATCCATACAACAGAATACCCTTTGGCCATGAAAAGGAATAACGTATCGACACCTGCCACAACATGGATGAACCCGAAAAAAACATTCCGCGAAACGACAGAAGCCAAATATAAACGGCCACACAGTGTGAGATCCTATTTATATGAAATGTCAGGAAAAGGCAAATCTGGAGAGACAGGCCGTAGATTAGTGGTTGCTTGGGGCTGAGGGTGGGAGTAGGAATGCACTGTCTTCAGGCACAAGGCTTTTTACTGGGGTGATAAAATGTCTTTGAACTGGATTATGATGAGCATAGCATAGTTTCATAAATTTACTAAAAAATTTTCACCTGTAGACTTCAATGGTTGAGTTTTATGGTAAATTATATCTGAATAATATTAAAAATATATGTGCTCATTGCAACAAGTCACATAATACAGACACGTGTAAAGGCATTAAACATCTTTGTCTTCCTCCTCTTTGATGCAACCAATGTTATTCCGCAGTTTGGCGTCTCTCCTTCCATACATTTTTAGCTCATACAGAGAGGAGCCAATATATATGCATGTCCTACACATAACTACTCTGCAACTTGCATCTGTCACTGACAATGTGATGGACACACCTTCGGGTGAATCTAAGAGCTCCATATCACTCTTTTTTTTTAATTTTTAAAACTGAAATTTTAATTTATTCATTTTGAGAGAGAGAGAGAGACAAAGCATGAGCAGAGATGGGGGGGAGAGAGAGGGAGACACAGAATCCGAAGCAGGCTCCAGACTCTGAGCTGTCAGCACAGGGCCCGACGTGGGGCTCGAACCCAAGAGCCGTGAGATCATGACCTGAGCCGAAGTCGGATGCTCAACCGACTGAGCCACCCAGGCGCCCCATACATCACTCTTTTAAATACTTGCATGATATTCCATATAAAGATACCTTACGATTTATTCAAAGATTGTTTCACTTATTGATGAAGATTTAGATTTTTCTTTCCTCCCTTCCTTCATTCCTTCCTTCTTCCCTCCTTACCTCCTTCCACTTTTTCTTTTTTTCTTTCTTCCTTCTCTTCCTTCCTTTCTTCCTTCCTCCCTCCCTCCATTTTTTCCTTCTTCTTTCTTTCTTTTTCTTTCTTTCCTTCCTTCCTTCTTTCTTCTTGCTCTTTCAAACTGTGCTTCAACAAGCCCTCTTGAACATATATTAGAGGGAGCCACTTAAAATTAGCAAAAGGTTCCAGAATGAATAAAGAATGTCAAGATATTGAAGCATCATTAAAGGTCAAACAGTTTACCTCATGTTGATATTGTGCTCTTAGATTAATTTAGACTTCATATCAAATGATGAAAAGGTTACATTATGCATCCACCACCACAAACATTTGTTCTTTATTTTAAACACACACATATGCATTTGTGGCCTAGACACCAGATGAGGCACATTTCTCGAGTTTAACTGCCATGTACTGAGCCAAGACCGAAGTTCTACAACACATCGCCAGTGGGATTCTAACTCTTTCACCAAGGGCTCAGTACAGAGATAAATACAAGATTTTTTTTTAAGTATGCAATTGTTTGTCATATCTCCAGGCACAGATCCCTACACACGTGGGAGAAAGCGAATGATCTATGAATGATGGGAGAATTTATCATGAACTAGACCACTTATGGGCATCATTACATAATTTGAATAGACAAGAAGTAAATACTACTGTTACATCCGTTTTCCAGATGAGGGATCTCAGACCTGTGGTGCCTTGCTCAATAGCACAAGAACAGGATTAGAACATAGGCTCCAAGTGTCAAGCCCTCAGTGACTATACACGGTTCTCCACAGAAGAAATATTTTGGCTAAATGTTTCTTTTTTTAAGTTTGTCTGCTTGTTTGCTTGTTTGTTTGTTTGAGAGAGTCAGAGACAGCACAAATGAGGGAGGGGCAGAGAGACAGGGAGAGAGAGAGAGAGAGAGAGAGAGAGAGAGAGAGAGAGAGAGAGAGAGAGAGAATCCCAAGCAGGCTCCATGCTGTCAGCACAGAATCCGACGTGGGGCTCGAACTCACGACACCGTGAGATCGTGACGTGAGCCAAAACCAAGAGTTGGACGCATAGCCGACTGAGCAACCCAGGTGTCCCTTGGCTAAATATTTCTAATAATCTGCTTTGCCCACAGATGTAATGGGTATCTTGGGACACCAAGTTAAACAGACCATCATTCCTATCCTCAAGGAACACAGCCTAGTGAGAAAAACAGGCACAAAAACAGAAAATCACAGCCAGTATGGTAAGGCAGTGGTGAGAATTGAGTGCTCAGGGTAGGAGTACCCTGACCTGGATCATGAAAGGCTCCTATGGTGAGTTGAGTTTTTAAAGCCCCCAGCCAAGTGCACGGAGAGGAAAGAGGGGAGAATTCCAGGCAGAGGAAACCACACAGAAAGAGACTCAGAAACCAGAAACATACTACAGAGCAAGAGGAATCACAAGCAGATGAGCTTCTGGAGTGTAAACCACGAGGGAAGAAGAGACAGGAGATGAGTGAATCATTTTGGGATGCTTTTGGCTGCAAGTAAGAGGAAAAAATCTAACGAAATAAGGAGCACACATAAGGAATTTATTATTTCACTAAACAAGAAGTCTGAAAGTAGGGCAGTTCCCTGAATGGTTAATTTGAAGTTCCAATACCGTCGTTAAAGACTCTGTTTCTTACTCTCTTTCTGCAGTGCCGTCCTCAGGAGACTGGTCCTAAAGCCTTAGACTTTGGGGTCTCATGATCACTGCCAGTTTCAGGCATTTCTTCCTTTCATATCTATATCCAGGGGAAAGTAGGAGAACTTCTCTCAATTGGTAAGAACTACTCAAGCAGACTAACCGTGCATCCATCGGACAGAATGGCTCCCGTGCTACTGCTTAAACTAGTCATCCAGCAAGAGGAGCCCTCACTCCATCACATCACAATTGGCTTCGAAGAGTCATGCTTCGCTTAGCTTCCCCTCATGGGCCTGGTCAGTTGGCGGAAGGAAAAGGTGGGCTTCTGTTACTGAGGAGAAAGGTGGGGAGTGGCTTTGGCACAGTGAAGTTAGGGATACAGCCAATGGCTAAAAACGAAGGAGCTTGGACATTCCCATATGGTTCAGTTTTCCTTACTGTCAATGTATGAACACTATCTTTGCAGCTTTTTGCTATATTTATACACTACTAGATTATAGTTTACCTCCTTTATAACTCTGGCCATACCTCTGAACTGTATGCGTTGCAGCCACTCTGGAACACAGTGTGGAGGTTCCTCAAAAAAGTCAAAAAAACAAAAGATCTACCCTATGACCCGGCAATAGCACTACTAGGAATATACCCAAGGGATATAGGAGTGCTGACGCATAGGGGCACTTGTACCCCAATGTTTAAAGCAGCACTTTCAACAATAGCCGAATTATGGAAGGAGCCTAAATGTCCATCAACTGATGAATGGATAAAGAAACTGTGGTTTATATACACAATGGAATACTACGTGGCAATGAGAAAGAATGAAATATGGCCTTTTGTAGCAACGTGGATAGAACTGGAGAGTGTGATGCTAAGTGAAATAAGTCATACAGAGAAAGACAGATAGCATATGTTTTCACTATTATGTGGATCCTGAGAAACTTAACAGAAAACCATGGGGGAGGGGAAGGGGGAAAAAAGTTACAGAGAGGGAAGGAGGCAAACCATAAGAGACTCTTAAATACTGAGAACAAACTGAGGGTTGATGGCGGGTGGGGGAGAGGGGAAAGTGGATGATGGGCATTGAGGAGGGCACCTGTTGGGAGGAGCACTGGGTGTTGTATGGAAACCAGTTTGACAATAAATTTCATATTTAAAAAAATATGTATATATAAAGAAGTAGGGTGTGGGCCAGCTCAGATGGAATTTGTGGACCCTGAATCAAGATTACCAGTTGACATCTCATTAAAATAATCAATTTGAATCATTAAAAAAAAAAAACTGTATGCATAACATTGTAACATATCTGAACTCTATCTGTAACACTGCTTATTTGAAAATTCTTTTTAAATTATTATATTTTGGGGCACCTGGGTGGCTCAGTTGGTTAAATGTCTGACTTCGGCTCAGGTCACGATCTCACTGTTTGTGGGTTCGAGCCCCACATCAGGTTCTGGGCTGACAGCTCACAGCCTGGAGCCTGCTTCAGATTCTGTGTCTCCCTCTCTCTCTGCCCCTCCCATGCTCACACTCTGTCTGTCTCTCTCAA
The DNA here is from genome assembly GCF_014898765.1 of Herpailurus yagouaroundi. Classification (NCBI taxonomy): domain Eukaryota; kingdom Metazoa; phylum Chordata; class Mammalia; order Carnivora; family Felidae; genus Herpailurus; species Herpailurus yagouaroundi. The sequence goes on along the minus strand of NW_024412463.1, from coordinate 4,809,092 downwards.
AAATAAATAAACATTAAAAAATTTTTAATAAAATAAAATTATCATGTTTTATATAAAAATAGGTTTGAAAAGAAAATTATATGTTATTCTCCAAATGAAAGTCCATAAATAAAAGGCAAATATATATATTTATACTATGAATAATTTATATTTGTTCATATTGATATTTATACCTATATTTCTATTTATTAATATAGTAATATAAATAAATATATAATGTAATAATTACATATTTTAACATATAGTATGAAATCAATATAAAATATAATATATATGGATACATAAATTGGATTGTGGTAATCTCAAAGAAAACTTAGTAGAGCATGACCATAAATATACATTGTGGATCTATTATATTTGGGTGCTTTATTTCTTCCGTGTACATTTCTTTTTTTTTTTTTCCAACTTTTTTTTTTTTTTTTTTTTTTGG